>NC_140173.1:34792843-34857843 GCF_963971535.1 Notolepis coatsorum | reverse complement strand
TATAGCCTTGCTCACTTTTCAATATAACATCACTGTGTGTGTGTGTGTGTGTGTGTGTGTGTGTGTGTGTGTGTGTGTGTGTGTGTGTGTGTGTGTGTGTGTGTGTGTGTGTGTGTGTGTGTCTGTGTCTTCAGTGTCTATTGGACGGCGTGTTCAAGATCCATTGGCTGAACTGGTGAAGATCGATCCCAAAAATCTAGGCATCGGAACGTACCAGGTGAGTGAGTGAGTGTGACTTGGATCATAGAGGTGTCAGGAAGCGGAGGCGTTGGGGAGCCTTCTTGATCAGTGCTGAGATGTTCAGGTTCCTTCAGAGGTCATCGGAGATCTGGACTGGAGACACACTCAACCCCCATCCTGTTGAGGTGGACGTGGGGTGTGTGGCGGCGCGCTGGCTCTGGTCTTCCTGAGCCCCTTGGTTTCCTTGGTGTTGAGGGCCAGGGAGTAGAGAAGGGCGCTCAGCGCACAGCCTGGCGGGACGCAGGTGGACAGAGTGTTCTGTCTCGGCTCGGGTTCTGTTTTGGAACCAGTTCTAAGTTAGTAACATATTTATACAAATCCTCCTCTACCTCAAGATTTACATTTTAAGTTATCATTTAGTTGTGTCACTTTACAACATTATTGCACTGACTGTAATACATGTAATACACAAAAAAAGAAAATATGTGGCGAGGCACGGTCCAGGTCGGAGTATGCCGGCGGGCGCACGATTCTTCAGAAAATCCAAAAACGTTTAGATATTGGCAATAATGTGAGTGCTTTGAAATGTGCTCTATCTGTTTCCTTATTTGCAAAACTTAAATACGACTTGTAAATGTGTTAATTATTGTTAGATTGTCCGACAGTGTAATTTTCCCTCGCTGTGTGAAACCACTACAGTCGTGTCGGAGGCGGGTGGCTGAGTACTTTCTGTCTCCGGTGTCGGAGAGGAGACGCACAGAAATGACAGCTGGCGCCAAAATCCTATTCCGAGACAACGGGCCCAGTACTTTGTTGGCGGTGTGAAAATATGCCGAGAAACATTAATATCTTTGGAACCGTTTGTGTTAAATTGTATCTGAATCTGGAGATTATTCTCTCCGTCAAAATTTTAAGTGTATCTCTCCGTCGCATCAAGGCTGGCTGCCAGTGCGCGTAGAATAAGGAATCTACTCCAGTACGCGCTCCGCAAGTCTGCAAGCTTGCGCATGGCGTAAGAGAGTTAATAATTGGAATAATACAAATATATTTGTCTTTTCCTTCAATCATGACATGCTTTATCAGAAAATGATAAATGATGATGAAGATATAATAAAGATTAATATGTAAAATATTTGAAGAACAGACTATTCCAAACGGGTTCACATACTTTCGAGTAACACTGTATGTTATCTAAAAAAATAAAAAAGATTTGTTAAGGGATTTGAAATTATGTGCATTGGATAAGCAGATTTCATAGACACAATTATTATCTTTTTTATTATAAACCTCGACCCTATTTCTGTGCGTTTGTGTGACTTGTGTGTTTCAAACAGATACATAGAGAGATACGTGCTACAATACTATTGCCATGTGACACGCTGTGTGATTAGGAATGTATTTCTACACCACCCTCTGAGACACACATACATGATTGTAGGCCTTTCAGCAGAGGGCCCAGCGCAGGGCCGCTTGCCCCTGGATCAGGTGAGGGTTTCTGCATCTCGCTCGTGGGCACGTAGCCATCACCTCTGGAACAATTTGAGACCATTTTTGAAAACATCTCCATCCATTAGTCTGTGCAGTAGTATTTAATTAAGAGTTGTGACGTTTCTCAAGTTCTCCAGCTGCTAGTTCTCCAACTATTGGCCGCAGTCCATGCCCACTGTTTGTGGAGCCTGATGGCTACTGGCACGAAAGACTGGCACAGGCGATTTGTATTACTCAAACAAATAAACTAAAGTAAACTTTGACAGGGGACACATGTGTTGCCATGGGCTATCAAACCTGTGACTTTCTGCTCATGAGACAGTTGATCCAACTGCCAGGACAAACTTCCCTGGTAACTGTACTGTACAACCAGGACAAACTGTACTGCCCTGGTAACTCTACTGTACCATCA
This sequence comes from Notolepis coatsorum, assembly GCF_963971535.1. Taxonomy (NCBI): domain Eukaryota; kingdom Metazoa; phylum Chordata; class Actinopteri; order Aulopiformes; family Paralepididae; genus Notolepis; species Notolepis coatsorum. The sequence continues at coordinate 34,855,763 of NC_140173.1, read as the reverse complement.
CGATAGACTGTACTGCCCTGGTAACTACTGTACCATCACGATAGACTGTACTGCCCTGGTAACTCTACTGTACCATCACGATAGACTGTACTGCCCTGGTAACTCTACTGTACCATCACAATAGACTGTACTGCCCTGGTAACTCTACTGTACCATCACGATAGACTGTACTGCCCTGGTAACTCTACTGTACCATCACGATAGACTGTACTGCCCTGGTAACTACTGTACCATCACGATAGACTGTACTGCCCTGGTAACTCTACTGTACCATCACGATAGACTGTACTGCCCTGGTAACTCTACTGTACCATCACAATAGACTGTACTGCCCTGGTAACTCTACTGTACCATCACGATAGACTGTACTGCCCTGGTAACTCTACTGTACCATCACGATAGACTGTACTGCCCTGGTAACTCTACTGTACCATCACGATAGACTGTACTGCCCTGGTAACTACTGTACCATCACGATAGACTGTACTGCCCTGGTAACTCTACTGTACCATCACGATAGACTGTACTGCCCTGATAACTCTACTGTACCATCACAATAGACTGTACTGCCCTGGTAACTCTACTGTACCATCACGATAGACTGTACTGCCCTGGTAACTTGACTGTACAACCAGGACAAAATATACTGTCCTAGTAACTGTATTGTATCACCAGGACTAGGGATGCACCGATCCGACTTTTTCAGTCCTGATACCGATACCTGGCTTTGGGTATCGGCCGATACCGAGTACCGATCCGATACCCATACCATTATCTGAAATGAAAAAGAAAAGAAAATAGAACTAACCTTACTGTCATGCTTGTCCTACTTGTCCTAATATATACTAACCTACACTGTAGCACTCAACACTTTGATGAACATTGTTACTCAGCTGATAGAGTTGTACCCTTCCTGATGACTTGTCGTACAGAACTTGTAAGTCGCTTTGGATAAAAGCGTCAGCTAAATGACTAAATGTAAATACCCATTGTTCAATTAATAAACCATATGCTTCACTGTGTGGAAGAGACTAGGATCATTATTTTGTGCAAGGCAACATCAGGCTTGACTTAGAACATTACTTTCCTAACTAACTAAATGTAACAAATTAACACATAGATATAAATGTACTGAATTGTTATTTCTTATTTTATTTCTTATTATATTATATATAAAAATAAAAAAATCCGATATATATATATAATATATATATATATATTGTTTTACCGATACCCGATCCAGCTATTTTAGTGATATCGGGGCCGATATCCGATATCAATATCGGATCGGTGCATCCCTAACCAGGACAAACTGTACTGTCCTGGTAACTATACTGTACAACCAGGACAAACTTTACTTTACACAATGACAGAGGATGGCTACTCAGGACTGGTGTACTTAATGCTGCAATTTTACACAATTGCTGTGTAAACACAAGTGGTTTATGGAATGTTAGATAGAGTGCAGTTAAATCAGGGGTACCTACTTATGACTGGTATAGTGTAAAAATAATAATAAGAAGAAATAAATTAATAATAAATAAAAAAACACACATACCTGCTTGCTCCCCAGCTGGTTTGTAGAGACGCCACACTGACGCGTTGGTCACATTGCTTGGCAGTAACTTGGCACTGTAGTCTCTGTGGCCAGGATGTCTACCAGGCAAGACAATAGAATGGACCTCGGCATCATTTGTGAGAAAGGTCACAACACGTTGACAGTCTTCTTTACTGAGAAACTTTTTGTGAGTCCGCGGCTGTTTCTTTCTATCACGTGGTGTCAGTCCATTTGTCTTGTAGTGCTTGATAATAGCTTTGAGAAGTCCACAGCTGATCCTAAACAAAAAATAATAACAAAATCACACACATGCTATTTGAAATATGAATATATACTGTCTAAATCACAGGAAGGTTAATACACAATACACATAACCTCATTATCCCTCCTAGTTACACATACACACAGTCCCTGCTAGAGCTAATGATAATGTCTTCATGCCTACAGTGGTCCCTTCACGTGTAGAGTGGCAGAGTTAAATGGAAACCAAAATGCATCAATTATGTATCAAGTTGTAAAACATTTTACAAGATTTTTTTTTTATCCACTTTTTCTCCCATTTTTCTATATTTTCTCCCATCCCAATTTCGTATCATCCAATTCAACCCTCCCCTGTCACGAACGCTGTTTCTTGCCTCCCACAAGCCGGCTGCAATGTGGACTAAGTCATACATAGCACAAGTCCCCTCCGGTACTTGAGGTAACAGCAGTCGCATCTTTTCACCTGCGCAGCTCGATCTCTCAGTGTCGAGGAGTAGCGCGTGGGAGGCTCACGCTGCCCCCGACACTTCCTGATTCTACTGCGCAGGCGCACCAACCGACTTGTAGGAGTCGCTTGTTCACAACGTTCGATCCCCACCCTTCAGTTTTCCCTCCCCGTAATACGGCCAATGTGTATTACTGCGGACGACCAGCTAAACTGAAAACAATGTGGAGAGCTGGATTCGAACACGCAAATCCTAGCGTCTCCACACTGGTGGCGAGTGCCTTGCCCACTACACCACCTAGCCGCCCTAAACATTTTACAAGATTATGCATTTAACTGAATTTGCCCAAGGGGATCAATAAAGGAATATCTTATCTTAAAGTAGATGTTGTTCAACCCCAGTTTTACAAGCTTTCATGACATTGAATGACAGAAATCACCTCTGACATGCATTTGAGTTTGTGCATAGGATGTATCAGATGGAGGGAGATTGACAATAAACTATTTCCAAATGTTACAAGCATTTATACGTTACCTTTTGTATTACTGTATTGGTATTGTAGGAGCTATTTGATTGTTTTTGTGTTAAATGGGAACTTCACCCAACGGCAAGTGACACCGACTGGACATTACGTTTATTCTAATTGCGTGTCAAAAACGAGGATTTATCCCTCCTAGTTACACATACACACAGAATAATATATAATGGCATGAGACTTGCCCATGGCGAAAGCAGAACGTTGCACGGCAGACCACGACGTTATGGCATCTATAAACTGTCCGTGAAGCTTTGCGAATGGCGTTTACTCTATTGGTGCTTTGCGTGACTTCAGAATCATTGATGCCTGTTTGTATAGCCGAGAGCAGACACATGTCCCTCTCTTTAGGCGTCAATGAGGCCATGTCCAGTCTGCTTTTGTATATCAATTCTTCCGACAGTTTTGTTGTACACGACAACGCCTGCCGTTCGGAATTCTCTTTCCGCTCTTTATAGCATTTGCAATCAAACGTTCGTATTTTTTCCAATTCTTCATTGGTGTCACTGTCCACGGTTACAACAGACATAATATCTTCGACGAATCTCATCGTTAATTCCGTTGAATAGCCCAGTGTGACGGTCCCGCTGTGAACAGAATCATCCTCCACTTCAGGCTGAGCTGCGCACTGCCGTATCGGACCGAAATCCAATAAGTCTTCATCCGAATCTTCTTCACCTGAAGAGCCCACCGGTTCGCGCGGTTCACGTGGTTCAGGGACTGGATCTGGGTCGACTTGGTGAAAATAGTCCAATATGAACCCATTCATTAAATCCGATGCATCGATGGCTCTACCTGATGCAGCGATTTTGTTGAGAGCAGCAGCTGTCTTCTGTGCGTCCATCTCTCAACTCAAGACACATTCAAAGTGTCACCAGGTGCCAACAGGTGTGTACGTCTTGTGGGCGTTGCGCTGCGGCCTGCCTCTCCCCCCAAGGCTTTGGTGGATTCACATGCAAATTGTTATTACGCCCCCGTTCACTGAAATAAACCTCCGTGAAACAGCCTATTTTAAACAAAGGATTGTTACTATTTTAGATATTCTAACTCTTCGTTTTTATAGTAAACATGTGCTTATACATTCAATTTCTAATAATATGAAAGAAAAAAAAACACAAAAAAAGAAGAAAAGTCTTTCAAGCCTAGACGAAAAGGGGAGGGCCGAGTTTTGGTCGATAGCGCTGTGCAGTGAAACTTTATTTTTTATTTTTTTATTTTTTTTTTTTTTTAAACAAAGGTCGCCCGTTCGAAAAACCCTGACGAAGTTCGAAGCCCAAAAACAGGCTTCGCGGACAGTTCTAATGTCCAGTGATCACAGGGTTAATGACAGTGCCTGTGTGTTGAGACATGTCCAGTGACCTCACAGTGTGAATGACAGCGCCTGTTCAAACGTCCCGCCCACTTACTGTAAGAGACAGGAACTGTTCCTCTTGCATCCCATCGGCACTGCTTTGAACGTGTTATCTTTCCTTGTTATTAGAGTGTATTTTCTAATATCAATGGTAGTAGTAGTAGTAGTTGTGTGTCTCTGTGTGTCTCTGTGTGTGTGTGTGTGTAGTCTAACTGCAGTCTAATCTGACTTTCCTCAGGATTTATTTCCACACAAGAGGTCCTCAGAAGGTGAAAGCTTGTTGAAGCTCTTTTTCTTTTTCTTTTCTTATTTTTTTGGGGGGGGGGGGGGGGGGGTTGAGAGCGTGATTGAAGGCTGGGGAGGAGGTCAAGAACGCGGGTGAAGAGAGAGGGAGAGAGAATAAAGTGAGGGATAGAGGGAGAGGTGATGAGCGAGGGGGGAATAGCACGAGAGAGAGGGAGAGAGAGAGAGAAGGATGACTGGCTTGGCGGAGGCCTGTGTCAACAGATGATGCTAACGGCAGGCTAATTGAATTAGCGGGGATCGGCCAGGACGTGTGTTTAGACTTGCGTGTTTACTTGTGTGTGTGTCTGACAGACAGGACGAGCATTAGCTCAGTGTTTGTGTAGCTTTTGTTCATCGCATGTCTGCTTGCTCGTCGCGAGTGCACATTTGTGCGTGCAGTCCTGTGGGTTTACATGTTTGTATGTGTGACATGCTGGACAAGGTCAACAATGTTTGTGTTGTCTTTGTCCATTGCGTATGTGTCCGTGAGTGTACATTAAGTGTGTGTGTGCGTGTGACGAACAGGTTAGGTATTAGCTCAGCTCTCCTATTTACACAGGCTATTAATCCAATCATGTTCTACTAACACACTGAATTGGCCATGGAAAAGAGACCTGGCCTCGATATGGAGAGTGAGAGAGAGGGATGGAGGGAGAAAGAGGAGAGGAGAGTGGAATAAGTATGGGAGAGCAACTGTGGAGGGCTGGATGGGGAGAAGAGAAGGGATTATGACTGGATGGGAGAGGAGGAGAAGAGGGGATGGACGGCTAAGAAGAATTGCAGATCTGCCAACCTGTACGAGTTGTTCCTTTATAGTCTGCAAAAAGATGCCAATTGTCTTTTTTTCTTTTTCTTTTTGGAGACCCACTCCTATTCTCTGTCCTGGCTCCACGGTATTGGAACAAACTTCCCATCACAGTCAGGACAGCAGAAACACATCCAATTGGCCACCGTCGACTAAAAACACACTTTCAAAAAAGAAAAAGAAAAAAGCGGTATCTTAGTACAACTATTCTACTATGTCTATACTACTACCTACTATGCTACTATGCCTATTAGGTTTGGGCGGTATGATGGTATTACGGTATACCAGGGTATTTAGAAATCCCCTCGGTCTGATTTTCAATACCGTCAAAAATACAGATGTTTCTTTCTATTAAATTGACACGAAGTTGCTGTATTGAGATGGTGGTATTGTAGTGCACAGCACGCGCCAGCAGAGGGCAGTCTGTCTTTCCCTCTCTCTCTCTCTGATGCGGGAGAAGAGCAGCCGGCCAAGAGCGGTTGCAGCGAGACCCGTCCTCGCTGTAGTGGAGCGAGCACATGCAGAGCTGGTTGTCTACATGCAGGAGGACGCAATCGATACGGGGGACAACCCGCTTCAGGGGTGGAAATTAAACGAGACGCGCTTACTGTTGCTGTCCAGGGTGGGTGGCCCGCAAATACCTCTGCATATGTGCGCCAAGTGCAGCGTCTGAGTGTATTTTCAGCACCGCAGGGAACACAGTGACAACGCGCACAACTAAAGCCAGACAAAGTAAATAATATGCCATTTGTCTTACGTTGACATTGCACTGATATCCGTGGCGAGCCATAGTGATAGTGGTCGTTATGTTTTCATAAATGGAACAATTTGCGACATGAACCTGTCAACGTGGACTGAATTCTAGCATTCCCCCATATAACCAGGGTTCGTACGGGTGCTGGAAATCCTTGAAAATGCTTGTATTTCAATGTGCTGTTTTCAAGGTTTTAAATGTGCTTGAATTGTGTATAAAGTGTTGGAAAGTTATTGAAATTGTAATTGCACTTTATACTTTCATAATAAATCTCTATCTGACTGAATAGTTTGTTTTTTAGACAAAGAAATTAAATAAGTCGGAGCGACTCGAGCGAGCCTATTTTGCGTTTGCCTTTCACGCAAAATGAAATGTGGCTGGGCTCGACCTGTAGTTATTTTTTTACCTGTGCCATCTGAGAACAGCGCGTGTGTGTGTGGCCAACATGCCGGGAGGCTGTCGTTTTAATGAGCTCTGGTTAAAAAGAGGAGAAAATCCCAGAGTAGCCGTGTGCAACATATGCAGAAAGGACTTGCAGATCTTTACCATCTTTCGAGCCACATGAAAGGTGAGCCAATGAGCATGGATGTTATCTCGGCCTGGCTCGCCGAGTTTGAGACTACAAGACTCCACACCTGTCTCCGTAAATGTTCGTTATAAAAATACCACTTCAATAATCGAAATAGTCAAGTAACAGGCAGAATACACTATTGGAATTACAAACTCGAGCAATGGGCTAACATTAGCTGCTAACCAAGTTATCCATGAGGACTATGCTAAGCTAACTAGCGTTAGCTGCTAACCCTGGAAAATGCTCAAAGCGGACTCCACAACACTAGTTCCATTCGTGAGGAAAGTGGGTGGGTTATATTGACAACGCTTGACAACAGAAGTTTAAACATAACTTCATATTTATTGGTTATTCGTTTCTTTATATCATCCAGTTGTCATCTCCGTGTGTTAAACTCTTCCTGTTTACATTCGAGTGTGACATCATCACCTACGGCAGTTTAGACCAGGGGTTCCCAAACTTTTCAGGCCGGGGCCCAGAAAGTAAGGCGTCAGAGAGCCGCGGCCCAATGCACATCGTCAGGCTTTTTTTCTTTTCTTTTTTTGCCAGGCGATCGGTTTTTTAGGCCAAATATCACTTCAACCCTATTAAGTTAGTTCAAGTTAGTTATTCATTTATATGTGCTATTTATGAGAGGGCTAACTTAAAATCATTTGAAAATCATCTTGCGGCCCTCCCGTGGCTGCTCGCGGCCCACCTTTGGGTCGCGACCCCGACTTTGGGAACCACTGCGTTACTGCATAACACATCGGCTCAGCCAGGTTATATATGATGCCAACTCTACATCATTTTGGTTGTTTATAGCACAATAACATCTGATTTAATGTGATGGAAGAAGTGAAATAATTATTTTGAGTAAATATTTAATTTACCACAGCCGCATAAGATGCCGGAAAATCTTGAAAATGCACCTTGAAAATGCTTGAAAATGCTTGCATTTTGCCTTGGAAAAGGTGTACAAACCCATAACAATTAAAGCTAAAGTTTGTTCTCTTGGCCAGACTTTGGTATTCTCCTCCATAACCGGATAGTAAAAATCATTAACTGAAAAAGTTTTAAAAACCAAAGCATTTACGTTCTAAACATTCACGCGAGTAATCTAATGAATCAAATGGAAATAAGTCAAGTATTTACTCCTGGAAAATTATCAATCGAAACAACGTCGGACATCTACAAAACGAAAGCATTAACGTTCTAAACATTCACGCTGATGAAAGTCATACCGTCATATACCGTATACCGGGGTGTGATGTCAGAAAGGTATGAAGGTATGAAAAAAATACAAAAAACATTGCTTTTCATTTATCTATTTATTTAACTATTAAACAATATAAAACGAATTGGCCATAATTGATTGAGCAAACTAATGCTTACTGCTGTAACCTACTAATAACACTTAAGTAAATCTGAAGATTATTATATAGCAGATGCCTTGGAGGATAAGTCGTGGACAACTGTAGCGTGTGCTTGTTTATACATAACCCCTTTCATGACTGTGATGCTTGAATACAGGGGCAGGGCTTGCATCACAGTCATGAAAGTCTAGTTTATACAGAGCTGGTGGTATTTTGCTGGCTGAAATACGGACGAGAGGGAACTAGGTAGTGGGGCTATATTATTTTTAACATGTGTTTAAACCCAGTGTTCTCGACAACGGAGTATGGTCGCAGATCTGCTGCTATAAAAACACCTATGGCGTTTGTTATTGCTTTGGCCCGGTCTGCATTAATAGCGAGATGCTGCTTGAATGCAACAGGGACAACGGAGTATGGTCTTTTTATTTTTTTTAGCGATCTGAAATCATATTGCATCACGCAAGCCTACCCTAGCCTAACCAGGGGCCGCCGGCGATCAGATGTGAAAAAAGCGCCTCCTATCGTCTCCCAGATGGTAAATCACCCTTTTGGAATGGACTCAATGAAAATGGATGGGGAAAAAAAATATTCCAGTCCACATTTTCCAGTCCACTGATGCAGCCGGAGTTACCAGAGTTCATTCTGGATCCTCTGAGCCCCGCGGATCATGAGTTCTACTGTATACATGTTAGATCTATACACTTATCGATTTTTTCGAATGGTGATCAGGAATTGGAATATACCATTTGGATACCATCTGATGTCAGGTAAGGAATCTATGTTATCAGTGTTACGATAATCAGACTCGTTTTCGAGGAGATATAAGCTTTTTTGTGATATGTGCTCTATCTGTTTCACTGTAAAATCCATGAGGAAATGAAAGCAGCTATTATCAGCGCGCGGCTCGAACGTGCGTGCGTGCACGTATACTATTGATCATCTAGCGTTTATTTGAAAACGATTCATAAATAGGCCGACAAATATCAACGTTCTGGAATATTCCAGTAAAAGGCGATTATCACAGAATGGGCTGTTTTTCACCTGAAAACGGGTGCTTTTCAAAATGCTCTCAAACGGAAATGAAGCGATAAAAAACCAATCTGCCTTTACAACACTGACTGGAAAATGATTCTTTGATAAGCGACGGGCAGATTAGACACATAGCCATAATTTAAAAGATAGATTAGGCGATATTAACGTTAACATTGGGAGTGGACCATGGCATTCAAGGGGGTAAAAAGGAAAACACGGCGTGGCGCTCAAAGTGTTAATGCAGACCGGGCAAAAGCAATAACAAACGCCATAGGTGTTTTTATAGCAGCAGATCTGTGACCATACTCCGTTGTCCCCGTTGCATTCAAGCAGCATCTTGCACTAGGATCTGTTTCTTCCGTGTACCAGTGATATTCACATTCGGGTGATGCCGTTTCAAATGCGTGAACTTCGCAATAAAGTTGAACAATGACATGGCTCTGGCTTGCGGCATGGTCATGCTGGACCTACAAAAGGCCTTCGACACTGTCAATCACACCATTCTGATTGACAAGCTAAAAGCAATTGGTTTTGATAGTTTATCAGTGAGCTGGATACAATCCTACCTGGAGGGGAGGGAACAGATGGTGGAAGTAAACGGTACCCTATCCCCCCCCCCCTCACAGTGAGCTGTGGTGTTCCACAATGAAGCATACTAGGACCGCTACTATTCCTAATTTATGCAAATGACATGTTGTCAGCTTGTGACTGCAACTTGTTCCTGTTTGCGGACGACTCAGCCCTGCTGGTCTCTGACAAGAACAAGTTACAGGTTGAAAAAGCCCTCAGCTCGGAACTAGGCAAAATCTGCATATGGCTCGCCGACAACAAACTATCATTACACATGGGCAAAACAGAGTCCATTCTCTTCGGTTCAAATAACAAACTCAGCAAGACCGACGGCTTCTCGGTTACAGTGGGTGACAATATTATCACAAGGAAAGATGAAATTACCTACCTGGGTTCCATCCTAGAGGCTAATCTTTCCTGTGACAAAATGGCATCCAATGTAATAAAAAAAGTCAACCAACGAACGCGATTCTTGTACCGGATCTCCTCTCTGGTAAACAAGAATACCCTGAAGACTCTAGCAGGAGCACTCATTCAAGGGTACTACGACTATGCTTGCACCTCATGGTACCAAAGCACCTCAAAGGCACTAAAAAACAAATTACAAACATCTCAAAACAAGCTAGTCAGACTACTGCTTGACCTGACTCCTAGAACCCACCTCACCCCTGCCCACTTTGACAACCTAGGATGGCTTAGAGTAGACGACAGAGTACAGCAACTTGCAATGGGCCTGGTCTACAAGATACACTACGCGACCAAGGTACCCATGTACATGTCAAAATACTTCCCAAAGGTCAGTGAATACCACGATCACAACACCAGAGGGAGCTCCACAAATCATGTAAAACCCAGATTCGGCTCAAACAAGGGACTAAACACGTTTCGCAATTATGCCACATCAATGTGGAACGCCCTACCTAAAGCTGTAAAGGAATGTGAATCACTACCCACTTTCAAAAACACTCTCAAAAAACACCTACGTGAGACTGCAATTCGAAACTGGCCCCTACAAATGTCCTAACCTAGTTGTACAGTAAATGACCAAGTAAGGCTCTGTCAGTATTCCAATGTACAGTGTAAAATGTGTGTGTGTCCCCTACCATGCCGCAAGTCTCCGCGGGTGAAATATGATTGCCATCACAGATTTTTGAAATATTGATCTCAATGACGTGTTACGGCGTCATTGGCAGATTACGCATGGCGGAGAATGACGTGTTAACTCGTCCTTGGCGATTAAAGGGTTAGTATTGACTCGCCATACTAAGGCTAATATGCTATGCTGAATTACAGCTATCGTTCAGTGTAGCTGCGCGCTGCGTGGAATGAACAAACAACATCCGGTTAGTTGTGCACGTTATATTAGGGCCGGGGGGGATTTAAGTTCTGCAAAAAAAGGTTCCAAACCGGTGCAATCGCTCGGTGCACAGCGCGTACTGTACCGGAGGACCACATTGAGGCGGTACAGTACGTATCCGCGTACCGTTACACCCCTACTATCTACTATGCTACTATGTATATACTACTATGCTACTATGTCTATACTACTATGCTACTATGTCTATACTACTATCTACTATGCTACTATGTCTATACTACTATGCTACTATGTAGGGGTGGGGGAAAAAATCGATACGTAGTAGTATCGCGATACTTTGCGTGCCGATACAGGGACGCCAAGTATCGATATTTAATTATTCATAAAAAAAATGTGTATAAGGAAGTTGCATTGTTCATTTCAATACCTGTAATAGTACAGTAGTCCACACACACATGGAATATGACTGTAATACAAACAGTTCAGTTTGTCAGGTACATGCAACACAGATTACAGTGTTTACATCTGTCTGCTTGAGAAAATACCATGTTCTGCAATAAAAATGATTGAAGTGAGATGAACAGACTGAACTTTATTTTATTAGATAATACATGTTGACAAAGTTTTACTTTGCAGTTGAAAAAAGGTAATAATAAAAAAAAAATCGCAATATTTTCAGCATATCGTGATATATTTAGTATCGCGATAGTATCGTATCGTGACGCAAGTATCGCGATAGTATCGTATCCTGAGGCAGGGCACGAAATTAACTTTTTGACTCACCGGCCAGTGGCGGGTAGATGGGAAGAATCTACCCGCCAAGCATATTTCTTACCTGCCAACTTTCTTTTGATTAAAAAAATTATAATTATTATTTTATATAAAAAAATATTTTTTTTAATAAAATATATATATTATATAATCATACTTGTAGTTGTATTATCTGCGAGACATCGCCACCTCGCTGTCTGCAAACAGCTCCACTGTCTGTGTGTATACTCGAGTGGCCTCCAGCTCCAGCAAGGATTCTCCGGCGCTGCAGCTGGAACCTAAACTCTACATTCAGCATGAAAGGATTCTCCTGCGCTGCAGCTGGCCCCTATTCAGCAGCCCTCATGCGATGTAAGCCAGGGGCTCGAATACGCATGTTGTAGGACATTGATGTCAGGAGCTATATGTAGCTACTGCTGGATGGCGTTGGGACAACACCTCTGAACTATTTAGTTTACTGGGACATTTCGTAGTGACTAGTGAGCTAACGTGGGCTAACATGAGCTACCTAGCCAACGGAGGTATTATGCACTGGACTATTGCTGGAGTAGTTGTTGATGTCGGGAGCTATCAGTAGCTAGCCGGCTGGATAACGTTACACAATGCCTCATGTATTAAACTAAGTGAATAGTTGACTGGGTCATTTTGTAACGGTAGCTAACGTTATCTCACGAAGGTCCCACTGACTAGACTAACGTCACGGTGACTGTCGGAGGCAATAGCCTCTGTTTACATGCAGCATACAGAAACAGGTGCGGGAGGGGTAGGAGCAGCAGTACAGCGAGTGAGAACTCCGCTAAAGAATTGGATCATGATTTTCGGTTTTCACATGACTATTTGATTGCCCGCCACACGGCGGGCAGACCTCTCAGTGGGAGGTGCCAAACGTAAAAACTGAGCGCCAATGGCGGGTGGCGGGCTTTAGTTTCGCCCCCTGTCCTGAGGTCTCTGGCGATTCCCACCCCTACTACTATGTCTATACTACTATCTACTATGCTACTATGTCTATACTACTATGCTACTATGTCTATACTACTATCTACTATGCTACTATGTCTATACTACTATGCTACTATGCCTATACTACTACCTAGTCAGCTAGTCAGATAGTAAATTATATTGACCATATTGACCAAATTGTTTACACTGCCTGTGTTGTTTTTACTACCTGTACACTGTGTTGTTTTTATTAACTCTACCCCCCCCCCCCCTCCCCCCCATGCTGCTATGATGCCTGAATTTCCCCAAGGTGATCAATAAAGGAATATCTTATCTTATCTTACTATACTACTACCTACTATGCTACTATGCCTATACTACTACCTATTATGCCTATACTACTACCTACTATGCTACTATGCCTATACTACTACCTAATATGCTACCTTGCCTAAATTGCCTATACTACTACCTACTATGCCTATACCACTACCTACTATACCTATACTACTACCCAGGGACGTGCACAGGACTTTAGAAGGGCAGGTACTCAAAGGCTGAAAAGGGCACTATACCTGTGTGTGTTTTAACTGAGACATGCAAGCCAGATTTTTAAGGGCCCTTTTCAGGCGGGGGGCCCCCTTTTTATGCTTTTCGGGGGGTTTTGGTGGTCAAATATTGAATATTGAACTATAATAATCAGTGCAGGAGCTCACTTATCCTTGAAAGACACTTTTATCACTGACTTAAAAGGCCCATACATCTCCATAAATGTTCAGGGGGGAGGGAATAAGTGCTTACCCTACAGACCCCAAGAAGTGCTGTATATTTTGTATTGTTTAATATAAATGCATTTTTATTCCAATCCCGATTTGTATTTGAGATTCCCAAATCCCATCGTACTTGACTTCTTCGTGTCCCTCAATGAGTGTAATACCAGCATTCAACTGTATGCGCCACAGCGGTTTCTATCATCATCATCATCACCACCCACGCTATGCATAAAATATATAGGTCCGCGGAGAAGCACGCTGAGGAGGCAGTGCAAACTGCAATGGAATATGGGGCATCTCTCTCTCTTTACCTAATATTTTTTATTCTATCCTGACATTTTTCAGTTGGAAGGGCAGTCTAAAGTATATGCGTAACGGTAAAAAAAAGGGCACTTTTTTTACGAGGCTCAAAAAGGCAGGTGCTCAAGCACCCCTTGGGCTCTATGTGTGCACGTGCCTGCTACTACCTACTACACTACTACCTACTATGCCTAAATTGCCTATACTACTACATACTATGCTACTACAGTATGCCTATACTACTACCTACTATGCTACTATGCCTATACTACTACCTACTATGCTACTATGCCTATACTACTACCTACTATGCTACTATACCTATACTACTATGCACTGCTAGACTAACAGTACAACTTACCTTTAGACACTCCACTGTGTCTGTCTACGTCTGTTTTTAATTCATTTTCAATGACTAGTATCCATTTGTTGGACAGATGTTATGAGTTAACATTATGTTCTAATTAAAAAATAAACCAACGGACAGTAAATTTTTACGTGTATCCAGCAGTTTCATGATTTTATGTCTATTGTATGTGTATCAGAGATAATCAAACAGTAAACAAAGAGGCCTATTAAAATGTAATGTATTTTATTTTCATTAGTCTTCCGGGTATTTTATTTCGAAAATTGCCCCAAAATTGCCAAAAATGGCCACTTCCGCGTACTTGACTCAGTCGCAGGTTTGTAATAAAGGCTGGGTAGCAGTGCGCATAAGGCATGAAGGCATAACTGTTAGATTATTGAATTTCTCTAACGAATGCATCTATTTCAGTCGCAAGTCAGACACGCTCACGCTGCTCGCTCATAACGGAGTCACTGTCACACAATACACACATACCACGGAGTGACTGTAAACTGTTTTCTTTATTGTGGAAGAAACCGCAGAATGTTACCTTTCAAAAGAGACCAGACTCATGCATGTGCTATAAGTATAACGTATAATAAATCATAATTACTTTGGGTTTGCAAGCGAAAAAAAAAAGAAGAAAACAAGTCCCATTTTTGCCCGATGCTTAACCATTTCACTACCACGCGGCCATGCTTAACCCTTTCACTACCACACTACAAAATGGTTAACCCTTTCACTACCACACTAACCACAATGCTTAAGTGGTTAAGATGTTAGATCCTAATGTCAAAAACTGTGATTTAATGTTCTATGCCTTATCTTGACTTTGTCTATTTTGTTGCAAATATTTATGTCTGCACTTTATGCATTGCTCTTGATCTACCAAATTTGTGCTCATGTTATGCCTATGTCTTTTTTACTGCTGCAAAACACTTTGAGCTGCAATTATTGTATGAAAGGTGCTATATAAGTTTATTATTAGACCACCCACACTATTGAAATCTATACTATTCTTTATTTATTTATTTATTCTGCCGATTTTTGTCCGCTAACTCCTCCCACATACACGTGAAAGGTATCAAAACGACCGGCTTGCTCCAACTCGAGTTGCTATTACTTTTCGGAAAGTTTCACCGCACCGTTTGGCTACAAATCGACTTTAAACGGGAAAATGTCGGTCCATAGGGAATGAATGGCGAACTAGAGTGTAGAAGCTGCATTTATTTTTTTACAATCACCTTTTGTAAATTGCGACAGTGATCTCAATTTTGGACGTAGATATAAAAACAACACATCAAAACGATGACACGCCTGTGCCCTCGCTCACAATAAATGGAATTGGACATTTCTATCTCAACTTATGACCATTTGTTTGAAAGTTATGGTCCACATAGACACGAATGGGTTCCTCACTCTAGCAAAAAACTGATTTTTTTGCGTTTTCCCCCTTGTTTGCCGATCGCCACCCAGGCCACAATTGTTGACGGAATGACACAATATCGCACAGAACCCTTCATTTGGGTCCTCAAGCGCTCATATTAAAGTGACTAAGCGTCATCTCTTATCATTTTCTTTTAATCATCGTGAGACTGAAGGATGCGTCAGCCCTCATTGAAATACATTGGCACCAGAGTGCATGTCATTGCATCAGTTTAATTAGGGGTAAGCAGGTGTGCATGACTCAGAGGGAGCTGTCAATGAACTCAGTACTGCTGACCTGGCAATGACCTCTCAGGGAGTTAACCCTTGATGGCCCCTCTGTGTATCTTTTGAACCGTTTGTCGTAGAGACTTGCGGGTTGTGGCATTGTACTCAGTAGGGATATCCTCTTTCATTGGTCTATGTTGACCACTCCCCTGATCCTTAGACCACACCCCCTTAGGCCACACCCCCTTTGTGTATCGCTTGAACCGTTTGTCGTAGAGACTTGTGGGTTGTGGCATTGTACTCAGTAGGGATGTCCTCTTTCATTGGCCTATGTTGACCACGCCCATAGTTTGGCTCATCCCCCTTTGTGTATCTTTTGAACTGTTTGTCGTAGAGACTTGCGTGTTGTGTCATTGTACTCAGTAGGGATGTCCTCTTTCATTGGTCTATGTTGACCACGCCCCCTTGGTTCAGCCCCTCCCCATTATCATTAGGCCCCACCCCCTTGTTGTATCTTTTGAACTGTTTGTCGTAGAGACTTGCGGGTTGTGCCATTGTAATCAGTAGGGATGTCCTCTTTCATTGGTCTATGTTGACCACGCCCATAGGTTGGCTCCTCCCCCTTTTTGTATCTTTTGAACCGTTTGTCGTAGAGACTTGCGGGTTGTGTCATTGTACTCGGTAGGGATGTCCTCTTTCATTGGTCTATGTTGACCACGCCCATAGTTTGGCTCCTCCTCCTTTGTGTATCTTTTTAACCATTTGTCGTAGAGACTTGCGGGTTGTGTCATTGCCCTCAGTAGGGATATTGTCTTTCATTGGTCTATGTTGACCACTCCCCCGATCCTTAGGCCCCGCCCCCTTTTTGTATCTTTTGAACCGTTTGTCATAGAGACTCGCGAGAGACCCTCTCCCGTTGGCCGGCGGTGCACAGGCGTCACCCACACTTTCACAATTTCCCCCACGCGGAATTGTCTAGTTATTATTACCTTCCATCAATATTCTACCCTTTCAATGACTGATCAATTAATCATTGTAGTTACCGCCTCATTTAGCGCATTGCACAAACATACTTTTGCTGGTCTGGACTGGTCCTCTGAGCTCCTCTCCAGTCTATCTGCTGCAGGGTTAATCTGAATTATTTCCAAATCATCTGCCATCATCGTCTCGACTAGGGGTGGACGGTATAAACGGTATACGGTATGAATTTGCTCTACGGTATGGATTTTGACTATACCGTGTAACCGGTAGTGCAGCTCTAAAATAGCAATGACGTCATGTAACCACAGCGCGACTATTTCACTCGCATTTGCCCCTAAAAATAGATAGAATTAGTCATAGATAATAGATATGTGCGAACTGGAAAAAGTTATTTAGGAGGCTTCGCGCAGTGGGCGTGCCAGCCCCTACCGCACGCATGTAAACACGGGTCTAGTAGTCTAGTGGGACGGGACACGGGAGCTGTCGGGAGGACGGCGGCGTCTCCCTGAGCTAACGTTAGCTTAGCTACCGTTACAAAATGACCCAGTCAACTATTCACTTTTAGTTTAATACATGATGGGGCATTGTCTAACCGAACGGTATCTAGTCGGCCAGCTACCGATAGCTCCTGACATCAACAAACGCTCCACAAAGTCTAGTACTAGAGACGTGTGTGCTACCTGTTAGCTCACGTTAACGCAAGTTAGTTCACCGTTCAAAACGAAATGTCCCATTGAACTAAATAATTCACTGAGGCGTTGTATTAACGTTATATATCCGGCTACAGATAGCTCCTGATATCAATGTCTTATAAGTAACACTGATTCGATGCATATTCGAGCTGAGGGCTTGCTAACGTTATACCAATACAATAGGGTCCAGGTGCAGCGCCGGAGAATCCTGGCCGTAGCTCTGCTCGAGGCTACTCGAGTATAGGTCCAGGTGCAGCTCCGGAGAATCCTGGCCGTAGCTGGAGGCTACTAGAGTACACACAGACAGTGGAGCTTGTTGCGTGGTGGCGATGTCTCGCAGATAATACAAGTACAAGTCTAATTATATAATATATATATTATATAAAAAAAAATAAAAAATTATATAAAATAAAAAAAAATTTTTTATCAAAAACGATGATACCGTGATATATACCGTTACCGTCTATGTTTCAAATTATACCGTGATATAAATTTTAGACCATACCGTCCACCACTGGTCTCGACTCTAGAGCCTCCTTTCTCTCCTTCATAGAAAGTTAAATCTTCTCTCAGTGAAACTTAAGCTACTCTGTACTCAGACTCTGCTGCATTCAGGCTACAAAAATGGACCAGTTGTCACTGCAGACACGTTCACTTTATAATGTTCACTAAGTATTGATAACACGCTTAGTATTTTACTAATTCTACTTTATTTATTTGATGAATGTGGGCACTGAAAATGAAGTGAGTGGGTTTTATTTTAAATAAATATATATATATTTTTTTTTAAATACACCGGTGGGGGCGGTACACTGACTACTGCGACAAGCCTAGTACACACAGGAAAGCTGCCTCCAATCATTTTAGAAATGCCACTCAGGATAGGCATGCACATTTTGCCTGATGTTTCTAACGAGTCATTGACTGACCAGCTTTAAACTTGGGATGGTTGGTGGGATGTGAGGCCTGTAGATACTATATCTATACCTGTTGAAAGATATGACTGGTTTTCGTTATGATTATAACAGGATAAGTACTATGTAAGCACCTTTAATTCAGGCAAAGTGGTGTTTAGTCTGTTACACCGAAGGTGTCTGGACAGACACATTTCACATGCATTCATACAGTGGTAGGTGTTTAGGTTAACAGCTCAGGCAAGGTTAGAGCTGGCCGGGGACAGCGCTTAGTAGAAGAAAGGTTGTGGGTCGCTATGGTGACCGGAGATTGGTGCAAGGGAACAGGCCTGGCGACGTCGCAACTTTTCTTAGCGCTGTAACGCTTTTATCTGGGTCAAAGTGGATGACGCTGAAAGTTCTTCCCCGCGACAGAGTTAGACGGAGCCTCAAGGTCGAATAGCGTTCCTTTAAGATGACACGGGACAGAACGAGAGAGCGGTAGGTCTCTTTGGGTCAGGGGTGACCAGCTGCTACCATTGCCTAGGTAACGAGACGGGTAGAAGGCCGTCTCAGGGAGGGGGGGGGAAGCGACATTTTAAGAGCTAACAAACCAGCAGAAAACTGTGGGCTTTTCCGGTCGAAGTCAGTCGGGTTCTGACAGCAGGGTACAATGTTGGAGAGAAAGAGGCAACCCCCCTGATGGAGGGTTGGGGGAGGGAGAGAGAGTGAGCTAGAGAGGAGAGAGGGAAAGAGATAGATAGAGATATTGTGTTAGCTTTTCTTAGCCCTTAGACTTGTTTTTCATCCTTCATTTCATTCTGTATTAGACCTTTGTTTATGTAAATAAACTATCCGTTTTGATATACAACAGTCAGTCAGTGTACGATTGTTCCAAATACACCGGGAGAGATAAGGGTGTCTCAGCCTTAGACAGTGGCCTCATGGAATGACAACAAACAACACAACGCAGAGACAGACAACACACCAGAATCTAACACTGTACATATCCTACTCTTACTAGTTACACTGCTGGCCAGTGTGACTACTACCATACTGTTTTACACCTGTATCATTCTACATATTATACTAGGACAACTCTAATCAAATCGAATCTAATAAGTACACAAAATGAGTTATAGACTGGGACAATCTCTGTCAAAATTACACTGGTATGGTCCTTTTAAATGGATTAAATCCAGGAGAAGTGGAAGCAAATAGATTACCTTGAGATATATATATATATATATATATATATATATATATATATATATATATATATATATATATATATATATATATATATATATATATATATAGAGGGAGGGAGAAAGAGAGAGATAGGGAGAAAGAGAGAGTGGGAGAAAGAGAGAGATGAAAGGACAGAGGAGGATGACAAAAGTCCAGAGGATAAAAATGATGAAAGGATATAAGGAGGACAAGAGGGAAAGTAGACACGATAAGATGGGTAAGGGAGGAAGTCACAACAGATGTGAGCGTGTGTGTGGGAGTGGGGTCGTGTGTGTGTGTTGGCGGGTGTGGGGTCACGGGTGTGTGTCTCTCATCACGTCCCGACTCCTGACCGGGCTCTCCGGCTCTCTGCCTCCTGCGCACAGATCATGTGACTAGGTCAACAAACGATCATGTGACAGGGTAAATAAGCAGCAGGCGCTGATGGACGTGAGATGAGACGTCACTTTGACCTGGATACGCATGTACGCACACACACACGAGATGCATATCAGATGGTCAAATTAGCTTAGTGTGCGTTTGTATTTTTGTGTGTTCTCTGCATGAGGGCATTTGTGTTTTTGTGCTTGATGTGTATGTTTTTGTGTGCTTTTGTATACATGTGTGTCTGTGTACTTTTGTGTGTGTGGGTGTCTATGTGTTTATACAGATATGTGAGTCAGTGCGTGCGTGTGTGCGACTCCCATGGCCTGTTGAAGTGATGTGAGCCCACTGGTGATGTATTACCATGTAGCCTTCAAAGCACTAGAGGCACATGTAACCTAAGATGGCTAGCATAGTAAGTTGTGGTTGGCTCTTGGCTTCAAAGCTTGCACTATGGGTAATATCCTGACCAGCCACCGGTGTCTACCTGTTTAGTCAGCCTATCATATACCAGGATGGCACAGCCTATCATATACCAGGATGGCACAGTCTATCATATACCCAGGATGGCACAGCCTATCATATACCAGGATGGCACAGCATATCATATACCCGGCATGGCACAGCCTATCATATAACCAGGATGGCACAGCCTATCATATGGATGGCACAGCATATCATATAACCAGGATGGCACATCTTATCATATAACCAGGATGGCACAGCCTATCATATAACCAGGATGGCACAGCCTATCATATAACCAGGATGGCACAGCCTATCATATAACCAGGATGGCACAGCCTATCATATAACCAGGATGGCACAGCCTATCGTATAACCAGGATGGCACAGCCTATCGTATACCCAGGATGGCACAGCCTATCATATAACCAGGATGGCACAGCCTATCATATAACCAGTATGGCACAGCCTATCATATACCCGGCATGGCACAGCCTATCATATAACCAGGATGGCACAGCCTATCGTATACCCAGGATGGCACAGCTTATCGTATAACCAGGATGGCACAGCCTATCATATAACCAGGATGGCACAGCCTATCATATAACCAGGATGGCACAGCCTATCGTATAACCAGGATGGCACAGCCTATCGTATACCCAGGATGGCACAGCCTATCATATAACCAGGATGGCACAGCCTATCATATAACCAGGATGGCACAGCCTATCATATAACCAGGATGGCACAGCTTTGATTATTTTCACTGAATGACGGCTACTGACTTACAAGGAGCTTCGCCGTGATGACGGTGAGAACAACATGAGAACATGAGAACACCATGAGAACACCATGAGAACATCATGAGAACACCATGAGAACACCATGAGAACATCATGAGAACACCATGAGAACACCATGAGAACATCATGAGAACACCATGAGAACATCATGAGAACACCATGAGAACATGAGAACACCATGAGAACAACATGAGAACACCATGAGAACACCATGAGAACACCATGAGAACACCATGAGAACACCATAAGAACACCATGAGAACATGAGAACACCATGAGAACAACATGAGAACACCATGAGAACACCATTAGAACACCATGAGAACAACATTAGAACAACATTAGAACAACATTAGAACAACATTAGAACACCATGAGAACACCATGAGAACACCATGAGAACAACATTAGAACACCATGAGAACACCATGAGAACACCATGAGAACATGAGAACACCATGAGAACATCATGAGAACACCATGAGAACATGAGAACACCATGAGAACACCATGAGAACATGAGAACACCATGAGAACAACATGAGAACACCATGAGAACACCATGAGAACATGAGAACACCATGAGAACAACATGAGAACACCATGAGAACACCATGAGAACAACATTAGAACACCATGAGAACAACATTAGAACAACATTAGAACACCATGAAAACACCATGAGAACAACATTAGAACACCATGAGAACATCATGAGAACACCATGAGAACACCATGAGAACACCATGAGAACAACATTAGAACAAAATTAGAACACCATGAGAACACCATGAGAACACCATGAGAACACCATGAGAACAACATTAGAACACCATGAGAACACCATGAGAACACCATGAGAACACCATGAGAACATCATGAGAACACCATGAGAACATCATGAGAACATGAGAACATCATGAGAACACCATGATAACACCATGAGAACATCATGAGAACACCATGAGAACACCATGAGAACATCATGAGAACATCATGAGAACACCATGAGAACACCATGAGAACATGAGAACACCATGAGAACACCATGAGAACACCATGAGAACACCATGAGAACACCATGAGAACATGAGAATACCATGGAACACCATGAGAACATCATGAGAACACCATGAGAACATGAGAACACCATGATAACACCATGATAACACCATGAGAACACCATGAGAACACCATGAGAACACCATGAGAACATCATGAGAACACCATTAGAACACCATGAGAACAACATTAGAACACCATGAGAACACCATGAGAACAACATTAGAACACCATGAGAACAACATTAGAACAACATTAGAACACCATGAGAACACCATGAGAACAACATTAGAACACCATGAGAACACCATGAGAACACCATGAGAACACCATGAGAACATCATGAGAACACCATGAGAACAACATGAGAACAACATTAGAACAACATTAGAACACCATGAGAACACCATTAGAACACCATGAGAACACCATGAGAACACCATGAGAACACCATGAGAACATCATGAGAACACCATGAGAACACCATGAGAACACCATGAGAATAACATTAGAACAACATGAGAACACCATGAGAACAACATTAGAACACCATTAGAACACCATGAGAACACCATGAGAACACCATGAGAACATCATGAGAACACCATGAGAACACCATGAGAACACCATGAGAACAACATTAGAACACCATTAGAACACCATGAGAACACCATGAGAACACCATGAGAACACCATGAGAACACCATTATAACACCATGAGAACAACATGAGAACACCATGAGAACACCATGAGAACAACATTAGAACACCATGAGAACATCATGAGAACACCATTAGAACACCATGAGAACAACATTAGAACATGAGAACACCATGAGAACACCATGAGAACAACATTAGAACATGAGAACACCATGAGAACACCATTAGAACACCATTAGAACACCATGAGAACAACATTAGAACAACATTAGAACACCATGAGAACACCATGAGAACATCATGAGAACACCATGAGAACACCATGAGAACACCATGAGAACATCATGAAAACACCATGAGAACATCATGAGAACATGAGAACATCATGAGAACACCATTAGACCATCATGAGAACACCATGAGAACACCATGAGAACATCATGAGAACATCATGAGAACACCATTAGAACACCATGAGAACACCATGAGAACATCATGAGAACATGAGAACACCATGAGAACATCATGCGAACATCATGAGAACACCATGAGAACACCATGAGAACACCATGAGAACATGAGAACACCATGAGAACACCATGAGAACATCATGAGAACACCATGAGAACACCATGAGAACACCATGAGAACACCATGAGAACACCATGAGAACATCATGAGAACACCATGATAACAACATGAGAACACCATGAGAACAACATGAGAACATCATGAGAACACCATGAGAACAACATGAGAACACCATGAGAACACCATGAGAACATCATGAGAACACCATGAGAACATCATGAGAACACCATGAGAACACCATGAGAACACCATGAGAACACCATTAGAACATCATGAGAACACCATGAGAACATCATGAGAACACCATGAGAACAACATGAGGACATCATGAGAACACCATGAGAACGATGACAGACTACAAAGGCGCCTCCCTCAAACTGAACAGTGACATCTCCTTAGCAAATGACCTCAATACCTTCTATGCGAGGTTTGATGCTGGTAATAACAACACCAGCTCACAAGCCTCGGCAATGGGGGGGGGGGGGTCGGCTGCTGATGGAGGCGCAGTGTTCAGGGTAACAGAGCATGAGGTGAGGCGGACCTTTAAAAAAGTGAATATCAGGAAGGCAGCAGGTCCAGACGGCATCCCCGGCCGCGTCCTAAAAGTCTGTGCCGACCAACTGGCCCCAGTATTCACTGACATATTTAACCTGTCCTTAGAACAGGCTGTCATCCCCACCTGCCTGAAGAAGTCCACTATTATCCCTGTACCCAAAAAATCCAAGCCTGCTTGCCTCAACGACTACCGCCCTGTAGCTCTCACCTCCATAGCCATGAAGTGCTTCGAGAAGCTAGTAAAGGGCTACATCTGCTCCTCCCTCCCCATCAACATGGACCCCCTGCAATTTGCATACCGCCCCAACAGGTCCACGGAGGACGCCATATCCCATGTGCTGCACACAGCAGCATCACACCTGGACAAGAGGCAGGGGAACTATGTGAGAATGCTATTCATCGACTACAGCTCGGCATTCAATACCATAGTCCCCTCCATACTCATAGCCAAGCTCAGGGACCTGGGCTTGGGCTATGACCTCTGCCAGTGGGTCTTGGACTTCCTGACTGGCAGACCCCAGGTGGTGAGAGCAGGCAACTGCACCTCCTCATCCATCACCCTCAACATAGGGGCCCCCCAGGGCTGTGTTCTGAGTCCCCTCCTCTACTCCCTGTACACACACGACTGTGTGGCTCAGCGGAGTAGCAATACAATCGTCAAATTTGCTGACGACACAGTGGTGGTGGGCCTGATCTCTGCCAACGACGAGAGGGCCTACCTGGAAGAGGTCAAGGTCCTGGCGGGATGGTGCCAGGAAAACAGCCTCTCCCTGAACGTCAGCAAAACAAAGGAGATGATTGTGGACTTCAGGAGGTCGGGGGTCAAGGACTACAGCCCCCTCAGCATCGACGGGGCACCGGTTGAGAGAGTCAACAGCTTTAAGTACCTCGGAGCCTACATATCCGAGGACTTGACATGGACCACACACATTAACAGTGTTGTGAAGAAGGCACGACAACGCCTCTACTTCCTCAGGCGCCTAAGGAAGTTCCAAGTCAGCCAGAAGATCCTTAAGAACTTCTACTCATGTACAATAGAGAGCATCTTGACCGGCAACATCACCTCCTGGTTTGGGAATAGCACTGCACAAGACCAAAGCAGACTACAAAGAGTGACACGTTCAGCCGAACGCACAATTGGAGGGGGGCTCCCCACCCTCCAGAACATTTACTACAAGCGTTGCAAGGGCAAGGCTAAGAGAATCATTAAAGACTCCAGTCACCCGAACAACTGCCTCTTTGAACTGCTGCGGTCAGGCAAGCGATACAGGAGTCTCAAGGCGAGCACAGAAAGACTCAGAAGAAGCTTCTATCCCCAGGCCATCAGGCTGCTAAACGAACAATGAATGAACACTACACAACAACAACCACCAAACGCACATAGCACACACATCCACACGCACACACTCACTTTAAACAAACACACTGTAGCACCCACTCCACACACTTATAGCACACACCCACTTTAAACAAACACACTGTAGCACCCACTCCCCACACTTTATATTTATGGATGAAGGATTGCACTACAACTCGTACACCTTACTGTAAATTGTACCTAAAATTGTACCTCATCCCATTTCTGCTTTGCACTAGATAGTACTGTACATTAGTACACTGCATAGTATTGTGTATTGTATATTATATGGTAACTCAGAACATTGTACATATGTCTATACCGAACACTGTGACCTCATTTTCTTCTTCTAAATTCATGCTATATTATGTTATTATGTTATTTGATACTATCTTGTCTAGCACAGTCTCTGGAGCGTAACAGTAAGAAGCATTTTGTATGAAAGTATTCTGTACTTCTGTATGACAACTATTAAAGAACTTGAACTTGAACTTGAACTTGAGAACACCATGAGAACATCATGAGAACATCATGAGAACATCATGAGAACATGAGAACACCATGAGAACAACATTAGAACACCATTAGAACACCATGAGAACATCATGAGAACATCATGAGAACACCATGAGAACACCATGAGAACAACATGAGAACATGAGAACACCATGAGAACATCATGAGAACATGAGAACACCATTAGAACACCATGAGAACATCATGAGAACACCATGAGAACACCATGAGAACACCATGAGAACACCATGAGAACATCATGAGAACACCATGAGAACATCATGAGAACATGAGAACAACATGAGAACACCATGAGAACACCATGAGAACATCATGAGAACATCATGAGAACATGAGAACACCATTAGAACACCATGAGAACACCATGAGAACATCATGAGAACACCATGAGAACAACATTAGAACACCATGAGAACACCATGAGAACACCATGAGAACACCATGAGAACATCATGAGAACACCATGAGAACACCATGAGAACATCATGAGAACACCATGAGAACATGAGAACACCATGAGAACACCATGAGAACACCATGAGAACACCATTAGAACATCATGAGAACACCATGAGAACATCATGAGAACACCATGAGAACAACATGATAACATCATGAGAACACCATGAGAACACCATGAGAACACCATGAGAACATCATGAGAACACCATGAGAACAACATGAGAACATCATGAGAACACCATGAGAACATCATGAGAACATCATGAGAACATGAGAACACCATGAGAACAACATTAGAACACCATTAGAACACCATGAGAACATCATGAGAACATCATGAGAACACCATGAGAACACCATGAGAACAACATGAGAACATGAGAACACCATGAGAACATGAGAACACCATGAGAACACCATGAGAACACCATGAGAACACCATGAGAACAACATGAGAACACCATGAGAACATCATGAGAACACCATGAGAACATCATGAGAACATCATGAGAACATGAGAACAACATGAGAACACCATGAGAACATCATGAGAACACCATGAGAACATCATGAGAACATCATGAGAACATGAGAACACCATGAGAACAACATTAGAACACCATTAGAACACCATGAGAACACCATGAGAACATCATGAGAACACCATGAGAACAACATTAGAACACCATGAGAACACCATGAGAACACCATGAGAACACCATGAGAACATCATGAGAACATCATGAGAACACCATGAGAACATCATGAGAACATGAGAACACCATGAGAACACCATGAGAACAACATGAGAACACCATGAGAACACCATGAGAACATCATGAGAACAACATGAGAACACCATGAGAACATCATGAGAACACCATGAGAACATCATGAGAACATCATGAGAACATGATAACACCATGAGAACAACATTAGAACACCATTAGAACACCATGAGAACACCATGAGAACACCATGAGAACAACATTAGAACATCATTAGAACACCATGAGAACACCATGAGAACATCATGAGAACATCATGAGAACATCATGAGAACACCATGAGAACACCATGAGAACACCATGAGAACATCATGAGAACATGAGAACACCATGAGAACAACATGAGAACAACATGAGAACACCATGAGAACACCATGCGAACAACATGAGAACACCATGAGAACACCATGAGAACACTATGAGAACACCATGAGAACATGAGAACACCATGAGAACACCATGAGAACACCATGAGAACACCATGAGAACACCATGAGAACACCATGAGAACACCATTAGAACACCATGAGAACAACATTAGAACACCATGAGAACAACATTAGAACACCATTAGAACAACATTAGAACACCATGAGAACAACATTAGAACACCATTAGAACAACATTAGAACACCATGAGAACACCATGAGAACATCATTAGAACACCATGAGAACAACATGAGAACACCATTAGAACACCATGAGAACAACATTAGAACAACATTAGAACACCATGAGAACACCATGAGAACACCATGAGAACATCATGAGAACATCATTAGAACACCATGATAACACCATTAGAACACCATGAGAACATCATGAGAACACCATTAGAACACCATGAGGACACCATGAGAACACCATTAGAACACCATGAGAACACCATGAGAACACCATTAGAACACCATGAGAACATCATGAGAACACCATGAGAACACCATGAGAACACCATGAGAACACCATGAGAACACCATTAGAACACCATGAGAACATCATGAGAACACCATTAGAACACCATGAGAACACCATGAGAACATCATGAGAACATCATGAGAACATCATGAGAACACCATGAGAACACCATGAGAACAACATTAGAACACCATGAGAACAACATTAGAACACCATTAGAACACCATGAGAACAACATTAGAACACCATGAGAACAACATTAGAACACCATTAGAACACCATGAGAACACCATGAGAACACCATGAGAACACCATTAGAACATCATGAGAACACCATTAGAACACCATGAGAACACCATTAGAACACCATTAGAACACCATGAGAACACCATTAGAACATCATGAGAACACCATGAGAACACCATGAGAACATCATGAGAACACCATGAGAACACCATGAGAACATCATGAGAACAACATGAGAACACCATGAGAACACCATGAGAACATCATGAGAACAACATGAGAACACCATTAGAACACCATTAGAACACCATGAGAACACCATTAGAACACCATGAGAACACCATTAGAACACCATTAGAACACCATGAGAACATCATGAGAACATCATGAGAACACCATGAGAACACCATGAGAACACCATGAGAACATCATGAGAACATGAGAACACCATGAGAACACCATGAGAACATCATGAGAACATGAGAACATCATGAGAACACCATGAGAACATCATGAGAACACCATGAGAACACCATGAGAACATCATGAGAACAACATGAGAACACCATGAGAACATCATGAGAACACCATGAGAACATCATGATAACACCATGAGAACACCATGAGAACATGAGAACACCATTAGAACACCATTAGAACACCATGAGAACACCATTAGAACACCATTAGAACACCATGAGAACACCATTAGAACACCATGAGAACACCATGAGAACACCATTAGAACACCATGAGAACATCATGAGAACATCATGAGAACACCATGAGAACACCATGAGAACACCATGAGAACATCATGAGAACACCATTAGAACACCATGAGAACATCATGAGAACACCATGAGAACATCATGAGAACATCATGAGAACATGAGAACACCATGAGAACACCATGAGAACATGAGAACACCATGAGAACATCATGAGAACACCATGAGAACACCATGAGAACATCATGAGAACACCATGAGAACACCATGAGAACATCATGAGAACATCATGAGAACATGAGAACATCATGAGAACATGAGAACACCATGAGAACACCATGAGAACATCATGAGAACATGAGCACATCATGAGAACACCATGAGAACACCATGAGAACATCATGAGAACAACATGAGAACATCATGAGAACATGAGAACACCATGAGAACACCATGAGAACACCATGAGAACACCATGAGAACATCATGAGAACACCATGAGAACATCATGAGAACATGAGAACACCATGAGAACACCATGAGAACATCATGAGAACACCATGAGAACACCATGAGAACACCATGAGAACATCATGAGAACATGAGAACACCATGAGAACACCATGAGAACATCATGAGAACATCATGAGAACACCATGAGAACATCATGAGAACATGAGAACACCATGAGAACACCATGAGAACATGAGAACACCATGAGAACACCATGAGAACATCATGAGAACACCATGAGAACACCATGAGAACATCATGAGAACACCATGAGAACATCATGAGAACACCATGAGAACATGAGAACACCATGAGAACACCATGAGAACATCATGAGAACACCATGAGAACACCATGAGAACACCATGAGAACATCATGAGAACATGAGAACATCATGAGAACATCATGAGAACACCATGAGAACACCATGAGAACACCATGAGAACATCATGAGAACATCATTAGAACACCATTAGAACACCATGAGAACACCATTAGAACACCATGATAACACCATGAGAACACCATGAGAACATCATGAGAACACCATGAGAACACCATGAGAACATCATGAGAACAACATGAGAACACCATGAGAACATCATGAGAACACCATGAGAACATCATGAGAACACCATGAGAACACCATGAGAACATGAGAACACCATTAGAACACCATTAGAACACCATGAGAACACCATTAGAACACCATTAGAACACCATGAGAACACCATTAGAACACCATGAGAACACCATGAGAACACCATTAGAACACCATGAGAACATCATGAGAACATCATGAGAACACCATGAGAACACCATGAGAACATCATGAGAACAACATGAGAACACCATGAGAACATCATGAGAACACCATGAGAACATCATGAGAACATCATGAGAACATGAGAACACCATGAGAACACCATGAGAACATGATAACACCATGAGAACACCATGAGAACATCATGAGAACATGATAACACCATGAGAACACCATGAGAACATCATGAGAACACCATGAGAACACCATGAGAACACCATGAGACCATCATGAGAACATCATGAGAACATGAGAACATCATGAGAACATGAGGACACCATGAGAACACCATGAGAACATCATGAGAACATGAGAACATCATGAGAACACCATGAGAACACCATGAGAACATCATGAGAACATCATGAGAACATGAGAACATCATGAGAACATGAGAACACCATGAGAACACCATGAGAACACCATGAGAACATCATGAAAACACCATGAGAACATCATGAGAACATGAGAACACCATGAGAACACCATGAGAACATCATGAGAACACCATGAGAACACCATGAGAACACCATGAGAACATCATGAGAACATGAGAACACCATGAGAACACCATGAGAACATCATGAGAACATCATGAGAACACCATGAGAACATCATGAGAACATGAGAACACCATGAGAACACCATGAGAACATGAGAACACCATGAGAACACCATGAGAACATCATGAGAACACCATGAGAACACCATGAGAACATCATGAGAACACCATGAGAACATCATGAGAACACAATGAGAACATCATGAGAACACCATGAGAACACCATTAGAACACACTGAGAACACCATGAGAACACCATGAGAACACCATGAGAACACCATTAGAACACACTGAGAACACCATGAGAACACCATGAGAACACCCAGAGAACCCCATGAGAACACCCAGAGAACCCCCTGCCACCCTGAGCTCCTAAAGAAAGAAAGCAGTGTCATGGGCAAAGAAAGAAATGAACACAGTAGGGCTTGTAGCCGACGTTTTATGAGTTGTCAGCTCCTTTCTGTCATTAATGTCTATGCTGGAGACGCGACAGGCGCGCTCCTCTTCCCAGCACCGGCCTCGCCTTTTATGAGCTCTCGGCGGCAGCGTTTTTGGTTGGAGCGCTCCCAGCTCATAAAGTTGAAACTAGTTAAACTTTTGGGAAAGGAGCGCGCTCATCAATGTAACTCATCGAGGAAGGGGCGGAGCTGCGGCGGGCGCGAGCCTCAGAAAAACGCTCTGAGCTTTTTTTTCTTCTTTTTTTCAAAGCGGTCCGCCTTGAAAAAAAGGTTTTTAGTGGACACATAGCCTAGGACATGTGAGCTTGAGCTGGATGGCTGGATCCAACCTACATACACAGTCTGGGGGGCGACAGTGGCTCAGGAGGTAGAGAGCAGTCGTCTGGTAATCAGAAGGTTCCCGGTTTTATTCTGTCTCCTCCCAGCGGCGTGTGGAAGTGAGGCATAAGTTGGTCTTAAAGGCGCTATTTAATAAATGCAGTCAGCTTAACACGACTGTTGCCCAGCCTGCCTCGGTCTGGAACACGCAAGACAATGAAGATCTGATCTGCAGCCACTGTGTCAAGTTATCACACAGCAGGTGAGAACGCTGTGTGTTCAATACATCAGCAGCTTGGCGTTCAGGCCGTGATGAGGTTTCTCCAGGTAGACTCCAGAAGTGAGGAGATGGATGATCACCTGGAAACAGACTCCAGCAGGGAGGTTGGAACCACAATCCTCATCAAGCTCTAGCCATGGAAATAAAGGGATGGAAAAGGAGGTCATCACTCCAGTACCGGAGGAGCTAACAAACAAAGAGCTCTACTCTCGTTATTTCCTAGTCCCCAAGAAAGGCACAAAAAAAAGAAGGGGGGAAAAGATAATTAAAAAAAAAATTATAATAAAGACATGGGGCCAATACTGGACCTACGTGTGTCAAATTCCCATATTTGGAAACGTCCGTTCAAAATGCTATCCATTGCCCAGCTGTTGAATAACATCACCTGGGGGGGATTGGTTTGCAGCAGTGGATGCAGTCTGAAGGATGTGTGTTTTCATATTGCTGTGGCCTTAACCCAACAGCCAATATACACTTCTCCTTCTAAAGCCAAAACTAGGAATTCCTCACAATTCTGTCTGGCTTCTCTCTTGACCCCCAAAGCATTTTCCATGCCGGTGAGCACAGCTCTGGATCGGCTTCATCGTCAGGGAATCAGAGTTTTCTATGACCTGGAACGATTGTATAATACTGAGGTCATTGGAAGAGCAAGTGCCAGCGCACTGAGCTACTCCAGTGATCCACGTCACCACAGGGAAGGGGAAGAACGGCTCTCTGCAGGCAAACTACCTGGACATACACCTCCATTCTGACCATTTTATTTTATTTTATTTGATTGTATTTGACATTTAAAAAAAATACAAGATTCCATAAAAACGTCAAGGATGCTACACAAAAAAGGTCGAGGATTATTTCCATTGTGGTCCTTGGTCTCAGACAGACAAGCAATACAAAACATGGCCATAAATAACTATATGACAAACTACATAGACATGAACATTTAAAAAATGTAGCCACAGACAACAATGTATCAGACAACAATGTTCATGCATTTTAAAATCTAGTTTTTGACATTGTCGAGGAGCCATGATTTTACTTTTTTCTTAAAATTGTGTCTGCTACTAATGCATTTTAGCTGTGAAGGTAGCAAATTCCAATTTGTGGCTCCCCAGAATTTAAAAGAACATTTGCCCATATTTGTAATACAGAGGTCGGCAATGCTGCCTCTGGTGTTATGGTTATGCATGTCCCTGTTCCACTGAAAATTATTTGTAAGATACTGTAAGAGGGGGCCATATTATTATAAATGTTGTGAACTATATTGAGCTGAAGTTGCACGGACCTGGCTTCCAGAGGGAGCCAGCCCAGCAACTGGAAGTGTTGTCTGCCCACATGTGCTCTGGAGGCTAGTCCTAGAGTCAATCGGATGAGTTTGTTCTGGGAAACCTGTAACTTATCTTTTAAAACTTTGGTCAGACCATGGAGAGCAAGGCTTGACGGGCCATGCTGGACAGTAGTGGACACGGTATTACCCGAGTGTGAGTGACTGTCGGGCCTGGCGCTTATCTGTCTTCTGGGGCCCATAGCAGAAGCTCCCTATGAGACATCTCTCCTGACTCGGTTCATAAGAGAATCAATCCAGAAATGAAAATGGAAATCTGAGGGTCCCTCATTTGCTGGGACCCTCATCGGATCACTTGCTCATCTGTCCTGTAGCTGCTGGTCTCTAGGGAAAGCTCTCTCAGAAAAGGCTGGCTCACTGGGTGACTGACGCCATTAGTCTGGTATACTCCACCTTAGGGCTGACCTCCACTAAGGATTTGTATAGTCGACTTTGATTGGCCGAAATTTGCCGATAGTCGACTGATAGCCGACTACCCCCCCAATGCAAAAATAAATAAAAGATTCAAACTTCTTTTTTTTGTATCATTCCATTTGGGCTGTGGGGGTGCTTAATGTCTGAAGGAGTCGACTGAAGGCTTCTTGTCCTCTGCAAAGGCATGCAATTGGTCCACTGATGGATACATCTTGATATTTGTCTAGTCTAGTGTGTTCATTAGATGAAGTTAGGTGAAATCCTCTTTCAGCGCCTTCAGTGTTTTTTTAGGCAGTTAGCCTCGCTGGTATGCGCGCCATTAGCGTTAGCCACGCTTCTAGGCTAAACTTTTTTTTTTGCATTCGACTAAGAGGTTGGCTACGGCTCCTTTCGATCGATTAGTCGACTATTCGGGGTCAGCCCTACTCCACGTTATGGCTCTCTGTACTGGGGTCAGTGTCTCTCTGTACTGGGGTCAGTGTCTCTCTGTTCTGGGGTCAGTGTCTCTGTTCTGGGGTCAGTGTCTCTGTACTGGGGTCAGTGTCTCTCTGTACTGGGGTCAGTGTCTCTCTGTTCTGGGGTCAGTGTCTCTCTGTTCTGGGGTCAGTGTCTCTCTGTTCTGGGGTCAGTGTCTCTCTGTTCTGGGGTCAGTGTCTCTCTGTTCTGGGGTCAGTGTCTCTCTGTTCTGGGGTCAGTGTCTCTCTGTTCTGGGGTCAGTGTCTCTCTGTTCTGGGGTCAGTGTCTCTCTGTACTGGGGTCAGTGTCTCTCTGTTCTGGGGTCAGTGTCTCTGTTCTGGGGTCAGTCTCTCTCTGTTCTGGGGTCAGTGTCTCTCTGTTCTGGGGTCAGTGTCTCTGTTCTGGGGTCAGTGTCTCTCTGTTCTGGGGTCAGTGTCTCTCTGTACTGGGGTCAGTGTCTCTCTGTACTGGGGTCAGTGTCTCTCTGTTCTGGGGTCAGTGTCTCTCTGTTCTGGGGTCAGTGTCTCTCTGTTCTGGGGTCAGTGTCTCTCTGTTCTGGGGTCAGTGTCTCTCTGTACTGGGGTCAGTGTCTCTCTGTTCTGGGGTCAGTGTCTCTGTTCTGGGGTCAGTGTCTCTCTGTACTGGGGTCAGTGTCTCTGTTCTGGGGTCAGTGTCTCTCTGTTCTGGGGTCAGTGTCTCTCTGTTCTGGGGTCAGTCTCTCTCTGTTCTGGGGTCAGTGTCTCTCTGTTCTGGGGTCAGTGTCTCTCTGTTCTGGGGTCAGTGTCTCTCTGTTCTGGGGTCAGTGTCTCTGTTCTGGGGTCAGTGTCTCTGTTCTGGGGTCAGTGTCTCTCTGTTCTGGGGTCAGTGTCTCTCTGTTCTGGGGTCAGTGTCTCTCTGTTCTGGGGTCAGTGTCTCTGTTCTGGGGTCAGTGTCTCTCTGTTCTGGGGTCAGTGTCTCTGTTCTGGGGTCAGTGTCTCTCTGTTCTGGGGTCAGTGTCTCTCTGTTCTGGGGTCAGTGTCTCTGTTCTGGGGTCAGTGTCTCTGTTCTGGGGTCAGTGTCTCTGTTCTGGGGTCAGTCTCTCTGTTCTGGGGTCAGTGTCTCTCTGTTCTGGGGTCAGTGTCTGTTCTGGGGTCAGTGTCTCTCTGTTCTGGGGTCAGTGTCTCTCTGTTCTGGGGTCAGTGTCTCTCTGTTCTGGGGTCAGTCTCTCTGTTCTGGGGTCAGTGTCTCTCTGTACTGGGGTCAGTGTCTCTCTGTTCTGGGGTCAGTGTCTCTCTGTTCTGGGGTCAGTGTCTCTGTTCTGGGGTCAGTGTCTCTCTGTTCTGGGGTCAGTGTCTCTCTGTTCTGGGGTCAGTGTCTCTCTGTTCTGGGGTCAGTGTCTCTCTGTACTGGGGTCAGTGTCTCTCTGTTCTGGGGTCAGTGTCTCTCTGTTCTGGGGTCAGTGTCTCTGTACTGGGGTCAGTGTCTCTCTGTTCTGGGGTCAGTCTCTCTCTGTTCTGGGGTCAGTGTCTCTCTGTTCTGGGGTCAGTGTCTCTCTGTTCTGGGGTCAGTCTCTCTCTGTTCTGGGGTCAGTGTCTCTCTGTTCTGGGGTCAGTGTCTCTCTGTTCTGGGGTCAGTGTCTCTCTGTTCTGGGGTCAGTGTCTCTCTGTTCTGGGGTCAGTGTCTCTCTGTTCTGGGGTCAGTGTCTCTCTGTTCTGGGGTCAGTGTCTCTCTGTTCTGGGGTCAGTGTCTCTCTGTTCTGGGGTCAGTGTGTCTCTGTTCTGGGGTCAGTGTGTCTCTGTTCTGGGGTCAGTCTCTCTCTGTTCTGGGGTCAGTGTCTCTCTGTTCTGGGGTCAGTGTCTCTCTGTTCTGGGGTCAGTGTCTCTCTGTTCTGGGGTCAGTGTCTCTGTTCTGGGGTCAGTGTCTCTCTGTACTGGGGTCAGTGTCTCTGTTCTGGGGTCAGTGTCTCTCTGTTCTGGGGTCAGTGTCTCTGTTCTGGGGTCAGTGTCTCTGTTCTGGGGTCAGTCTCTCTGTTCTGGGGTCAGTGTCTCTCTGTTCTGGGGTCAGTGTCTCTCTGTTCTGGGGTCAGTGTCTCTCTGTTCTGGGGTCAGTGTCTCTCTGTTCTGGGGTCAGTCTCTCTCTGTTCTGGGGTCAGTGTCTCTCTGTTCTGGGGTCAGTGTCTCTGTTCTGGGGTCAGTGTCTCTGTTCTGGGGTCAGTGTCTCTCTGTTCTGGGGTCAGTGTCTCTGTTCTGGGGTCAGTGTCTCTCTGTTCTGGGGTCAGTGTCTCTCTGTTCTGGGGTCAGTGTCTCTCTGTTCTGGGGTCAGTGTCTCTCTGTTCTGGGGTCAGTGTCTCTGTTCTGGGGTCAGTGTCTCTGTTCTGGGGTCAGTGTCTCTCTGTTCTGGGGTCAGTGTCTCTGTTCTGGGGTCAGTGTCTCTCTGTTCTGGGGTCAGTGTCTCTCTGTTCTGGGGTCAGTGTCTCTCTGTTCTGGGGTCAGTGTCTCTCTGTTCTGGGGTCAGTGTCTCTGTTCTGGGGTCAGTGTCTCTCTGTTCTGGGGTCAGTGTCTGTTCTGGGGTCAGTGTCTCTCTGTTCTGGGGTCAGTGTCTCTCTGTTCTGGGGTCAGTGTCTCTGTTCTGGGGTCAGTGTCTCTGTTCTGGGGTCAGTGTCTCTCTGTTCTGGGGTCAGTGTCTCTCTGTTCTGGGGTCAGTGTCTCTGTTCTGGGGTCAGTGTCTCTCTGTTCTGGGGTCAGTGTCTCTCTGTTCTGGGGTCAGTGTCTCTCTGTTCTGGGGTCAGTGTCTCTCTGTTCTGGGGTCAGTGTCTCTCTGTTCTGGGGTCAGTGTCTCTCTGTTCTGGGGTCAGTGTCTCTCTGTTCTGGGGTCAGTGTCTCTGTTCTGGGGTCAGTCTCTCTCTGTTCTGGGGTCAGTGTCTCTCTGTTCTGGGGTCAGTGTCTCTGTTCTGGGGTCAGTGTCTCTCTGTTCTGGGGTCAGTGTCTCTCTGTTCTGGGGTCAGTGTCTCTCTGTACTGGGGTCAGTGTCTCTCTGTTCTGGGGTCAGTGTCTCTCTGTTCTGGGGTCAGTGTCTCTCTGTTCTGGGGTCAGTGTCTCTCTGTTCTGGGGTCAGTGTCTCTCTGTTCTGGGGTCAGTGTCTCTCTGTACTGGGGTCAGTGTCTCTCTGTTCTGGGGTCAGTGTCTCTGTTCTGGGGTCAGTGTCTCTCTGTACTGGGGTCAGTGTCTCTCTGTTCTGGGGTCAGTGTCTCTCTGTTCTGGGGTCAGTGTCTCTCTGTTCTGGGGTCAGTGTCTCTGTTCTGGGGTCAGTGTCTCTCTGTACTGGGGTCAGTGTCTCTGTTCTGGGGTCAGTGTCTCTCTGTTCTGGGGTCAGTGTCTCTCTGTTCTGGGGTCAGTGTCTCTCTGTACTGGGGTCAGTGTCTCTCTGTTCTGGGGTCAGTGTCTCTGTTCTGGGGTCAGTCTCTCTCTGTTCTGGGGTCAGTGTCTCTCTGTTCTGGGGTCAGTGTCTCTGTTCTGGGGTCAGTGTCTCTCTGTTCTGGGGTCAGTGTCTCTCTGTACTGGGGTCAGTGTCTTTCTGTACTGGGGTCAGTGTCTCTCTGTTCTGGGGTCAGTGTCTCTCTGTTCTGGGGTCAGTGTCTCTCTGTTCTGGGGTCAGTGTCTCTCTGTTCTGGGGTCAGTGTCTCTCTGTACTGGGGTCAGTGTCTCTCTGTTCTGGGGTCAGTGTCTCTGTTCTGGGGTCAGTGTCTCTCTGTACTGGGGTCAGTGTCTCTCTGTTCTGGGGTCAGTGTCTCTCTGTTCTGGGGTCAGTGTCTCTCTGTTCTGGGGTCAGTGTCTCTCTGTTCTGGGGTCAGTCTCTCTCTGTTCTGGGGTCAGTGTCTCTCTGTTCTGGGGTCAGTGTCTCTCTGTTCTGGGGTCAGTGTCTCTCTGTTCTGGGGTCAGTGTCTCTGTTCTGGGGTCAGTGTCTCTGTTCTGGGGTCAGTGTATCTCTGTTCTGGGGTCAGTGTCTCTCTGTTCTGGGGTCAGTGTCTCTCTGTTCTGGGGTCAGTGTCTCTGTTCTGGGGTCAGTGTCTCTCTGTTCTGGGGTCAGTGTCTCTGTTCTGGGGTCAGTGTCTCTCTGTTCTGGGGTCAGTGTCTCTCTGTTCTGGGGTCAGTGTCTCTGTTCTGGGGTCAGTGTCTCTGTTCTGGGGTCAGTGTCTCTCTGTTCTGGGGTCAGTGTATCTGTACTGGGGTCAGTGTCTCTGTACTGGGGTCAGTGTCTCTCTGTTCTGGGGTCAGTGTCTCTGTTCTGGGGTCAGTGTCTCTCTGTTCTGGGGTCAGTGTCTCTGTACTGGGGTCAGTGTCTCTCTGTTCTGGGGTCAGTGTCTCTGTTCTGGGGTCAGTGTCTCTGTACTGGGGTCAGTGTCTCTCTGTTCTGGGGTCAGTTTTACCTGAGGGACGTGACATCTTATTAAGACACACTTGATTTTGTGCGTATATGAAGTGGCCTGGTCAGCTGTGAGTTGTGCGTGTTCTTCCATCTCACAAGGAGAAGAGGTTTAAGGCTACTGGTTTAGTGCGCTGGGACGCACTTACTGTACATCAACTGGTTTGCAAATGATGAATATGATGTCCTTTACAGAAAATAGCAAGAAGGGAAGGATGAGCATAT
The DNA here is from genome assembly GCF_963971535.1 of Notolepis coatsorum. Taxonomy (NCBI): domain Eukaryota; kingdom Metazoa; phylum Chordata; class Actinopteri; order Aulopiformes; family Paralepididae; genus Notolepis; species Notolepis coatsorum. The sequence goes on along the minus strand of NC_140173.1, from coordinate 34,816,988 downwards.
CCCCTTTTCTTTGAAAGATGGAATGGAATAAGAAATGTCACGGGTGGGCTTTCTTCTGCCTTGCACAATGGCAAGTTATACAGTCATCCTTTATCCTGTATGGTCTTATGCTTGTATAGTACAGAATACATACAGAAACAAGCATTTCATCATAAAGTATTCTGTATTTTGTTGTGACAAATAATAAACAAACTAAAACTAGTACATGGGTTTGGTTCAGCAGGATGCACTTGATTAAGCGTTGCTGCGCTAACGTTAACGATGGTTATAAATGTTAGAGATGTTCCGATACCATTTTTCCCTTTCCGATCCGATTCCGATACCTAAGCTTTGGGTATCGGCCGATACCGATATATATATTTTTTTAAGATACTGTTATACTGTTTTTTTAGTCATAACTAGAAAGTAATGGTATTTATTCAACAACAGGTGATTGTATAGATTTGTATTAGTATTATTAATCAATGAGTATGGGGCTTCAGCACTGCAGATATACCCTACTCCAATGATCCACACGGACATTAAACGGTGTTGCACTCGCTACTCAGTGGCTCTGCAGATATACCCTATTCAGTATGTAAGCTAGTGGGAGATAGAACGTTCATGTTGTGATTTTTTATGCAAAATAAATATTCAACATTCTCTTTTGAAACTCCGCCTCAGACTCTTATCCTTTGGCACTTGCTGTACTTTGCTTGCAGGTCTGCAGCCATTATTGCTGGATTATGAATAGCACCAACTTTAGACACGGTAACGTTATCAAGCTAAGCTAACTGACCTAGCTCGTCTTCCCGCATTGACATTTGATAACGTTAGTAATAGTCAGCTAACGCTAGTCAGTAGTTACTTATACAATTCACCGTGGGTGCATTATTGTTGATAGCCGGTCATGGACAGTGTTAGGTCCTGGAGAAAGGACAGGCGATCATCTGATTTGATGTAACGTTAAAGTGGATGTTGTTCCAACTAGCTATCTTTCCAGCTAATGCTATCATAACACCAGCAAAACACATCCCGTCCGAGCTCCCCGTCACACCAGCACTGTCGGGGACAATGGAATTTAAGAAAGTGTATCTGCTGTTAAAATGACACAGCATCACACTTTAAAACATGTTCATTTTATAATCCTCACTCTCCGCAGGACTCGGCAGGAGATAAATTACATCATGGGATCGGAGGCTACAATTCACGTGTACTTGCCGATACCGATACCAGCATTTTAGGCAGTATCGGCGGCATTTCCGATACTGGTATCGGTATCGGAACAACTCTAATAAATGTAACCGTAATTATTTAAGCCAATCGTATCCCCCTTTTTTTGCTAAACTCTTAAAGATGGAGCCAAAGATGGGTTGAGGAATGAGGCATTATATAGTCACTGGGGCCGCAGTGTAGTAACATTGTACTGCTCCGTTATGCAGGGATGGAGCTCGATGTGGTCCTGTGGTCCCGGGGCCAGTGAGAACAGGAGCAGGGAGGATGGATTTGGGAGGAGAGTGGGGAAGAAAACCCGGCTAACGTTACAATGAATGGTGATGAAAATGAAACTGACTGCACATCTTGTGTAGCAACGCCGTTCCTATTAACCCTTTCACTGCCACACGACAGCTGACAGTGAAAGGGTTAACCTTCTGTGTATTGTCGCAGTGAAAGGGTTAACCGTTTTGGTAGTGTGGCGGTGAAAGGGTTAACTATCCCTCATCCAACATGTGGGACATTTTTAAATTTGTTCATGTATATGTTCACGTGTTATACGTGGTGAATATTGTATAGTTTCAGAGTGATCCTGGCTAATTCCTGGTAACTGTGTTATGGAGCGATATGTGAATTTAGCTAAAAAGCGTTTGCGTTGTTCGCCTGGACACGCTACTATTTCCAAATCAACTGTATATAATAGGTATTATGTTTCATCATGAATGCATGAAAGGGGGGGGGGGTAGTTTTTTGGTACTTTGATCGCCAGCAACGGCATTTGTTTTGAATACTACATACGTTGATCGGCTGGATCGATATGAAATCATTGTAGGATCACGTGGAATTGACGTCAGATAGTCCTTAACTTTGATCGGGGTTATTCCAAAAATAATATTCCAATTGTCTGATCGCGATTTCCAATATTGATGTCGATCGGGTCCCTGACATGAAGTGGCACAAGATATGCCTCAAATGTGCTGAACGCGTTTCGAAGTGATCGGATGAAGCGATTTACTTGGCCTGGTCTAAATTCTCCACCCGGACGAAATTAGATGTGACACAGTGTGAAATAAGGTTTCAAAGGGTGGGGCGATACTGCTACCTAGCAGGATGCGGCTGGTATTGCACTCTCGGGATCTCAGAATGATTTCCTATGGTAACACCGAGGTCCGTGAGCCTATAATGAATAAAAAAAATCGAATAAAAGAAAAAACGACTAAAACCCGACTATACTCTGGTATGACGCTCAACCGCTGGCGAGATAACCTGACTTTACTCGGGCATGACGCCCAATGAGTAAACACACACACACACACACACACACACACACACACACACACACACACACACACACACACACACACACACACACACGTTAGCTAGACCCTCCAGCCTCTAACCTCATGACAGCAGAACCAAAGACCCTGAACCACTAGCCTCTAACCTCACAAGTTCAGGACCAATGGCTGGTCAGGATATTAGCTGTAGTCAAAGCTTTGAAGTTGCACACTAACTCATATAACTAGAGTTACATTTGTAACCATCGACCCCCCCCCCCCCCCCCCCTCCCCCCAGATGGAGTGAGTGACAGCTCTGAGAGAAAGGAGGAAATGAGAGGAGGGGTGAAAAAGAGAGGCCCATTAAAATCAGATTGCACTTAACTGTAGGTCTGGGAATGGTGTTTTCACTGCAAATGCACACAGCTCTCTGTCTCTCACCCTGCTCTACAGGGTTGCTGTGTCACTTGCCCACAGTTCCCATTTGTACAGATTGACCTAGTTGATTAGAACCTTTATAACAAAAGTATGTAATGACTAGTTATTATGCTGTGTTCATGGTATTACATCACAGACATCATGGTAGGCAAACGACTGGTAATTGTAAACGATTACAGGGGATTATCATTGAATGCTGTGGCATTGTGGCGTATTGGTTGTCGGAACATGGTCACGAGGTGCTATGAACGTCGCAGCATCTTCACACTGAACCACCGTACAGGTCATGAGTTGGATTCAGATTCCATGACATCACTCACACGAGCGCTGTCACTCTTTTCTATCAATCAAACTGGAATGACGTCATCAAATTCAAAATGTATATTCATTCATTCATATGCAGGCACTTTGCTCCCTGTGCTCTCTCACTGCACACCTGCATCTCTCTCTCCTCTCTGTCTCTCTTCTCTGTCTCTCCTCTCTGTCTCCTCTCTGTCTCTCCTCTCTGTCTCCTATCTGTCTCTCCTCTCTGTCTCTCTTCTCTGTCTCCTCTCTGTCTCTCCTCTCTGTCTCTCCTCTCTGTCTCTCCTCTCTGTCTCTCTTCTCTGTCTCTCCTCTCTGTCTCTTCTCTGTCTCCTCTCCGTCTCTCTTCTCTGTCTCTCTTCTCTGTCTCTCTTCTCTGTCTCTCCTCTCTCTCTCCTCTCTGTCTCTCCTCTCTGTCTCTCCTCTCTGTCTCTCCTCTCTGTATCTCCTCTCTGTCTCTCCTCTCTGTCTCTCCTTTCCGGCTCTCCTCTCTGTCTCTCTTCTCTGTCTCTCCTCTCTGTCTCTCCTCTCTGTCTCTCTTCTCTGTCTCTCCTCTCTGTCTCCTCTCTGTCTCCTCTCTGTCTCTCCTCTCTGTCTCTCCTCTCTGTCTCTCCTCTCTGTATCTCCTCTCTGTCTCTCCTCTCTGTCTCTCCTTTCCGGCTCTCCTCTCTGTCTCTCCTCTCTGTCTCTCCTCTCTGTCTCTCCTCTCTGTCTCTCTTCTCTGTCTCTCCTCTCTGTCTCCTCTCTGTCTCCTCTCTGTCTCTCCTCTCTGTCTCTCCTCTCTGTCTCCTCTCTGTCTCTCCTCTCTGTCTCCTCTCTGTCTCTCCTCAATTCAATTCAATTCAAATAGGCTTTATTGGCATGAAATATTAACATACTTATTGCCAAAGCAAGTTCAACATACAAACAATAACATATATATTAAGCAATAAAATATCATAACATTAGTAATAACAGTAAGGACAATCAACAAGAAACATATTAATTTACAAAATGGTCACTCGATCGTGTAGTCATTTTTCAAGTGTGGCCATTCAGATACATTTTACAGGGCTTGTTCTCTTATTTTGTGACAACCGTCTACATATTTTGCAGCTAATGCTGTACACTGACTTTTCTCTCCACACATGTATAGTAGCTTTTGGTGATCAGGGAGGTGGATAAACTGTGCATCAATTTTGTTTATTTTGTCAAAGAAGACTTCTCTTAGGTCCTTGTATTTCTCACAGTATAGCAGGAAGTGAAGTTCTGTCTCAATGTCCCCCTGATGGCAAAGTGAACACAGCCTGGCCTCTCTGGGCAGCCAGTTTTGCCTGTAACGGCCTGTTTCTATGGCTAGACTGTGTCCACACAGTCTGTACCGTGTCAATGTTTTTCTTAATTTTATCTCACTCACGGTAGTCAGGTATTCTGCCACCATGTACTCTCTGTTTAGGGTCAAATAGAATTCTAATTTACTTTGAGATTTGGTTGATTTGTTCCAAAATTCTATATAGTTTTCTTTTTGTTTTGAGGTTATTTGGTTGGGCCAGATTTTTTGGTATCTGTCCTGAGGCATTTGTGGGCAGAGATTTCTGACTAGCTGGCAGAGGGGACTCTTATCTGGGTTCATCTCTTGGCTCTGAAGGGCTTTGTAGTGGTAGGAGTGGGGGTCACTTGATTGGAGGTGTGTGTAAAATTTTATGGCTCGCTTTTGATTTTGATGATGAATGATAGCATGCATTATTGGCAGTGTGTCTGTGGACCCTAAGTAGGTTTTTGCACAATTCTGCATGCAGTATCTCCTCTCTGTCTCTCTTCTCTGTATCTCCTCTCTGTCTCTCTTCTCTGTATCTCCTCTCTGTCTCTCCTCTCTGTCTCTCCTCTCTGTCTCCTCTCTGTCTCCTCTCTGTCTCTCCTCTCTGTCTCTCTTCTCTGTCTCTCCTCTCTGTCTCTCCTCTCTGTCTCTCTTCTCTGTCTCTCCTCTCTGTCTCTCTTCTCTGTATCTCCTCTCTGTCTCTCTTCTCTGTATCTCCTCTCTGTCTCTCCTCTCTGTCTCTCCTCTCTGTCTCCTCTCTGTCTCCTCTCTGTCTCTCCTCTATGTCTCTCTTCTCTGTCTCTCCTCTCTGTCTCTCTTCTCTGTCTCTCCTCTCTGTCTCTCCTCTCTGTCTCTCCTCTCTCTCTCCTCTCTCTCCTCTGTCTCTCCTCTCTGTCTCTCCTCTCTGTCTCTCCTCTCTGTCTCCTCTCTGTCTCTCTTCTCTGTCTCCTCTCTGTCTCTCCTCTCTCTCTCCTCTCTGTCTCTCCTCTCTGTCTCCTCTCTGTATCTCTTCTCTGTCTCCTCTCTGTCTCTCCTCTCTCTCTCCTCTCTGTCTCTCCTCTCTGTCTCCTCTCTGTATCCTCTCTGTCTCTCTTCTCTATCTCCTCTCTGTCTCTTATCTGTCTCCTCTCTGTCTCTTCTCTGTATCTCCTCTATGTCTCTCTTCTCTCTCTCCTCTCTGTCTCTCCTCTCTGTCTCTCATCTCTGTCTCTCCTCTCTGTCTCTCCTCTCTGTCTCTCCTCTCTGTCTCTCCTCTCTCTCTCTCCTCTCTGTCTCTCCTCTCTGTCTCTCCTCTCTGTCTCTCCTCTCTGTCTCTCCTCTCTGTCTCTCCTCTCTGTCTCTCCTCTCTGTCTCTCTTATCTGTCTCTCTTCTCTGTCTCTCCTCTCTGTCTCTCTTCTCTGTCTCTCCTCTCTGTCTCTCCTCTCTGTCTCTCCTCTCTGTCTCTCCTCTCTGTCTCTCTTCTCTGTCTCTCCTCTCTGTCTCTCCTCTCTGTCTCTCCTCTCTGTCTCTCTTCTCTGTCTCTCCTCTCTGTCTCTCCTCTCTGTCTCTCTTCTCTGTCTCTCCTCTCTGTCTCTCCTCTCTGTCTCCTCTCTGTCTCCTCTCTGTCTCTCCTCTCTGTCTCTCTTCTCTGTCTCTCTTCTCTGTCTCTCCTCTCTGTCTCCTCTCTGTCTCCTCTCTGTCTCCTCTCTGTCTCTCCTCTCTGTCTCCTCTCTGTCTCTCCTCTCTGTCTCTCTTCTCTGTCTCTCTTCTCTGTCTCTCCTCTCTGTCTCCTCTCTGTCTCCTCTCTGTCTCCTCTCTGTCTCTCTTCTCTGTCTCTCCTCTCTGTCTCTCCTCTCTGTCTCTCCTCTCTGTCTCTCTTCTCTGTCTCTCCTCTCTGTCTCTCCTCTCTGTCTCTCCTCTCTGTCTCTCCTCTCTGTCTCTCTTCTCTGTCTCTCCTCTCTGTCTCTCCTCTCTGTCTCTCCTCTCTGTCTCTCCTCTCTGTCTCTCTTCTCTGTCTCTCTTCTCTGTCTCTCTTCTCTGTCTCTCTTCTCTGTCTCCTCTCTGTCTCCTCTCTGTCTCTCTTCTCTGTCTCTCTTCTCTGTCTCTCCTCTGTGTCTCTCCTCTCTGTCTCTCCTCTCTGTCTCTCCTCTCCGTCTCTCCTCTCTCTCTCCTCTCTGTCTCTCCTCTCTGTCTCCTCTCTGTCTCCTCTCTGTCTCCTCTCTGTCTCTCCTCTCTGTCTCTCCTCTCTGTCTCTCCTCTCTGTCTCTCTTCTCTGTCTCTCCTCTCTGTCTCTCTTCTCTGTCTCTCCTCTCTGTCTCTCTTCTCTGTCTCTCCTCTCTGTCTCTCTTCTCTGTCTCTCTTCTCTGTCTCTCCTCTCTGACTCTCCTCTCTGTCTCTCCTCTCTGTCTCCTCTCTGTCTCTCCTCTCTGTCTCTCCTCTCTGTCTCTCCTCTCTGTCTCTCTTCTCTGTCTCTCCTCTCTGTCTCTCTTCTCTGTCTCTCCTCTCTGTCTCTCCTCTCTGTCTCTCTTCTCTGTCTCTCCTCTCTGTCTCTCCTCTCTGTCTCTCCTCTCTGTCTCTCCTCTGTGTCTCTCTTCTCTGTCTCTCTTCTCTGTCTCTCCTCTCTGTCTCTCCTCTCTGTCTCTCCTCTCTGTCTCTCCTCTCTGTCTCTCCTCTGTGTCTCTCCTCTCTGTCTCTCCTCTCTGTCTCTCCTCTCTGTCTCTCTTCTCTGTCTCTCCTCTCTGTCTCTCCTCTCTGTCTCTCCTCTCTGTCTCTCCTCTGTGTCTCTCTTCTCTGTCTCTCTTCTCTGTCTCTCCTCTCTGTCTCTCCTCTCTGTCTCTCCTCTCTGTCTCTCCTCTCTGTCTCTCCTCTGTGTCTCTCTTCTCTGTCTCTCTTCTCTGTCTCTCCTCTCTGTCTCCTCTCTGTCTCACAGCTGGACAGACTGCTGACCACATCAGAGGCAGGAACCACGGACTGGAGCTTCTGATGTTTAGAAGACATTCAACTTGACTTTCTGTATTCTAAACACAGCAGCTTGCGACTTGCTTGAGACTTGGAGGTTAAGACTTGAGACTTGCTTGAGACTTGGAGGTTAAGACTTGAGACTTTCTTGAGACTTGGAGGTTAAGACTTGAGACTTGCTTGAGACTTGGAGGTTAATACTTGAGACTTTAGTTTCGCACAGTATAAAAACAAGATAAAAAAACAACAACAACACATAATGACAACTGTAAAGTACAAAAGATATACAGTGCAGGAAGAGGCAGAAGGCTTATAAGAAACATCCACCTATAATAATAATAATAATAATAAACATAATTATATTACATATAGCAAGTTGGAAAACAAGATCAATGTAAGGACCTTGTGGGAGTGTGTGAGAGTAAGAAGTAAGTGTGTGTGTGTGTGTGTGTGTGTGTGTGTGTGTGTGTGTGTGTGTGTGTGTGTGTGTGTGTGTGTGTGTGTGTGTGTGTGTGTGTGTGTGTGTGTGTGTGTGTGTGTGTGTGAGAGTGTGTGTGTGTGTAAGTTAAAATACAATACACTGATTACAATACACAAGTTACAATACACTGTTAGAATATAAGAATCAGATGTTCCTTGTTTTTTTTTTGCCAGATGGAGAAAATCATTCCATAATTTCACACCTCTATATTTTATAGAAAATTGCCCTCTGCATGTAAGAAATTTAGGAAGATGAAGATGTAAAGATTGATGAGTAGAGTATAAACAAATATAAAACAAATTATTGTTTTTAAAGTAAGTCTTAATTTAAAAAAGAAATTTAATAATGGCAAATATTTATATTATAGATATTTCGAATCTGAAGTTTCTGAAATAGAGGGCCAGATGAGGCACGAGACTCGATCCTAACAAAGCGCTTCTGGAGGACTAATATTTTGTGGAGACTAGTTGGGAAAGTGCTTGAGACTTAATGCTTACGACTTGAGACTTGTTTGAGATTTGAAGGTTAAAGGAACACTCCAACATTTTGGGAAATTAGCTTATTTGCCATCTACCCTGGAGTTAGACAAGAAGATATATACCCCTTTCTTCTCTGTGCATGCAGTAGGAGTAGGAAGACGTTGGGAACTAGGCTAATGGAGGAACCTACTTCCAGTGACTGACGCTAAGCTAGGCTAACGGTGCGCGTCTTCCCACTCCTACTGCATGCACAGAGAAGAAAAAGGTATGTATCTTCTTGTCTAACTCCAGGGTAGATGGCAAATGAAATAAGCTAATTTCCCAAAATGTTGGAGTGTTCCTTTAAGACTTGAGACTTGACACTAGCTTGAGACTTTAATGCTAAGATTTGAGACTTGCAAATGTTTGTTTGGTGCTATGGGCAGGCGGTGTTGAAGAACAGCATTAATATGATGTGACATATAGGCCTATAGACATATATATGACGTATCATAGTAATAAGCTGCTCACAAGGTATAGATTACAGGACATATGACGTATTAACTGAAAAAGCCCATGCATATATTATGAATATAGCAATGTGAACACTGATACTCAATACAGGAGCTTTGCCCATTTTTATTTGTGGGTGTGGCCTGTCACCAACCAGTTCCCCCATTAGTCATCTTTATTAGTGGGGTGTGCCCTGTCACCAGTTAGTTTACCTGTCAATCATTTTAATGTTTGTGGGCGTCAATTAACAGCTGGGGGAATCCCCAGGGTAGGATTTCAGCTGTGAAACTAACAGCTACTGGACACACACACACACACACACACACACACACACACACACACACACACACACACACACACACACACACACACACACACACACACACACACACACACACACACACACACAGCTGTTTGAGAAAACACATCCCACCAACCGGATATTAAAGGAACTGTCAATCTTCCCCTAATCTCCTCTCTCTCTCTCTTTCTCTCTCTCTCTCTCTCTCTCTCTCTCTCGCTCTCGCTCTCTCTCCCTCTCTCTTTTTGGTAAAGACTATGCATCATAGTGCATTTGATCATTCAGTTTGATTGATGTGATTGATTCAGTTGATAATTTTGTAATTATTATTAGTAATAAATAGTAGTAAACAAATATGACTTAAATATGCTATGAGTAAGCTCTATATTCCAACCATCACTGTAGAACACTTATTTTAATAACAAAAAACAAAAGAAATTCCAGGGAGGGAGGGAGGGAGGGAGGGAAGAGGTGTCCAGGTTTCCAGGTAAACTTGAATGATACAAGAACCAACTCATTTTGTGAAAAGCGATGTACCATGTTCAAAATAAATGCTAGATGGACAGATAGCGTTGCACTGATTGATTGTATAAGTAAGTGGGCAGAGCATCAAGGAGTGCAGAGGTGTCTGAGAGCAGCCGCCTCAGGCTCTGTCATTACATCATGTCCTCGAGCCTGGGCGTTTCGCTGTCTGCGTGCTAGTCTATTGGTCTGAATGTGTGCGTGTCTAAATGTATATATAATGTGTGAGTGTATGTGTCTACATTTGCGTGTGCGTGCATACTGTATGTATGTGTCTAAATGCATGTCTATGTGAGTGTATGTGTACATTTGTGTGTGTGTGTGTGTGTGTGTGTGTGTGTGTGTGTGTGTGTGTGTGTGTGTGCGCGCGCGCGTGCACTAGCCATCCTTCAGAGTGGAGGTGCCCTCGGGACAGACAGGAAGAGTGAGGGAAGAGGGATGGATGGGCGACAGTGATTGATGGCTTCAGCCTCGGCGTGGGAAAAAGATGCATCTCTTCAGAGCAGAAGGCTCTGTTGCTCAATGGGATCCAGTGCCAAACGCCGCCCGCTTCCTGCTGATCTGACGTGTGTGAGTCAGCCGTCCACTTGTATAATACATTCATATAGATGCACTGTGCCGATGGCCTACTTATCTGAATCCATTGCTTCCTTGTGAAGTAGTACCGGCCTGTTCCCACCGTAACCCTGACGCTGTGTTAGCTGTGACCAAGCAGTATGAGTCAGTCTGTTGGTCTGTCTGTTTTTTTTTTTAAATGTTGTTTGCCCGTGACATTGTAAATTTTTTAGAGACATGTCATCCGCCACAATGGTAGCTATCGGTGTGTGCCGATGCACACCTGGCGGTGGCGCTATAACCACCAATCAAATGGTTAAAAGTAGGGATGTTCGATATTGGCTTTTTTACCGATATACCGATATTGTCAAACTCTTAATTTCCGATACCGATATATGCAGGGTTTTCCCCCCCAAAAAACGGAATAATTTCAGGTAATTAATAGGGATGCTCGATATTTGCTTTTTTACAATACCGATATACCGATATTGTCCAACTCTTAATTTCCGATACCGATATCAACCGATATCAACCGATACCGATATATGCAGGGTTTCCCCCCCGAAAAAACTGAATAATTTCAGGTAATTAACATTACATATCTCTTGTTGTGGAATTAACACATTATGCATACTTTTGACAATAAATAAAATCAGAATTTGTTCTTACTTGCTTGCCTGGGTAAATAAAGGTTAAATAAATGTAAAAAAATATACAGATCATTTCCGATATCACATTTTAATGCCAATATCGGCCGATAATATTAAAAGGGTCAGACTTTGGAAAAACCATAACTGCTACACCCATCAAGTCCGGTTGAAGTGATATTTTGTACACATATACACAGCTATCCTTGGTCTACGATTCTGCCAACGGGACCAGCCATGTCCGCCATAGTGGATCCCCTGCCAACGGGACCAGCCGCCTCCGCCATAGTGGATCCCCTGCCAACGGGACCAGCCGTGTCCGCCATAGTGGATCCCCTGCCATTTCCATCTTTTTTAAAAGACTCCTGGGTAGGGGTGTAACGATGCGACCTCACAACGATTAATTTCGTTTACGATTATTCAGGCAACGATTCAATGCATCATGAAATCTCTTCATTTGACCACGATTCGATTCGATTCAATCAATTTTCGATGAATTTTCTATCAGTTAATTCCCCCAAAAATCTTGAATACACAAATGTGTCTGGGGGAACTGATTCACTCAGCATGCATGGACTATAGGTCAATAAAAACAATACACAAAAATATAAATATATATTAACATTTAATTTTTTTTATTTAGATTATAATCGATTCTAACATTTTCAAATCAATGCTGTTGAATCGTCACATTAGAACCGATGCATTTAGATTAATCGATGCATCGATTCGTTATACCCCTACTCCTGGGGCATCCAACCGATTCCCACGAAACCTACCATGGGGCCTCGAGGGGCGGGACATAAAGTATGACCACCATGGCCAATCACATGTTGGGGAAAAACCTGTTGTAAACAGGAAGTGACATGTTGCTCGTGAATGTTTTTGTCTGATTTGCACCGGATTTTCACACGGCGTGTTGCCGCAGCGATGGGGAAGAGGTGTGCGACGTTTTGTCGTTTGGCCACATTCACCACTATTCACAAAAGTCACACGATGGAGACGGATATCAGTTATTCAGTCAAAGGTCAAACTATACGACGTGAGAAGCTATTACGTGTGCAGGGTCTGTCCCTCTGAGACGACGGGTTTCACCAGCTGTCTTCTTTCCTCTTTTACGTTTACATTTGTTTTCTTTTAGATCACGGATTAGGCCTTTTTAAAAGATACAACAATAGTTTATTGAAACGGCTGGAAAAATAATGGTATTTTATTTGGTTAGAAAGATGCTGTTGATATTTGGAATTTGAAACATGATCTGGATGTGTTTCTCACAGTGTGAGCCCGCAGGCCTGTGGTGGTTCTGGGTGTGGAGGCTGCAGTGTGAGCCCAGCAGGCCTGTGGTGGTTCTGGGTGTGGAGGCTGCAGTGTGAGCCCGGCAGGTCTGTGGTGGTTCTGGGTGTGGAGGCTGCAGTGTGAGGTGAGCCCGGCAGGCCTGTGGTGGTTCTGGGTGTGGAGGCTGCAGTGTGAGGTGAGCCCCGCAGGCCTGTGGGGGTTCTGGGTGTGGAGGCTGCAGTGTGAGCCCGGCAGGCCTGTGGTGGTTCTGGGTGTGGAGGCTGCAGTGTGAGCCCGCAGGCCAGTGGTGGTTCTGGGTGTGGAGGCTGCAGTGTGAGCCCGGCAGGCCTGTGGTGGTTCTGGGTGTGGAGGCTGCAGTGTGAGCCCGCAGGCCAGTGGTGGTTCTGGGTGTGGAGGCTGCAGTGTGAGGTGAGCCCGCAGGCCTGTGGTGGTTCTGGGTGTGGAGGCTGCAGTGTGAGCCCGGCAGGCCTGTGGTGGTTCTGGGTGTGGAGGCTGCAGTGTGAGCCCGGCAGGCCTGTGGTGGTTCTGGGTGTGGAGGCTGCAGTGTGAGCCCGGCAGGCCTGTGGTGGTTCTGGGTGTGGAGGCTGCAGTGTGAGCCCGCAGGCCAGTGGTGGTTCTGGTTGTGGAGGCTGCAGTGTGAGGTGAGCCCTGAAGTGACTAAATTAATCTGCTGCTGTTTTCTCGTTTTCTCACGCCTCTGCCTGTCGATCCTCAGGTGGTGTGTGTGTGTGTGTGTGTGTGGTGTGTGTGTGTGTGTGTGTGGTGTGTGTGTGTGTGTGTGTGTGTGGTGTGTGTGTGTGTGTGTGACCTGCGGTGGTGTGCGATGGGAGGCTGAAGAGAGACGACTCCATTGGCAGGTGTTTATTGGCTGTTTTCTTGCTGCCTCGGGCCGGTCTTTATGTGTACATGTGTGTGTGTGTGTGTGTGTGTGTGTGCGTGTGTGTGTGTGTGTGTGTGTGCGTGCGTGCGAGAGTGCGTGCGTAGCAGGAAGTTGAGAAACACCCATTAGCTGTTCATCAGACATCCTATGAAAACATAGGCATCTCTTCTCATCAGAGTCGTCATATCACTTTCATCTGCTGCTTTACGAGTGGTGCTGAACCACACACGCGCACACACACACACACACACACACACACACACACACACACACACACACACACACACACACACACACACACACTCTCTCGTTCTCTGGTTCTGCTGCAGCGCAGTGTGAGTTCTCACAGGGCTCACAGGGAAACTGTCAATCAAGGCCCTAACGACCGCTCTGTGACCTCGGGCTCCGTTCTTCTTGTTTTCACTGCGTTAACACATAACAGCCACACAACTATCACTCTTCATCAGAGGATGTTTTATATCTGAAAAAAAAATCCTCATCTGGAACATGCCTGGATTACAGACCGGGCAAACCGGACATATTTCCCCCGGGACCCCAGACTATCGGGGGGCCCGCCGGAACCACCAACGGCCCAGAGAGCCCCGGGTGGGTGTATAGATTCATCGCATCATCTCATTAATTTCTGTTGGGAAAAGTGCCCATTCAAGCGGCGTGGTTTTATTTGAAATTGGCCCCCGATATAATGTTTAAAGTTCAAGGGCGCAGATTCTGTCAGATCTTCTTTACCTTTTAAATGTTCTTCCCAGGGGAACAGGCTTCCGGACCCCTTCCTTATATCTGTGCCCTAAGGGACTGGCTTTGGGTTTTGCGGGCGGCCACTCCCCAGTAGGTTAGTACTAGTTTGGTATAGAGTGGTCGGCGGCTGGGGGGGTGCACGGTCCTCATCCATTGCTTGGCTTCCTACTGGGTCTAGAGGCAGAAAAGAGAACCATTATGGGCTCAAGGGACCACTCCAGTTTCCAGATTTGTTTGTGCTGATGTTCACCCGTACCCCTGAGGAGGTATGAGGGGTCACGTCGTCATCTAGTTTTTAACCTGATGTGCATCCATACCCCTGAGGAGGTAGAGGGGGCACAATTATTTTAATAATTCATCTCTTTGTAATATAAGTGTTTCACATGATGTGCTTTCATACCCCTGAGGAGGTAGAGAATTTAAGTCGTCACATGATGTGCCTTCAAACCCCTGTGGAGGTAGAGAATTTTATTCATTATTTGGTCCATTCTTTTGAAGCGGGATGGCGCCCTCTATAGGTGGTTTTTGGTATTCATTTTTTATTTTTTAATAATTCATTTTTTTGTAATATAGGTGTTTTCACATGGTGTGCTTTCATACCCCTGAGGAGGTAGAGATTCTAAGTCGTCACATGATGTGTCTTCATACCCCTGAGGAGGTAGAGAGTCTAGGTTATTTATACTTAGATAGATAGGTAAATAGTTAGTTAAGGTCGGTTGTTTGTAGTTACATTGTTTTTGAATGGTTTCTGCTTTTCTACTCCTGTGGACCAGTTACGAGGAAGTTACACTCTAGACCAGGCTTAGGCTTAGGTTCGGGCTTTGGATTTTGCGGGCGGCCACTCCCCAGTAGGTTAGTACTAGTTTGGTATAGAGTGGTCGGCGGCTGGGGGGGTGCACGGTCCTCATCCATTGCTTGGCTTCCTACTGGGTCTAGAGGCAGAAAAGAGAACCATTATGGGCTCAAGGGACCACTCCAGTTTCCAGATTTGTTTGTGCTGATGTTCAACCGTTCCCCTGAGGAGGTATGAGGGGTCACGTCGTAATCTAGTTTTTAACCTGATGTGCATCCATACCCCTGAGGAGGTAGAGGGGGGCACAATTATTTTAATAATTCATCTCTTTGTAATATAAGTGTTTCACATGATGTGCTTTCATACCCCTGAGGAGGTAGAGAATTTAAGTCGTCACATGATGTGCCTTCAAACCCCTATGGAGGTAGAGAATTTTGTTCATTATTTGGTCCATTCTTTTGAAGCGGGATGGCGCCCTCTATAGGTGGTTTTTGGTATTCATTTTTTTTATTTTTTAATAATTCATTTTTTTGTAATATAGGTGTTTTCACATGGTGTGCTTTCATACCCCTGAGGAGGTAGAGATTCTAAGTCGTCACCTGATGTGTCTTCATACCCCTGAGGAGGTAGAGAGTCTAGGTTATTTATACTTAGATAGATAGGTAAATAGTTAGTTAAGGTCGGTTGTTTGTAGTTACATTGTTTTTGAATGGTTTCTGCTTTTCTACTCCTGTGGACCAGTTACGAGGAAGTTACACTCTAGACCAGGCTTAGGCTTAGGTTCGGGCTTTGGGTTTTGCGGGCGGCCACTCCCCAGTAGGTTAGTACTAGTTTGGTATAGAGTGGTCGGCGGCTGGGGGGTGCACGGTCCTCATCCATTGCTTGGCTTCCTACTGGGTCTAGAGGCAGAAAAGAGAACCATTATGGGCTCAAGGGACCACTCCAGTTTCCAGATTTGTTTGTGCTGATGTTCACCCGTACCCCTGAGGAGGTATGAGGGGTCACGTCGTCATCTAGTTTTTAACCTGATGTGCATCCATACCCCTGAGGAGGTAGAGGGGGGCACAATTATTTTAATAATTCATCTTTTTGTAATATAAGTGTTTCACATGATGTGCTTTCATACCCCTGAGGAGGTAGAGAATCTAAGTCGTCACATGATGTGCCTTCAAACCCCTGTGGAGGTAGAGAATTTTATTCATTATTTGGTCCATTCTTTTGAAGCGGGATGGCGCCCTCTATAGGTGGTTTTTGGTATTCATTTTTTATTTTTTAATAATTCATTTTTTTGTAATATAGGTGTTTTCACATGATGTGCTTTCATACCCCTGAGGAGGTAGAGATTTTAAGTCGTCACGTGATGTGTCTTCATACCCCTGAGGAGGTAGAGAGTCTAGGTTATTTATACTTAGATAGATAGGTAAATAGTTAGTTAAGGTCGGTTGTTTGTAGTTACATTGTTTTTGAATGGTTTCTGCTTTTCTACTCCTGTGGACCAGTTACGAGGAAGTTACACTCTAGACCAGGCTTAGGCTTAGGTTAGGGCTTTGGGTTTTGCGGGCGGCCACTCCCCAGTAGGTTAGTACTAGTTTGGTATAGAGTGGTCGGCGGCTGGGGGGTGCACGGTCCTCATCCATTGCTTGGCTTCCTACTGGGTCTAGAGGCAGAAAAGAGAACCATTATGGGCTCAAGGGACCACTCCAGTTTCCAGATTTGTTTGTGCTGATGTTCACCCGTACCCCTGAGGAGGTATGAGGGGTCACGTCGTCATCTAGTTTTTAACCTGATGTGCATCCATACCCCTGAGGAGGTAGAGGGGGGCACAATTATTTTAATAATTCATCTCTTTGTAATATAAGTGTTTCACATGATGTGCTTTCATACCCCTGAGGAGGTAGAGAATTTAAGTCGTCACATGATGTGCCTTCAAACCCCTGTGGAGGTAGAGAATTTTATTCATTATTTGGTCCATTCTTTTGAAGCGGGATGGCGCCCTCTATAGGTGGTTTTTGGTATTCATTTTTTATTTTTTAATAATTCATTTTTTTGTAATATAGGTGTTTTCACATGGTGTGCTTTCATACCCCTGAGGAGGTAGAGATTCTAAGTCGTCACATGATGTGTCTTCATACCCCTGAGGAGGTAGAGAGTCTAGGTTATTTATACTTAGATAGATAGGTAAATAGTTAGTTAAGGTTGGTTGTTTGTAGTTACATTGTTTTTGAATGGTTTCTGCTTTTCTACTCCTGTGGACCAGTTATGAGGAAGTTACACTCTAGACCAGGCTTAGGCTTAGGTTCGGGCTTTGGATTTTTCCCGTTTTGCTAAGTTTCTTTGGTAGCGTAGTTGTTGTGCTACTCCTTTTGTAATATTAGGTACGCCCAATCGAGTGGTTTGGATATCTGTTGTTAGATACCTCTGTATGGCTTTGGTTAAGCTGTGGTCCTTGTCGTCCATACTGTGTTTGGGTGTCCTATTTCTAATTTCTATTGCCCTTTTTCTTTTAAAAAGGGAATACATTTTTTGGAGGTTACGTTTGGATTTTAGGTGGGATACTTGCTTCACCTTGTCCAAGCGTACGCTTTTTGTTTGTTTTGTTAGGTGTCAATTAACGGATAAACTCTTCAGTAATGTCACCCTGGGTCATAAGACGTTTCGGCCGTAGTACAGACTCATATATTTGTATATATGAGTAAGTACACACTATACGTCCTCGTCAGGGGCGGCCCGTCCGTTTAGAGGTGATCAGCCTCGGGACTGTTTATCCGTTTTTTTGTCCAATTGGTTTTTTTTGGGGGGGAGAAAGTTGGAAGGGAGGGGTGTGTCTGAATATAAGTCTGATTTTGTAGATATTTACAGTAAGTTTAATCTAAATATATACACCCGTTTGTGTATATGTGGATATATCTCTCACGTATAAGTGTGTATATATGTCCTTTGTAGAGATATTCTCTGGTAGTTGTTTTACAGTTGATTTATAGTCTTGTTTTCAAGTGTGCAGTGCCTAAAACCTATACCTGTACAGTTGTATGTTGTACATGCATATGTATTTACTCAATGCACACGTGTGTACCCGACTTTTGTAATGTTAGTCCTTTGTAAGTAATGATTCTATGGTTAGGTATATGATCCTGCTGTATGATATACAGTGTACACACTCTCTACATATATATGTGTATTTCTCATATATATGTATTTAGTGCCTACTGTGTATATGATAGTAACAGTTTTGTTTATGGATTGAGTCTTCCTGTACGGTTTGGAAGTTTGTCAGTCCTCGTAGCTATGCAAGATTTGTTTGTTTTACCAATTTCAGCGTTTTTTTGCGCTCGGTCCTTGTGTAAGTTGTGTCTATACTCGTTTGAGATGACCGTATCCCAGGATTGGGTAGTGGGTCATGTGGGACTTATAAATAGTAAAGTCCCCCGATTTGTTTGTTTTTATAAATTTTTAGCGTTTTTTGTTGTGCTTCGCCGTACTTGTTCGTAGGAGCCTCAACAATTTTTCAGAGTATTAATTTTGGGATTAATATTAATATTTATTTATCAATAATCAATCAATCTATACTCGTTTGAGATGACCGTATCCCAGGATTGGGTAGTGGGTCATGTGGGACTTATAAATAGTAAAGTCCCCCGATTTGTTTGTTTTTATAAATTTTTAGCGTTTTTTGTTGTGCTTCGCCGTACTTGTTCGTAGGAGCCTCAACAATTTTTCAGAGTATTAATTTTGGGATTAATATTAATATTTATTTATCAATAATCAATCAATTGTCAATTAATCAATTATTAATCAATCAATGTCAATATACAATCAATCAATTAATCCATTAATCAATCAATGTCAACACCCAACCAATCGATCTATTACCAATCAATCAATGTCAACATATAATCGACCAATTAATCATTAATTAATCAATGCTAACATATATTTAACCAATCAATCACTAATCAATCAATGTTGCCATGTAATTGATCAGTCAATCACCAATCAATCAATGTCAACATATAACCAATCAATTGATCCACTAATCAATAAACGTTAACATATAATTAATCAATTAACTGTTACTTAGTTAAAAAGTGGATGCGTTTTTTTTCTTTTTTTCTCCAAAAGGGAGGAGATGTGAGTGAATTTTGATTCCTGTATTTTATTCCCCTAGTGGGTCTGTTCCTACTTCTGGTCAAGGTTGGATAAAATGTATTTCTTTTTCTGTTTGTAAGGAGGAATCTATTTTTGAAAAGACGTGTAGGTGTAAGTATGTAGTGGTATGCTCGGGCTCTGGAAGGCCCTTAGAAGATTGTTAATAGATATTTACCTCAGTGTTAACGAGGAGCCTTTCACACCGTTTCGACACTGTGTTGGGACCTGATAGAGGCCTAAATCCTTGTTCTTCGTCGTGTCAAGAACTGTTATTTCTTATGTGAGGCTTCTAAGAAGTACAAAGTTTAATTTTCTCTGTTTTCTGTAAACCAAGTGGACTTCCGGGGTATTGCTCGTACCCCTTGGTCAAACTTGAGTTTAGAGAAATAGAAATTACTTTGTAAGCCTACTGAATCTAACAGTTCCTTCCACGCTATTGGGCTACCGAAACGAAATTACGTTTTGGCTCCCACCTCCCCCCAGTTTACTCAAGTTGGTTGAAGATGCTGAAGTTTTGTTGGCTGGTTCTTGGAAGGTGAAGTGGATTCTGGGATGTTGGATGTGATGGTCTCTCTGGAGTTAGTTGGTCTCAGGATGTGGTCTCTGGATACTCTTGGTCTCGTCTCAGCTTTTGGATCAGTGGTTGTTGGTGGCTTGTAGCAGCCTCTTTCCCCAGGACGCCCTAAGGGACAGGGGGGCCCGTAGCAGCCTCTTGCCCCAGGACACTAAGGGACAGGGGGGCCCGTAGCAGCCTCTTTCCCCAGGACGCCCTAAGGGACAGGGGGGCCCGTAGCAGCCTCTTGCCCCAGGACGCCCTAAGGGACAGGGGGGCCCGTAGCAGCCTCTTGCCCCAGGACACCCTAGTGGCAGAGTCCGGGCCACAGTCGGATGAATGTTATTCATCTTCAATTACTGTGAATGAATGGATCAGTGACACACAGGGAAATGTAAACCCGTCATTAAACGGAAAGCTCCCCTCGTAAAGTAACAGTGTGTGTGGCGCACAGAGCACCCCTACTGGGCATCATTAAAAACTGCCTTATGGGTGAAAATACCTCAGTTCTTATGTTTTTTTTTTTTTTATATAATTTTTTGCATTTTTACAGCTTTTTCTGGTTACGCAGGACCGAGAGGGAGAACGGGAGGAGAGGTGGGGAAGACATGCGACAAATATCGCCGGGAGCGGGAGGCGAGCCCGGGACGGCCGCGTAGGTGTGCAAGGCACTATGCGGTGCGCCACGAGGGCGCCCCGTTCTTATGGTTTTAAAGTAGTTAAAATGTGTTAGTTCTTTGAGGATTGTTTCTTTTATTGTATTATCTTTTAGGATTGTTATTTTTTTATGAAATTGTATATTGTTTTATGGTAATACGTTTAAAAAAAAATTTAAACGGTTTCAGTAGTTCCTTTAGATTAGTATTTAGTTTTCTTGTATACATGTTTGTTGTCTTGAGTCGTCTGTCTGAGACCAAGGACCACAATGTAAACAAGTCCTCAGACTTTATTGTGTTTTTTACCCTTGATGTTGTTTGTCTGAGTTGCATATATTTTTGTATCGTGTACTCTTCAATTACATACATCAAGGATTCTATCACATTTTCTATCACATTTTCTTACCCTGTGCCGTTTTCTAAAACTTAATTTTTTTTTAGCGTTTATCGCTTTTCTGGTCAAGCATGACCGACAGATACAGGGTGAAACGGGATATAGAGCAGGGGAAGACATTCTGGCAAATGACGGCGGGTCCGGGAATCGAACCCGATCCGTGACGCAGCACGGTTTTCCCAGACGCAGAAATAGCGCCGAGATATGCGGTGAGCTACTGGAGCCCCCACCCTGCGCCGTTTTCATTGAGGTTTCTTACAAATTAACAATGTTTTATTTGTCCTTTATATGCGGATAACATTTAAAATCTTAAATTGTACCATTTTGTTTCCCTTTAGACAACAAACATTATGCTAATGATGCACTTTTGTTAAGATAATTAGTTTACCATTCGCGGTCACTGTACTGAGGTTGCATTAATAGTTTACCGCTGTTCAGATCGCGTCAAAGAATAGACGCGTCCCTGTGACCTGTGACCTGTGCTAAAGGTCTTGGGAAATGTATTCATGTAGTTTTCAACATTTTCACCTTTTAATTTTAAACCAATGCTGCCATCTACTGACAACAGAAAGTGTTGTGTATCGTCAACTTGAGAGGCTACCCTCGCACTAACGTAAACACCGTCGCCCAAACCCCATTCTAGAGATTCCCACTTTTTACTGGGAATGGGGCGTGGCCGTATTTGGTCCCAGACAATAAGAGTGACTGAGATTGGTCTACGTTCCGTTAGTTATTAGGCTGTATCTGGTTATTAGTCTGTACCTAGTTATTAGTCTGTACCTACAAGCTTCCTATGTCCAGACCCTCATGATTCCTGCTCCTATGTGCTTCCTGTCACCTCTCTCTCGCTCTCTCACTCTCTCTTTCTTTCTCTCTTTCTCTCTTTTGTCTCTCTATCTTTCTATCTGTGTGTTTCTCAGCAGGGTTGCACCCTCAGGGGGCGTTCAGAGAGCGTTGGGGGGGGGGGGGGGGGGCTGGGTGGTACCCTCAGGGTACTACTTTATTATGATTTATTATCATTGTTTTAACCTCTTAAGCACCGGACGGCCCGATGGAGGGAGGACTGACTATGGGAGGAGAAGAGAGAGGAGAGGTGAGGGAAGGAGGGAGGACTGACTATGGGAGGAGAAGAGAGAGGAGAGGGAAGGAGGGAGGACTGACTATGGGAGGAGAAGAGAGAGGAGAGGTGAGGGAAGGAGGGAGGACTGACTATGGGAGGAGAAGAGAGAGGAGAGGTGAGGGAAGGAGGGAGGACTGACTATGGGAGGAGAAGAGAGAGGAGAGGTGAGGGAAGGAGGGAGGACTGACTATGGGAGGAGAAGAGAGAGGAGAGGTGAGGTGAGGGAAGGAGGGAGGACTGACTATGGGAGGAGAAGAGAGAGGAGAGGTGATGGAAGGAGGGAGGACTGACTATGGGAGGAGAAGAGAGAAGAGGTGAGGGAAGGAGGGAGGACTGACTATGGGAGGAGAAGAGAGAGGAGAGGAGAGGGAAGGAGGGAGGACTGACTATGGGAGGAGAAGAGAGAGGAGAGGTGAGGGAAGGAGGGAGGACTGACTATGGGAGGAGAAGAGAGAGAAGAAGTGAGGGAAGGAGGGAGGACTGACTATGGGAGGAGAAGAGAGAGAAGAAGTGAGGGAAGGAGGGAGGACTGACTATGGGAGGAGAAGAGAGAGGAGAGGTGAGGGAAGGAGGGAGGACTGACTATGGAGGAGAAGAGAGAGGAGAGGTGAGGGAAGGAGGGAGGACTGACTATGGGAGGAGAAGAGAGAGGAGAGGTGAGGGAAGGAGGGAGGACTGACTATGGGAGGAGAAGAGAGAGGAGAGGTGAGGGAAGGAGGGAGGACTGACTATGGGAGGAGAAGAGAGAGGAGAGGTGAGGGAAGGAGGGAGGACTGACTATGGGAGGAGAAGAGAGAGGAGAGGTGAGGGAAGGAGGGAGGACTGACTATGGGAGGAGAAGAGAGAGAGGAGGTGAGGGAAGGAGGGAGGACTGACTATGGGAGGAGAAGAGAGAGAAGAAGTGAGGGAAGGAGGGAGGACTGACTATGGGAGGAGAAGAGAGAGGAGAGGTGAGGGAAGGAGGGAGGACTGACTATGGGAGGAGAAGAGAGAGGAGAGGTGATGGAAGGAGGGAGGACTGACTATGGGAGGAGAAGAGAGAGAGGAGGTGAGGGAAGGAGGGAGGACTGACTATGGGAGGAGAAGAGAGAGAGGAGGTGAGGGAAGGAGGGAGGACTGACTATGGGAGGAGAAGAGAGGAGAGGTGAGGGAAGGAGGGAGGACTGACTATGGGAGGAGAAGAGAGAGAGGAGGTGAGGGAAGGAGGGAGGACTGACTATGGGAGGAGAAGAGAGGAGAGGTGAGGGAAGGAGGGAGGACTGACTATGGGAGGAGAAGAGAGAGAGGTGAGGGAAGGAGGGAGGACTGACTATGGGAGGAGAAGAAAGAGAAGAGGGAAGGAGGGAGGACTGACTATGGGAGGAGAAGAGAGAGAAGAGGTGATGGAAGGAGGGAGGACTGACTATGGGAGGAGAAGAGAGGAGAGGGAAGGAGGGAGGACTGACTATGGGAGGAGAAGAGAGGAGAGGTGAGGGAAGGAGGGAGGACTGACTATGGGAGGAGAAGAGAGGAGAGGTGAGGGAAGGAGGGAGGACTGACTATGGGAGGAGAAGAGAGAGAGGTGAGGGAAGGAGGGAGGACTGACTATGGGAGGAGAAGAAAGAGAAGAGGGAAGGAGGGAGGACTGACTATGGGAGGAGAAGAGAGAGAAGAGGTGATGGAAGGAGGGAGGACTGACTATGGGAGGAGAGAGAGAGGAGAGGAGAGGGAAGGAGGGAGGACTGACTATGGGAGGAGAAGAGAGAGGAGAGGTGATGGAAGGAGGGAGGACTGACTATGGGAGGAGAAGAGAGAGGAGAGGTGAGGGAAGGAGGGAGGACTGACTATGGGAGGAGAAGAAAGAGAAGAGGGAAGGAGGGAGGACTGACTATGGGAGGAGAAGAGAGAGAGGTGGTCAGTATAACAGTGTAAGAGAGTGGAATCAGCTTTCTTTCTGCATCTCTCTCTCTCTCTCTCTCTCTCTCTCTCTCTCTCTCTCTCTCTCTCTCTCTCTCTCTCTCTCTGATCATATGTGTCTGTGAGGGCGTCCTGCATCATAATTTAGTGTGCGTCTGTAAAAGTCTCCCCCCGGCGGCCGGCACCTCAGACCTAATGGTTCCTATGCTGACAATGATTGATGGACATCTAATGAGGTTGAGGTTGTGTTTAATTAAAACCTCAGCCTGGCTCTTCTTCTTGTGTGTGTGTGTGTGTGTGTGTGTGTGTGTGTGTGTGTGTGTGTGTGTGTGTGTGTGTGTGTGTGTGTGTGTGTGTGTGTGTGTGTGTGTTTAATTAAAACCTCAGCCTGGCTCTTCTTCTTTGTGTGTGTGTGTGTGTGTGTGTGTGTGTGTGTGTGTGTGTGTGTGTGTGTGTGTGTGTGTGTGTGTGTGTGTGTGTGTGTGTGTGTGTGTGTGTGTGTGTGTGTGTGTGTGTGTGTGTGTGTGTGTGTGTGTGTGTGTGTGTGTGTGTGTGTGTGTGTGTGTGTGTGTGTGTGTGTGTGTGTGTGTGTGTGTGTGTGTGTGTGTGTGTGTGTGTGTGTGTGTGTGTGTGTGTGTGTGTGTGTGTGTGTGTGTGTGTGTGTGTGTGTGTGTGTGTGTGTGTGTGTGTGTGTGTGTGTGTGTGTGTGTGTGTGTGTGTGTGTGATTTAG
>NC_140173.1:34777843-34787843 GCF_963971535.1 Notolepis coatsorum | reverse complement strand
TCGTCCAAAAATGCTCCCGATCCACAAAGCACCGAGCAGTTAACGCTGCGCACCTGCCGTCTTCACAGACATGGTGGTAACTAAGCGCATCATGCCAGCGTCACCCCAATGACAGGTGTTTATCTCAACAAAGAGAGAGTCTGAGTGACCATCATCAATGACCATATCATCACAAACATTTACAAGATATTTAGAATTTACAAACAGACGCTCCACCAATTTGATCAGGTCTATTTTATTGGTTTTCTCTCTCTCTCTCTCTTGCTCTTTCTCTGTCTCTCCTCTCCCTCTCTCTCTTTCGCTTTCTCTGTCTCCCCTCTCTCTCTATCCCCCCCTCTCTCTCCCTCTGGTTATTGCTAACAGGGGGAAGGGTGCGTTCTCTACTGTTATCCGTTTACAAGCCAGTGTTTGTTCAGCGGTCGATCAGGTTACAGCGCAAACCAGGCCAGACGAGAGCTGTGTTCACACACACATACACACACACACACACACACACACACACACACACACACACACACACACACACACACACACACACACACACACACACACACACACACACACACACACACACACACACTCATACTCACACACAGATCAGATTTTGTTCAAGCTACACACCTTCACTGAATGTCCTTTGTGTCACACTTACAGTGAAAGAAACGATGATGTGTTTACACACATGCGTACGCACAGACACACACACACAGAC
The DNA here is from genome assembly GCF_963971535.1 of Notolepis coatsorum. Lineage (NCBI taxonomy): Eukaryota > Metazoa > Chordata > Actinopteri > Aulopiformes > Paralepididae > Notolepis > Notolepis coatsorum. The sequence continues at coordinate 34,787,131 of NC_140173.1, read as the reverse complement.
ACACACACACACACACACACACACACATACACACACACACACACACACACACACACACACACACACACACACACACACACACACGCACACACATACACACCCACACACACACACACCCACACACACACACACACACACACACACACACACACACACACACACACACACACACACACACACACAGAGACTAGGGTTGTGCTGATAGACACTTTCTTCTGAGGATCAATGACATTCAGAACTATCGCCAGTTGTCCAATGTCAAGACTATTTGGGGGTAGTTTGCAGCCAAGCGACTGTGCTGTTAAACAGGCTTTGTGTTGAACAGTGCTGGGAAATGTAGGCCTAATGTAATTGGCAGAAAAAAAAATCTGTTCGGGTCTGCTCTTTTATGTGCAGCTAATTAACCTCTTAACACATTGACTGCCACGCTTCTATCCATCAATGTATGATCACTGCCACCAGTCTAAGCCTATGGAGATGTTCACCTTCTTTGCAGGGCTATTACTTTTTAAATTGTATTGCTAAATTGACATTACTGTGGCCCATTCAACATCGATTATCTATCGTTCAGGATGTAGGAACGTTATACCTTTTCATTCATAGATTCTTCCAAAAATAGCTTCTAGAATATAAGTATGTTTTTATCGTTTTCTGCAGTAATTCATAGAACGTGAGTTATAGGCATAAACGCATATATAGATTATCAACTGCCGTTTATTGCCGATACACGCTATATTAAAAAATTCAACGGTACATGATCGTATACGTTATGACTGATCATGCGCGGATGAAAGGGGGGGGGGGGTCGTTTATAATTCCGTGATCGTCAGTAAATGCTTTATGTAGTATGGGTGATATATTGATCAGAGCAGTTTGCATTATTAATAATAAACACTCACGCTGAAAATGACGTCAGCGTCCTCTTACCATTCGCCGATCAGACTGGAGGAAAAAGATCCCACTTATTTGACGGTGATCTACTTGATCCATTTCCGGTTTGTATAATAATAATAAACGCCCAAATCATATAGATTATTGAGTTATGGCAGCGATCCATATACGCGATGTGTGTCTAGAGTCCCGCAACAATATGTGAGTGCCGGATGCATTTGCCCGGTGCACCGAGATCACCAGAGATCCATTTCCGGTTGTAACTCGCCGATCATCCACCAGGCGGCAGTATTGAAGCGTTGCAGAGTTGTGCAGGCTCCCACTGCATCAGACCAGGCTCCATGAGGACATTCTGAATACCATGGCGAAAAAATGAAATATGATCTTAATAACGTTGTACGCCGTGGAATGGCAGAATTAGCATGACCTTGAAACACGTTGTACAACGTTTATGGCGCAGGATGTGTTAACAGGCAGGCAGACATTTGTTTTACTTGAACTTGAGGCCTGCATACTTTTTTTTGCAAAGCTTAGCTTTATACGTTATACTTATAGCACATGCATGTGCCTGGTCTCTTTTGAAAGATAACATACTGAAGTTACTAATGCAAAAAAGAATAATGACTTTTAGTGCCAATGAAATAGAGTAACAGATGTTTGAACTTGAGTTGAACTTGAACTTGTGTACTCACATGTCTATTTAGTGCTTGCCAGATTCCATTATTCCAGCATAGAGGTATGAGCTGGAAAACACTGCGGTTCCATAACCTGAAGTCTTACAGTATGTAGTACACGTCCAAATTTGATAAAAATCCGTGTTTGAGAGGTTTTAGTAAACAGACGCCAACAAAAAAAGAGTTCCAAAGTCCATTTCTTCCATCCAAGTCTGAGTCACAACTCATGTTCACTCATCAACTTTCACCTACTTCCTGTATTCGCACCCCCTCACGTGGGGGATCGTTGGAAGCGGACACTCGTTGGCTACAAGGCTGACCAATCATTTTCGCCATCTGTGGCGATTGGTCAGTTCTTATACCGTATACTGTCCGACGTGGTCATTTGATGCGCGGCCTGTAAAAAGACGCTCGCCTGACATATCGTCATGTAACTCGAGAACCGAGGCACGGAATTGGTCGAGTGAGGTGGCGTTCGAACGGCGGCAAATAGATGCATCGAGACATACTAGTCGTATATATTTTCATTATAATGATTTTATTCCGTGGAATTCTCTAGAATCGAAGTGACCGCAATCCCCAAGGACTTCTCCCAAAGAAAGCTGTTAAAAACACGGGCGCACTACGACTGCCTTTTCGAGTTCGTAAATCCTACATAAATCCGAACGGATTTACAATACAAGCCGTTAAAGAATGCCGAAGAAGTTCGTAAATCGAGTTACGAAGGAATTCCCTGGTAACTTTCCTGTATGTCCGTTGGAGAATGACGACCATTGACGGTAGTCTGCCTAGTGACCATGAGCACATCTATTTGAAATGCTTAGGCTGAATAGAGAAGCGAGTGAGAAATACAGTACAGCTGCTTCCACTGAAAGTGTCAGTTAAAGGGACACTTGCTGATTTATTTTGCACATAATCTCGCACACATCCAGAAATGCTCACATTAATTTAGTTTGACAGTTGAGACTAAATTAGTTTGAATATGGCCACCAGTGATGTCATCTGGGACATTGAATCCTTGTGTTGTGTTAATTGCAGCTCAATGAAATGATAAGGTAGCAGACCCTATAAGACTATAAGGCATTGCTATTTTTTCATCTACATAATTTCATGGTGCTGTAATTAACACAACACAAGGATTCAATGTCCCTGATGACCTCTCCTCACTCTCCTCTCTCTCCTCTCTCATCTCTCTTTTCTCATCTCACCCCTCTCATCTCTTTTCTCTCATATCTCCTCTCTCATCTATCTCTCATCTCTCCTCTCGTCTCTCTCCTCCTCTCATCTCTCCTCTCTCCTCTCCTCTCTCTCTTCTCTCCTCTCCTCTCCTCTCGCTCCTCTAATCTATTCTCTCGTATATCCTCTCATATCTCCTCTCTCTCATCTATCTCTCATCTCTCCTCTCTTCTCTCTCCTCTCCTCTCCTCTCTCTCTTCTCTCCTCTCCTCTCCTCTCGCTCCTCTAATCTATTCTCTCGTCTATCCTCTCATCATCTCCTCTCCTCTCATATCATCATCTCCTCTCTCTCCTCTCAGCTCGCTCCTCTTCTCTGTCTCCTCTCCTCTCTATCCTCTCATCTCACTCCTCTCCTCTCTTATATCTCCTCTCATCTCACTCATCGCATCTCTCTTCTCTCTCTCTCTCATCTCTCATCTCCTCTCCCCTCTCTCCTCTCTTCTCTCTCTCATCTCACTCCTCTCCTCTCTATTCTCTCTCTCATCTCATCTCTCTCCTCTCTCACTCCTCCTCTCTCTTCTCTCTCTCATTTCCTCTCTTTCCTTTCCTCTCTCTCATCTCCTCTCCCCTCTCTTCTCTCATCGCACTCCTTTCCTCTCTCTCCTCTCAGCTCCTCTCTCTCCCCTCTCGTCTCTCTTCTCATCTCACTCCTCTCATCTCATCTCCTCTCCTCTTTCTCTCCTCTGCATCTTGTCATCTTTGGCCGTCGTCCCGCTGCCTTATTAAGGACTAGAGATTCCAGTGCTCTTTGAAAGCCTAGCTGTGTTTTAATAGGTGATTGGCTGGTGGCGTTGAAGTGTGAGGAGTTCATTTGAAGGATCTTTATCGACGGTTAAGTAGAACGCGGTGCGAGAGAGAGAGGGGAGCGGAGGCAGGCGGCTTTGAAGAGCAGCGCCGCTCCCGTCTGCCAAAGAAAACACCCTCCCTGCCACTCTCTACCTGTCACTCAAGTCTGTCTGCGTGTCTCTGTCTCATTCTGTATGTGTGTGTGTGTCTCTGTCTCTCTCTCTCTTTCTATCTGTATGTGTGTGTTTCTCTTTCTGTCTGTGTGTGTGTGTGTGTCTCTGTCTCTTTCTATCTGTATGTGTGTGTCTCTCTTTCTGTGTGTGTGTCTGTCTGTCTCTGTGTGTGTTTTTGTGTCTCTGTCTTTTTCTGTGTGTATGTGTGTGCGTGCATGTGTGTGTCTCTTTCTGTGTGTTTATGTGTCTCTGTCTCCTTCTTGTGTGTGTCTCTTTCTCTGTGTGTCTCTGTCTCTTTATCTGTGTGTGTGTGTATCTGTCTCTATCTGTGTGTGTTTGTCTCTTTCTGTGTATGTATGTGTGTATGTCTCTCTGTCTCTATCTGTGTGTGTCTCTTTCTGTGTGTATGTATGTCTCTTTCTGTGTGGGTGTGTCCCTCTGTCTCATTCTGTGTGTGTCTCTATCTATTTCTGTGTATATGTGTGTCTCTGTCTCGTTCTGTGTTTGTCTCTCTGTCTCATTCTGTGTTTGTCTCTCTGTCTCGTTCTGTGTTTGTCTCTCTGTCTCGTTCTGTGTTTGTCTCTCTGTCTCGTTCTGTGTTTGTCTCTCTGTCTCGTTCTGTGTTTGTATCTCTGTCTCGTTCTGTGTTTGTCTCTCTGTCTCGTTCTGTGTTTGTCTCTCTGTCTCGTTCTGTGTTTGTCTCTCTGTCTCGTTCTGTGTTTGTCTCTCTGTCTCTTTCTGTGTTTGTCTCTCTGTCTCGTTCTGTGTTTGTCTCTCTGTCTCGTTCTGTGTTTGTCTCTGTCTCGTTCTGTGTTTGTCTCTCTGTCTCGTTCTGTGTTTGTCTCTCTGTCTCTTTCTGTGTTTGTCTCTCTGTCTCTCTTTGGATAAAAGCGCTATATTAAAAAAAAAAAGCAGCCATGTCTCTGTCTCTTCCTGTATCTCTCTGTCTCTTCCTGTATGTCTCTCTCTGTCTCTTCCTGTATGTCTCTCTCTGTCTCTTCCTGTATGTCTCTCTCAGGAATATATTGGCCAACAATAGTTATCTGCTGATTTAGAATTTTCCCTTCAGATTTCATGAATGTTATTCCTGTGGACTAAGACAGTCCAAAATATGAGTGAACATGAGCATCTCTCTCCCAAATCCCAAACTCTGTACAGTACGTCTATATTGTAGAACAGGCCTTCCGCAATAGCACCACGTATCGCTGCGCAGCCAGAAACTACAGTGGAGGTTAGCCAAGTCACCAAGTCAGTACCCAAGATTAGAGGTCTGAGCACTGCTCTCCTGCAGCCACCGGGTGGTGCTCCATCCCAATGTAGTTCACCGTCTGTCTGGCTGACCTTCGCATTTTTTTTTATTCGAAGCTTCGGGGCCGAGATTTGATTTTAATTCGAAGCTTCAAGATATATATATTTTTTTGAATATTTTATTTTTATTTTTATTTTTTTGTGGTCCTTGTACAGCACTTTGTTCAACTTTGTCAGTGCTGTAAAGTTTAAACCTTTTTAAATCTTAGACAAACTAAACACTTTGCTTTCATGAAATATTGTAAGCCGTCATTTGAGGCTTTATAAAAGCAGCACAATGAACACAAATCTGTCAGTGCCGAGTCCGACCTCATCTTAAATAACAAACAGCATTGTTGTTGTAGTTAACAAAGAGAGGCAGAGTTGATTTAGCAAAAAAATAAAAATAATAATACATATATATATATTTTTTAATATATTCAATTTTTTTTTTCATATTCGAATCCCATGCCCATCGAACAAATCTTCGAAGCTTCGAAGTATTTAAGACAGCCCTACTGTCTGGTGACAAAACAAACAGCGGTTTTCTAAATAAACACAGTCCGTGGGTTTTTCACAATGGCTAGATTCCTGTGTCGTGGTGAATGGTGGAGAGTGATTAGGGTGCTTTCACACTAGGGGCCCGGGTACGCTTTCGAGCGCGATGGCCCCAAAAGTCGCTGCGTACCGTCCCCGGGAACGGAGAACCGCTCCGTGGCCGGGACCACTTGAAAAGGTGGTCTGGGGAACGATTCAGGCGTCCCCGGGCACGGAACGATTCAAGTGTGAACACAACTGTACCAAGCCACGGAAGAGGACTGCTGTAACAAGTGCTTCTGTCTGAGTTTTAAGGAGGAGGGTGCTAACCTGCTTGCCCAGAATAGAGTTGCATTCATACTTACATTTTTAAATATTATTTAGGTCCGTTTGTAAACCTGCTCCAAGTTCAAGTTTCAAGTTTCTTTATTAGTTGTCATACAAAAATACAGAATACTTTTATATGAAATGCTTCTTTCTGTTTTGCTCCAGATATTGTGCTAGATAAAAATAGATAAGTATAAAATAAGTATAAAATAGAAGTCAAGTACGTAAACAAGTGTTCAATTACAAAAGTGTTCAATATACATATATACAATATACAATGCAGAGTAACTGAGTTACAATACAATATACAGTACAACAATGCAGAAATGGGATGAGGTACAATTTAGGTACAATTTACAGTAAGGTGTAATGAGGTATGAGTTGTAGTGCAAATTCTTTACCAATAAATATAAAGTGTGTTAAAGTGTCTAAAGTGGGTGCTGCAGTGAGTTGTTTGTTTAAAGTGAGTGTGTACATGTGGATGTGTGCTGTGCAGTGTTGTGCTAGTTACTGAAAAATAGTAACTCAGTTACTTTACTAGTTACTTCATTTCAAAGTAACTTCGTTACTGTACTAGTTACTTACACCCAAAAGTAATGAGTTACTGTGAAAAGTAACTATTTAGTTATTTAAAAAAAATAATAAAAAAAAAAGATTGCTCCCGAGTCCCATGCCCCAGATAGTATTCAAAATCGGTTGATCAACTTGACAGTTTCCATTCACATCACCGAACTCTGCTAAGCAATGTGGTCTAGATACAAACACAAATCTGACACAAACAAATGTTGTCCCGAGTCGATATAATAAGAAGTGCGGCGGTTGAAGGAACAGCCTTGATGTCGCCGGAGCGTTTCATTATAACCATTATAATTCAAGGGTACTTGAACTGTACTGCTGTACTGTACTGTACCCATTCTGCAATCTGTTAATAAAGTTTTCATTCATTCATTCATTCATACTACGACTATGCTTGCACCTCATGGTACCAAAGCACCTCAAAGGCGCTTAAAACAAAATTACAAACATCACAAAACAAACTGGTCAGACTACTACTTGACCTGAACCCACCTCACCCCTGCCCACTTTGACAACCTAGGATGGCTTAGAGTAGACGACAGAGTACAGCAACTTGCAATGGGCCTGGTCTACAAGATACACTATACGACCGGGGTACCCATGTACATGTCAAAATACTTCCCAAAGGTCAGTGAATACCACAACCACTACACCAGAGGGAGCTCCACAAATCATGTAAAACCCAGATTCGGCTCAAACAAGGGACTAAACACGTTTCGCAATTATGCCACAACAATGTGGAACGCCCTACCCAAAGCTAGGGGTAACAGTACTGTATATTTGAATACCGTTTATGTCACAAATGTATCAGTACTAAATACCTATATGTCCCTATGCCATAAATGTCATGTATGTTGTGTATGTCATAAATGTCTATATGAATTGAAAATGGGGGACCCTGATGGAAACAAGACAAACGTCTTTCTCAGGTCTGCATCCCCTTAACAATTGTATGTATTGAGCCGTACTGTATTGTACCCATTCTGCAATCTGTTAAATAAAGTTTTCATTCATTCATTCATTCATCATCTTGCAAGTGTAGCCGGTGTGATCTTGTCTGCGTTGTGTTTAGTCGATTCGACCCCTGTTAAGGGATCGCCCTGAGTGGGAGTTGAACCCCGGACGCCGGCGTCGCGGGCGGCATCACAGACCACTAAGCAAGAAGTGAATTCACTGCTTGCTTCTGGGTCTGGATGCCTCTGGGGAGTGAGTTTTACTTGCAGTACCGCTTACCATCCACAGCCACGTCACTACTTGTGCCCGTGACTGTGGATATACTGCGGTACCTCCGTTACACAAGTTGCAACGTTGTTTAAGATATCAATCAAAGCATTGCAACGTTAGAATAGTTAGGATATCAATTGTGCATGAAAGGACTATATTTATATTGTTTGATTAGTATTATGAGATTCCCTGGCAGATTTCGTACAGTCAAAATCCGTTGATCAACTTGAGTTTCAGTTGCACTCACCAAAGTCTGCGGTGGTCGAGATGTAGTAACGTTACGTTAGTCGACTCCAGCAGCGCCTCAAACATGTTCTTTATCTCGTTTCCATGTTGTATATTAATTATCTCTCCAAGTAGTTGCTAAATGGTTTGTTAGTTTGTTACTGCGTTCTTTTTATGTGGATTCATAGCGAGCGTTTGTTTTGTTTACAATAGAGAGGGTCTATTTCTTTTCGTAGCCGCATCTGGTTTGCGCACTTCTGATTGGCCAGTGGCCAGACTCACCTCGTATCATTCTACGTGGGTGGGGATGAGGATAATAATAATAATAATAATCACTACCGCTCGCTATCAATCTACGCCGTATATAACGCGAATAACGCAGTGACGAACCATTCAGTAACGTAAGTAGCGTTACTGAATTTCAAAAGTAATGCGTTAGAGTACTAGTTGCGGCAAAAAGTTACTTCGTTTCTGTAACGCGTTACTTTGTAACGCGTTAGTCCCAACACTGGTGCTGTGAGTGTATTTGATGGAGTGTTATTATCGTTGAGCATCCTGATGGCCTGGGGATAGAAGCTCCTTCTGAGTCTCTCTGTGCTTGCCATGAGACTCCGGTATCGCTTGCCTGACCGCAGCTCCAACGAGGGAAGCTGTGTTTCAATTTCAGCCAAGCGCTTACGTCTTTCTCTCTTTTCAGAGGCTTCATAAGATATAATGTGCCCTCTCAATACCACCTTAACAGACTCCCACAATGTAGCGTCAGAGACATCACCGGTATCATTCGTTTCCATGAACTCAATGACTCGAGATCTCATTTGATCCCGAAATGCTTTCTCCGAGAGCAAAGAAGGGTTGAAGCGCCAGCTATAGCGCATCTGTGGCAGTAGTGCCAGCTTTACCGCCACCGGGGTGTTGCTCCCTCAAGTGGTGTGCTCGGGAACTAAACGAGATTGCATTTTGACTAAACAATTCTTAACACAATCAATTAAGAAGATATCAATAAAGGTACAGGGTCCATTCAGAACTTTTTCCTACGTCTCGCTGTAATATTATGTTGTTTTACCATTTACCCTCTCTGTCTGTCTCTGTCTGTCTGTCTCTCTGTCTGTATGTCTGTCTGTATCTCTGTCTGTCTGTCTCTCTGTCTGTATGTCTCTCTGTTTGTATGTCTGTCTGTCTCTCTGTTTGTCTGTCTGTCTGTGTGTCTGTCTGTCTGTCTGTATGTCTCTGTCTGTCTCTCTGTATGTATGTCTGTCTGTCTCTCTGTCTCTGTCTGTATGTCTGTCTGTCTCTCTGTCTGTCTTGTCTGTCTGTCTGTCTGTCTGTCTGTCTGTCTGTCTGTCTGTCTGTCT
>NC_140173.1:34742843-34772843 GCF_963971535.1 Notolepis coatsorum | reverse complement strand
AAATTTACTTACAGTAGATTTCATTCACGGTTTTGTCAGGAGCGCTTGGTGATACTAAATCAAGATTAAACTGAGATTTGGCCCGATCCATAGATGTGCGACTTGGCCAAAATAAGGTCATTTATAGGCCTGATATTCTATAATTATATTTCAAATAGCATGTGTCCGGATGGCAGAATTCAGTATTGTATCTACAAAACCTCCTGTTTAATCATCTGCCCTTTATTCATTTGGTTAGATTTTTTGTACACGTGATCTCAAGAAGGTGCTGAATGATTTTTCATGTCTGGTACATTTTAACATGGTGTTATTCACCGTCGAAGATGAAAAACCGCTTAAGCCTATTTTCTGAAAATCCACCAAAAAATACATACCTAAGTAAATGAAAGATTGCTCCACTTCTACAAGGGCTATTTGCATGTTCTTGGTACAGTATCTAATATGGATCTATGGATCTCAGGGAATGTATTCCCAGTGTCAGAAATATTGTGTCTGTTACTAGGCTTGAGTAAATTGTGATGAACCAAAAGAGAATATCTATTAAAATTTTTGATTGTGAATAACACCATGCTAAAAATGACCAGACGTGAAAAATTCAGCACCTTCTTGAGATCACGTGTAAAAAAAAATCTAAGCAAATTAATAAAGGGAAGATGAGTAAACAGGATATTTTGTAGAGACAGTACTGAATTCTGCCATATTTTGAAATATGATTATAGAATATCAGGCATATAAATTTGCTTATTATGGCCAAGTCGCACATCCATGGATCGGGCCAAATCTCCCCTTTCAATCTGGATTTAGTATCACCAGGCGTGATTCACAAACCGTGAATGAAATCTACTGTAAGTACAGTTACTTTTTTATAATGTAAATTTCTTCGCCATTCTCCATCAGATTGCAACGCTGTTTTTTGCTAGACGTTCACAGAAAGGTAGAGAAACTACCTGTGTTCTAATTTATGCCAATAACATTCAGGTTTGTGGCAGATAATCCCGAAAAATAAGATAAATAAAGTAAATCCACAAGTCACATGATTGACAGGAGCTGGCTTGAGCTGGGTAGTGTTGTTTTTCGAAATGCCAAAGTCCATCAAAAGCGCTGGGTCTCCTCTCCTCATATGACTACAAACTAAATGGTGGCGCGCATTTCCTAGCGTCGATATTCGCCTGTTTCTGACTAGATTTCCAAAACTCATATTTCACTAATAACACTTTAACTTGGGGGAGCTCCAGTAGCTCACCACGTACCGCGAGCGCTATTTCAGCGCCGTGGACAACCGTGCTCGTCACGGATCTGGGGCTGAGCGCGTTCGAATCCCGACTGCAGCCGTGCCTTTCCCAGAGTGTCTTCCCCCCCATCTGAACCCTTTCAGCCTGTTTCTGTCGGTCATCCTTGACCAGTATAAATGTGATAAACACATAAAAGAGCGGAATGGCCAAAGTAAAAAAAAAAAAAAAAAATAACACTTTAACTTATTGGTAAACAAACGTATTGCTGAAAATATACACGTTGTTTTGACAGGATTAGGGTCTTTACTCGGAACATTAATTCATACAGTCTGTAGAGATGGATTTATGGCATGATGTCATTTTCATTGTACCGGACCGCTCAGGCTTAAGAAGTTAATCATCGTGATTGGAATATCAATCAAAATAATGGTGATTATGATTTTGCCATATTAGAGCCGTCTAGTGGCTCATGTGCTGATCATGTGCTTACATGTTGCTTCAGTCGTCATGTGCTGTAACCAGCAGCTCTAACCCTACAGGCTGTAACCAGCAGCTCTAACCCTACAGGCTGTAACCAGCAGCTCTAACCCTACAGGCTGTAACCAGCAGCTCTAACCCTACAGGCTGTAACCAGCAGCTCTAACCCTACAGGCTGTAACCAGCAGTGTGTCCTACAGGCTATTGGCTTTTTTACCGATATACCGATATTGTACAACTCTTAATTTCCGATACCGATATATGCAGGGTTTCCCCCCTAAAAACACAACATTATGCATACTTTTCACAATAAATAAAATAAGAATTTGTTCTTACTTGCTTGCCTGGGTAAATAAAGGTTAAATAAATGTAAAAATTTGAAAACCGATACAGATCATTTCCGATATTACATTTGAATGCCAATATCGGCCGATAATATCGGACACCCCTAGTAACCAGCAGTGTGTCCTACAGGCACGTGGCGGGGCTGAACGCAGGCCGGGCGCGCAGCATAGCGGAGTGGAGAGAGCAGAGCGGACCGTTCAGCAACAGAGAACAACTCAAACTGGTGAAGGGACTGGGACCCAAGAGCTTCCAGCAGTGTGCTGGTTTCATCAGGATCAACCCCCAGACCCTGCACAGGTACACACACACACACACACACACACACACACACACACACACACACACACACACACACACACACACACACGTACACGTACACACACACACACACACACACACACACACACACACTCTTCTCATCACTACACACACACACACACACACTGTCCTCATCACTACACACACACACACACACGGTCCTCATCACTACACACACACACACACACACACACACACACACACACACACACACACACACACACACACACACACACACACACGGTCCTCATCACTACACACACACTGGGCACTTGAATTTCCCCGTGAGGGATTAATAAAAGATATCCTTATCCTTATCCTTATATGCATATAACGTGTCATATCTCGCGATTTAGAAAAAAATACTGGATTATTTTGGAAAGTGGCGATGTTTAGCATGGAATAGCGCACAAACTAAAGTATGTAGAAATGAACTGGTTAGTCAGTGTTGGACTATAAACAATGCCTGTCAAATGAGCCATACTATTGTCTCCATAGCTATAATACAGAACACACGATGGATTGCGAAAATGGTCAATAACGCTGCCGCCATTGAGTAGAGATGGGAAAACAGTGTGGCGGTCAATGAGTTAAGGGGCGGGGCGATTACGTAGCGGCTAGGCGGCGGAGTTTGCACTGGATTACGCCGGAGGACTAATACTAATTATATGGTCGATATAATAGACCTGTTTGCTGTTTACAAACATACCGCGTTCGAGCCAATCAGCAATACCAACTGAGTCACGTGACTAAGTTACCCCGGGCCTGCGCAAGCTGCTGCGCTACTCTATGGACAACGGGGCTCTATGGAGAAACAGTGACTCCCCTGACTAAAAGTTGTTTCAAACGAAAACGGCTGGATGTAATTTTGCCAAATCAGCATGGCTGTGAGTGTGAGTCTTTCACCTTTTACATATTTCATTTACATTTTGCATTTAGTCATTTAGCTGACGCTTTTATCCAAAGCGACTTACAAGTTCTGTACGACAGGTCATCAGGAAGGGCACAACTCTTATCAGCTGAGTAACAATGTTCATCAAAGTGTTGCGTGTTACAGTGTAGGTTAGTTTATTAGGACAAGTGCATGACAGTAAGGTTAGTTAGGGTTAGATATTTTTTTATCTAGCTTTGGCATGGATTGACTAGAAGCTTCTAGCATGGCTAACAAATGCAAATATAATTGTAGTCTGCCCCGTTGTTCTTACCAGGATTACGTTCCTTTCTGCTTCTGGTCTGTGCGCGCATATTTGTCATGACGTTGTCGGCGAACAGGTCTAATTAGTATTAGTCAATTACTCACGCCCCTCCCTAGTGATTACAGAGTGTTAGAATGTGCCATTAAAATGCATCTCTTCCTTCCGCGATGGATTCAAACCCTTGGTAAACAGAGCTGATCCCACTGCCAGGACGGAGGCTGCTGCAGGGCCCGAGAAGCCAGCGGCTAAGAAGGCCAAAGCCAAGGCCAGCATCCCAGCCACACCCAACCCCCTGGACCAGACCTGCATCCACCCCGAGTCCTACCACGTGGCCCAGAGGTCAGAGACACACACATGCACACATTCTTCAGAGATTCCGTTGTCAACTCAGTTATAACACTATCTATCTCTCATCATATCCCTCTAGGGCAGTGGTTCTCAACTGGTCTAGCCTCGGGACCCAACATTTTCCTTAGTCATTAAGTCGCGACCCACATTTTTTAACGACTATGATTTATTAAAAAAAAAAAAATTGCAGTAATACACAATCTTTCATGCACTGTTAAAACATGAAATAAACACAAAAGTGCAACTAGGGCTAAAAACCCAATGAAATAAAATAATAATAAATAATATATGCTTCTTAGCAGATTTCTTAGCTTAACATAACAGACCTAAGTTTGGGGGAACTAATGGAATAACTGGGGTTGCAACAAAAGTGCAACTAGGGACAAAAACCCAATGAAATAAAATAATAATAATAATAATAATAATAATAATAATAATAATAATAATAATAATAATAATAATAATAATAATAATAATAATAATAATAATAATAATAATAATAATAATAACAATTAAAATAATAATAATAATAATAATAATAATAATAATAATAATAATAATAATAATAATAATAATAAATAATTATGCTTCTTAGCAGACTTCTTAGCTTAACATAACAGACCTACAGTAAGTTTGGGGGAACTAATGGGGGGTTGCAACACAAGTGCAACTAGGGCTAAAAACCCAATGAAATAAAATAATAATAAATAACACTTTAACCCACTCAAAATGGTGCCGCGACCCACTTTTGGGTCGCGACCCACCAGTTGAGAAACACTGCTCTAGGGCACACGTACAGTATGTAGAGGAATATAACCGGATCAATGAATGTACTCAGTCAAATAGACTTGGTTAAACACAAGGTTTATTCTACCCAAACAGGTACAAGTAAATCAAGAGTTACGGCCGATGGCTCAATGGAGACATTGGCCTGATGTGTCCCCAGAGAGCTCCTAGAATCCAGTGAGACGTTGGTCTTTATAGTGGAGAGAAAGGGGTTCTGGGTAGGACGGCCCAGGTATTGGATTGGAGGGGGGCTAGGAGGGGGGAGGGGGGAGTTAGAAAGGGGGGGATGGTATCAGGTGAGACAAAAGGTGAATGGGAGGGGGGTTGGAACATGACTGGGAGATTGTTTGAGGGGGGGGGGATCATTATTCCACAAGTACTATGTAGGCATTTTACACTTCGACCGGGATTAGATTGGATTCAAATGTATTGTCATTATACAGCACAAGTACAGTACAACAAAAATAAGTTTGGCATCTCGGTACGTACCTCGGTATTGGGGTCACGGTTCGGTACAACAGAAAAAAAACATTTATAATAATAATTATTAACCCTTTCTCCGCCGATGACGTGTTAAGACGTCATTCCTCGCCATGCGTAATCTGCCAATGACGTTTTACAGCGTCTTTGAGATCAATATTTCAATACCGCCACCTGGTGGCCGATCGGCGAGTTGCAACCGGATGTTGATAATTGTGACGCCGGTGTGTCTCCCTATTCCCTCCGGCCACTTGCTATCGCTCGCGGGTCTCCATCTGGACACACTGGATAATCGATCCGTTGCCATAACTCAATAAACAACATTATTTGGACGTATATAGTATTATACAACCTGGAAATGGATCGCATAGATCAACATCCCATAATAGCGATATTTTTGCTCCACGCTCATCACCCAACGGTAAGAGGGGACTGGGGTGAGTTTCAGCGTTTTTGATTATTATTATCTGTTGTGAAGGGCCAGATTAAACCGAATATATATATTTATTTATATATATATATTTAATTGTATTTGTATATTCTCTAATATTCCCTGATATCCCTTGTATATTCCTTGTACAATATGCATTGAATATCCATTCTAGCCTACTGAACATCCCATAATAGTCTCCATTCTACTATTGGTCGAGACCTTGGTGCCAGGCTGCCATACCCCTCAGACCCAGTTCAAACGTACCGCTCCACATGTACGAACAAGTCCTAGTTCCGCGTAGGAATCTGGCTACCGCACCACTAATGGGACTATTTGTTCATAGTGCGTATATATACTGCGCTACTAAAGTAGGACTTTCTTTTCAGTCCAGTTTCTTACCCTCCAATAGAGTCACAGACGTAAAGCCTCCCCGCGACGCCACGTGTGGGAGTAAGGCCAAGTTCGCCTACCATCGGTATTGAGACATCGTGTATATTAATATTTGAATAGTCATATTTGGCACTATATCGTCGAGTTGGACGTAGTCTATTAAGCTAATAATAGTCTGTTAATATATAGTGCTTCGTGCGGTGAGAATACTACCGTAGTCAGTACCCCATCGTTTCGGGCAGAGAACTGGCTGCTTACCCAGGGTGGTTGACCCTATGTGAAGCTGCACCCGAGGAGCCCCAGAGCCGACGAGCGAGTGGACCTGTATACCGGATTATTCTACCGACGACAGCCCGCCTTCCCAGGCACGGATTATGCTTTGGATACTTTGATTATTCCATGGATAAAGACCCCCGACACTGCCGTGTGTTGGAACCCCCCCCCCTGGAGAGGACGCAAGGTGAGGAGACGCTCTGCAAGACGAGGTTGCTTCACGTCTCTCCCCCGTGGACCGGAGAGAGCCGGCCCACAAAGAGTCCACCTGCTTTCATCTGTGGTCCAAGGATCGCCGGCGCATTGAACGGCACTACAGTGGGTTCACCTGGGATACCCTTGGCCGGACGAGGCAGCCGGATTCTACCCCCCCCCCCCCCCCTCCTACTCCTGTCGGCTTACAAGCGACCGGATTAACCCCCTCTAGTGTATCTAGTATAATCATTAAAGTATCATTGCTGTTATTCCTTAACTATTCCAGGTCGTATATTTACCACCTGCGCCTTCAGAGATTGGACATTCTCGATTGATATACCGACGAATACTCCTTGCCATAAAAGTGCATACTATTTCAATTCATAAATGTAATTAAGTGATTAAGTGCTTATTCTACACACCATCGCTGTGTAGAAATAAAGACCTGTTTCTAATTCGTACATTTGTGTTGGATCCGTTTCATCTACGTGAGAGTGTTCATGATAATATATTTATGCCGTGTACTGGGTGGCCGAATATTAAGTACAAAGGTAGTGGTAGTAAGTATCATATCTAGTAATACAGTCAGGGAATTGTACCCCTCAGTTACAATTGGTCCTTCGAGTCGGATGGTAATTAGTGTAATATTAATATAGTGTTATTAATATTGAAATGGCCTATGATGAACACTCCACGAAACGATCCTCCTAACCAACGCCCGCAGCGCGAACGACGGCTCCCTCAGTACTTAGAGGCTTACGCTGTCAGTCAACAACCTAGTCTTCTACTAACAGTAAACGCGGTAAAACTAGAAAGTAAAAGTATGTCTAACCCCAACGCCCAGACTACCCCGACCATAGAGGCCCCTACGGGCTCTAATGTAACTGACCAAGTTCACGGTGGGGACCAGTGGGAACCAGACATGACTTCACACCCCGCCAGTACTGAAGAAGTAGTCCCCGATGAGTCCCGGGAGGAATACAACGCTACCGAGAGAGAACTCGGCACGGAAGAAGACGGGGAGAGCACCGTGGAGATAGAGCTCCAAGGCTCCGCAAGGAGTACCCCGAGGGAAGGCTCCCCTATACAACCGCCTTCTCCAGAGGCAGAGAGGACCCTACAGCAGGCCTTCCTCATCAGCCTGAACGCCGCTGCTGAACGCGACCGACTGCAGATCCAGCAGCGAAGCGAACACGAGCAGATACGTCTAGAAATAAGACGCATTCAGATGGAAGAGAATGTGGCCCGAGAACGAGCCGGTGCTCAACGGGACGCAGCGCGCGACAGACAGCAGTCGCAACTAATAGAACAGCTGATCAGACGGACAACACCCTCTCCCTCCGCCAGAGGCTCCAGGAACTCGTCTAGACACACCTCCAGTGCGGCATCCCCTAGCCGAGTAAACAACCCTGAACTTGACCAACAGACGAGGTCTATACCCCCCACAGACCACCTCCCCCCACCGGTCCAAGCGAGACCTAGCAACCGGGAAGGAGCAGCATATCCTGTGGAGAGGCTAAACCAGAGACTACAAGCACTGGATGACCTAACCGAAGACGAAGAGGAAGAGGAGGAGAACCACGCCCGAAGACAGCACAGTACTCTACCGGACCAGGAGGTCCGGTACAGCCCAGGCTATACTCCCGCAGAGCTGCGCTACAGACCCCCGACTCTATACACGGGTGAGCACGACGCACGACCCGCACCGAGGAACAGCACCTGGACAAGCGGGCCATGGTACACTGCCGGTACCAGCCCATACCAAGGAGCGGGAGGAGACTCGCCTAGGAGGCCTCTCCCCCAACGCTCGCCGATGTATCCACAGTCAGCGTCATACATTGGCACGCCTATGGTACCCGACTTCACCCAAGAGAACCGGGCCCAGTATACAGAACTCCGCATGTGTCTGGAGACCATGTTGGTGGATGTATTGGATGAACGCCACAAATACGCCATCCTACTGAAGCACTTAAAGGTGCCCCGCGCACATAATATAGCGCTCGCCTACGCGACTTCCACCACCCCATACACAGCAGCGCTGGTAGCATTGGACCAGAGGTATGGGCGCATATGGGATTACGTGATCCAGGAGATCCGACACATCGACCGCTTACCCCCAGCAATAGACAATCGAGCACTGGACGACCTGTCCATCAGAGTGCAGTCCCTGGTAGGGATGTTGGGAGCGCAAAGAGAGAAGGGGAGGCATGAACTTTACGCCAACTCAAATGTGGAAAGGATCTTGGAGAAGCTGCCGCCCGCTCGTCAGGAGCGCTTTAGGCGGCAGAGGGACCACAGAGACCCGAATGGCCCCGAACCGAACCTCCTCGATCTAGCAGACTTCCTGGCGAGAGAAGTCAGCAGCCTACGGCTAGATACATTCGGACGGAGCACCCCTGGCTCCAGAGAAGGAACCAGACGACTAAATGATGGAAGAAGATCGGTGACTGTGATGCACCAATCGGAGTCAGTATCGAGCAGCAGGAGCCACAGCACCCCCTCCAGAACGGAGAAGTGGAAGATAGTGTGCCCCTACTGTGAGAAAGAACACTGGCTAGCGCAATGTGACTCCTTCCCCAAGCTGAACGCGGAGGAAGCAGGTCAATGGATAAAGTCCAACAAGCGCTGTTTTCGCTGTGCGCGCTCACACATGGCAGCCGAATGCCGCTTAAAGAAAAGGTGCACCAAGTGCGATGGAGCCCATCTGGACATACTTCACGACAGTAACAGACGGCGCCCTTCACCTGCACCATCCAGCCGCAAAGCGAGCGTCATGTACATCGATCCCGCCAGCAGCAGTGGAGCCCGAGTACTCCTAAAAGTAGTGCGTGTGACACTAAGCTACCAGAATAAAGTCCTGGACACTTACGCCGTCCTCGATGACGGGTCAGAGAAGACCCTGCTGCTCGCCTCCGCTGCGGCCCAGCTAGGGCTGCGGGGAAGCGAAACCCAAATGACAATTCGGACAATAAGACGAGATTTGAAGACGATAAAGGGCGAGAATGTCTCATTCTCTATCGCAGCAAGCGGCCAGCCTGAGCGACGGTACCAGATTGCAGACGCTTTCACCAGCCAAGAAATAGGACTGTCGCGGTACACATACCCCGTCGCCAAGCTGATGGAGAAATATGCACATCTGCGCAAGTTACCGATCCCGCTCATAGACAATGCTATGCCGACCCTGTTGATAGGCTCCGACCATGCAGACCTCATTGTCCCGATAGACCGGGTTCATACCGGACCCCGAGGCTGCCCTGCAGCAGTCGAGACCCGTTTGGGATGGACTCTCCAAGGCCCGCTCGCCAAATCTCTCAACCGAAGTACAGCCACTAGATGTCTCCACTCCCGAGTCACAGAGGGAGAAACCGCACTCCTGCAACACGTAGAGCGGCTATGGACCCTGGAACAAATGCCCTTTAAGAACGGAAAGAAAGACATTCGCTCTAAAGATGACATTTACGCCATTCACCTCCTCGAGACAGGGACCAAGAGAGTCCCGGTCAACGGCGTGTTGAGATACGCCACGCCACTCCTGCGGCGAGAAGGAATGCCTACTTTCCACGCCAAGACAGACGCCACAGAACGGTACCTGCTGAACACGGAGCGGCGCTTAGCCAAGAACCCCGCCCAAGAGAGTGTATACCGCGCTGAGATTGAGAAGCTCATCACAGCGGGACACGTCACAAAGATGGACATTAAAGAGGCTGACCAGACCACTGAATCGTGGTACGTGCCCCACCACAAGGTCCATCACAACGGTAAAGACCGCATAGTATTTAACTGCAGCTACCAGATCGGATCCCAAAATCTGAATAAAGAGTTACTGCCCGGTCCCACACTCGGCCCCTCCCTACTCGGCGTTCTACTCCGCTTCCGCCAGGAAAAGGTGGCCATCAGCGGGGACATTAAAGGAATGTTCCTGCAGGTGAGATTAGTAGAGGCGGACAAGCCCCTGTTACGGTTCCTATGGAGAGAGAAGCCAGGAGATGAGCACCCAGCCATCTACCAATGGGAAGTCCTCCCCTTCGGAACGACGTGCAGCCCCTGCTGTGCGACATTTGCACTACAGAAACATGTAGCAGAGGACCCAGCAGCGGACGAAGAGGTCCGACACAGCGTAAAGAACAGCTTCTACGTAGACAACTGTCTACAAAGCCTTTCAACCCAGGAAGAAGCCGAGGCTCTCCTGATTAAACTCTGCGCCTCATTGATCAAAGGCGGCTTTGATCTCAGGCAGTGGGCCAGCAGCGATCCGCAAGTACTGCGCAGCCTCTCCTCCGAGGACAAAGCAGCCAGCAGCGAGACCTGGATGGCTACAATCCCGGGAGAAGCCCAGGAGATGACCCTGGGATTGGTGTGGCGATTCAAAACAGATTCGCTTCACTACAGACACAAGCCCCTGACTACGGAGCAGGGAAGGCCGGCGGCGGCGCCGACCACCAGACGGAGTGTGTACACAACACTCGCCCGACAATATGACCCGCTAGGATGTATTCTACCGTACACCACCAGGGCAAAAATGATTGTACGAGCATTGTGGGACAAGGACCAGGGCTGGGACGACCCCATTCCCGCACACCTTGCATCCACCTGGAGAGAGTGGGAGATGGAGCTCCACTCACTCCCAGGCGTTAATATGCGCCGAAGCTACTTCCCACCCACGGTGAGGCCAGAGACATGTAAAATGGACTTACACGTCTTCAGTGACGCCTCAGAGGTCGCATACGGATCAGTAGCCTACTTGCGGGCCCAAGACCAGGGGGGAGAGATCTACACAGCATTTGTCCTCGCCCGCTCGAGAATAGCCCCACGCAAGCAACAATCTATCCCACGTCTAGAGCTCTGCGCAGCCCTAGCCGGAGCGCACCTAGCCACGCTCATCCAACGTGAGCTCACCATACCGGTGTCTAGAACAATCCTGTGGTCAGATTCCACGACGGTACTCGCCTGGATCAAATCGGACTCATGCAAGTACAAAGTCTTCGTGGGAGTCAGAGTCACCGAGATTCAAGACTTAACCGAAGAGTTAACCGGAGAAACAGAGTGGCGCTACGTTGATACAAAACAGAACCCAGCTGACGTCATCACCCGGGGGATGCCCCTGGATGACCTCACCCGTCGCAATGTCTACAGTGACGGCCCCGCATTCCTAAGACTCCCGGAAGGACAGTGGCCCATGCCTATCCCGAGGGAAGCAAGTCCAGAGGAGGTGGAAAATAAGAAGTCTGTGTTCTGTGGATTGAGCACCGTAGCCTCCACCGACCCTAACATAGACGATTGCACGTCCATAGAGAGTGCACAACAAAGAACATTCCTGCGGTACCACCCGGAGTGCAAGTCCCCCGCTGATATGTCAGCAGCTAACTACGAGGAAGCAGAATTGCTTCTACTGCAGCGAGCCCAGAGAGACTCGTTCCCCGATGAATTGGCCTGTCTACAGGGAGGAAAGCCCGTCCCATCCGACAGCAGATTAATTCATCTGGCCCCCGAGAGCGACGTTCATACCCTCATCAGAGTGGGTGGTCGCCTACGCAGAGCCCCCAACACACTCCTGATGGGGCGGCTAGATCCTGCATTACCACAGACAATGTACCGGCCTGAAGAAGCGAACGGCCGACGAATGTGGAGGTACAGCCAAGTATTAGCCGACAAGTTTTGGAACAGTTTCCTACTGCACTACCTACCGTCTCTACAGACCCGCCAGAAGTGGGTAAAGGAGAGAGACAATTTGACAGAAGGAACAGTCGTCATGATTATTGATCAATCACTGCCCAGAGCTATGTGGCCGGCCGGCCGCGTAAGCAAAGTGATCACCGGTGCCGACGGCAAGGTCCGAGCAGCTGAAGTGCTCGTCCAGGGTCGCACTTACACCCGTCCCGTGGCAAGGCTCATAGAACTGCCTCGACTCCCAGACACAATCGATGATGACCATGACCCTACAACCCTATGACTTTGTGAAGTTGACTGACCCCTACAGCAAACCCTTATGTGTAAATAGACAACGCGATTAATCTGTCTCTGTTTAACTGATTAGGTCTGGGACCTATTCAGGGGGTGGCTGTTGTGAAGGGCCAGATTAAACCGAATATATATATTTATTTATATATATATATTTAATTGTATTTGTATATTCTCTAATATTCCCTGATATCCCTTGTATATTCCTTGTACAATATGCATTGAATATCCATTCTAGCCTACTGAACATCCCATAATAGTCTCCATTCTACTATTGGTCGAGACCTTGGTGCCAGGCTGCCATACCCCTCAGACCCAGTTCAAACGTACCGCTCCACATGTACGAACAAGTCCTAGTTCCGCGTAGGAATCTGGCTACCGCACCACTAATGGGACTATTTGTTCATAGTGCGTATATATACTGCGCTACTAAAGTAGGACTTTCTTTTCAGTCCAGTTTCTTACCCTCCAATAGAGTCACAGACGTAAAGCCTCCCCGCGACGCCACGTGTGGGAGTAAGGCCAAGTTCGCCTACCATCGGTATTGAGACATCGTGTATATTAATATTTGAATAGTCATATTTGGCACTATATCGTCGAGTTGGACGTAGTCTATTAAGCTAATAATAGTCTGTTAATATATAGTGCTTCGTGCGGTGAGAATACTACCGTAGTCAGTACCCCATCGTTTCGGGCAGAGAACTGGCTGCTTACCCAGGGTGGTTGACCCTATGTGAAGCTGCACCCGAGGAGCCCCAGAGCCGACGAGCGAGTGGACCTGTATACCGGATTATTCTACCGACGACAGCCCGCTTTCCCAGGCACGGATTATGCTTTGGATACTTTGATTATTCCATGGATAAAGACCCCCGACACTGCCGTGTGTTGGAACCCCCCCCCCTGGAGAGGACGCAAGGTGAGGAGACGCTCTGCAAGACGAGGTCGCTTCACGTCTCTCCCCCGTGGACCGGAGAGAGCCGGCCCACAAAGAGTCCACCTGCTTTCATCTGTGGTCCAAGGATCGCCGGCGCATTGAACGGCACTACAGTGGGTTCACCTGGGATACCCTTGGCCGGACGAGGCAGCCGGATTCTACCCCCCCCCCCCCCCTCCTACTCCTGTCGGCTTACAAGCGACCGGATTAACCCCCTCTAGTGTATCTAGTATAATCATTAAAGTATCATTGCTGTTATTCCTTAACTATTCCAGGTCGTATATTTACCACCTGCGCCTTCAGAGATTGGACATTCTCTATTGATATACCGACGAATACTCCTTGCCATAAAAGTGCATACTATTTCAATTCATAAATGTAATTAAGTGATTAAGTGCTTATTCTACACACCATCGCTGTGTAGAAATAAAGACCTGTTTCTAATTCGTACATTTGTGTTGGATCCGTTTCATCTACGTGAGAGTGTTCATGATAATATATTTATGCCGTGTACTGGGTGGCCGAATATTAAGTACAAAGGTAGTGGTAGTAAGTATCATATCTAGTAATACAGTCAGGGAATTGTACCCCTCAGTTACATTATCCATACAAACTGTTCTGATCTATATATCACCCATACTACATGAATGATTTAACGTCGGCCACGGACTTATAAACGACCCCCCCCCCCCCCCCTCCGGTCAACCACGCATGATGAGTCATAACGTCTGGGACCTTGTACAGTTGAAATGTTTAATCTGGCGTCAATTGGTATCAAACTGCATTTGATGATCTAATATAGCATTTATGGCTATAACTCACGTTCTATGAAATACTGCAGAAAACGATAAAAACATACTGTATTTATACTCTAGACCAGGGGTCAGCAACCTTTTTGACATGGAGTGCCTGTTTGAAATATAGTTGTAACTAGTGTGCCTCAACAATATTCCATGCATCGTAAAAAAAAAAGCTCATAATCAGGTATTTTTAATGATAATTTTTACATTATTACATCATTATTGTTATTGTTATTATTAACAATATTATTATGATGGTTGTATCAACCCTAAATCTGAGTTGGGGGGGGGGGGGGGGGGTGCAATGCAGACAAACAGCTGCATACAGTGCGACCATTTCACTCACATTTGCCCATTCATTTTTGGACACATCACACACCATCGGTGTGTGTACTGTACGTGTGCTGTCATAGCTCCACCTACAGGCCTAATGGAGAACACCAGGAGAACACCAGGATGTGAATGGAGGGTGAATGTGAGGTATATCGTGTAAATACGTTTTGATTTATCGCAAGAATACACTGTAAAAAAATTTATAATAATAAGTTACCAGAACTTAAAAATATTGAGTTCAGTTACTGTGCATTAAGGTTTTCAGTTTTCAATCCATAATAAGTTAACAGAAAAATAAGTACACAACGACATTATTTCAACCTAATAAAACTATGTTTATTGTCATTGTTTTAAGAACACAAGTTGACTTGGTAATACTCACATTTTGAATAAAAAAAATTGCTTTTAACATGTGCAATGTTCAATGAAATAGAAAAATAAATAATAAAATTTGTTGATTAATCCCACTGGTCACAATGGTGACCGTAATAATGTTTTTGTTAAAAGGCTCTGCAAATGTTACTGAATGATGTAGCAATGTATTTCCAGCTAAATTGAAATAATAAACAAATCATCATCAAATCATCAAACCTTTATTTGAATAGGCAGGTTAATTAAGAACAAGTTCTTATTTTCAATAACGGCCTATTTGGGGGTAAAAAGCCCCCTAGGGGAAAGGGGATGGGGGATAAAATAAAATAAATAAAAATAAAACACAAAGCAACATTATTAAAAAGGCAGGACATAGAGCAACAACTGAACTGAACAACAACTGGCGGACAACAGAACAATAGTGGCAGCATGGTGTTAGCACATAGAGAAACATCTACATGAGTGCTCTAGGGAGTTTGTTAAAGTTTCCTTAAACAATCTAATTGAAATAAACGTTTCCATATTTAAGGTTTTTTGTAGTGTGTTCCAGCTATCAGCTGCTGCGTACTGAAAGGAGGAACGGCCTTGTGAGGAGTTGGCATGGGGGGCGTTTACCAGGATATGTGTGGCTGACCGGGTGTGGTAATTTGGGAGTGGACGAGGGTGGACTAGGCGAGTAAGGTAAGGGGGATTACGGCCTAGAAGTGTTTTATATACAAAGGCCAGCCAGTGGATGTTGCGTCTAATCTCCAGGGAGGGCCAGTTTACTAGGGAGTATAGCTTGCAGTGGTGGGTCCTGTAGGGGGCATATCTAAGCGCTCTAGATCACCTTTAATAAAGGGTCTCAATTAAATATGTGGTAGTAAAAATAACCTGTGGGAGGATTTCAACAAGATAAATGCGACAACAGTGCAAAATATTTCACTATAATATTTCGAAACAATTTTTTTTTTTTTAATGCTGCCCCCTGTGCCTATGGAAATGCCCCCGCGTGCCTATGCAGGCACGCGTGCCTAGGGTTGCCTACCCCTGATCTAGATGAACCATTTCCAGGTTGTATAATACTATATACGTCCAAATAACGTTGTTTATTGAGTTAGGGCGAGCGATTGATTATCCAGTGTGTCGAGATGGAGTCCTGCTAACGATCGCGCGGACGAAATATGGGTGAGCACTTCCTGTTTGGCGCGTCACTTCCTGTTGGGCGATCTGCCGATCGGCCACCAGATGGCGCTCTTGAACCGTTAGAGAGTTGAGTGGAGCTCAGCAGTATATCTCAGGTCCCCGGAGGAGAAATATGATTTCGATCACAGATTTTTGAAATATTGATATCAAAGACGTGTTACGGCGTCTTCGGCAGAATGAGCATGGCGGGCAATGACGAGTTTCGGCGTTTCCGGCGATTAAAGGTGTGTGTTAATATAATATATATATATTTTTTAATGTTATATTTATGATAATTATTATAATTATTATTATTAAATAGAATAATTTTCTATAGGCTTGCCGTGGTAGTCAGTGATACTGGTGTCATTCTGTGTTCAGGCATCCACTTGCCTACTGCCCCTTTAACAATTTATCCTTGATAAGTTTCAGTTTCACTTCTAGAGAGAATTTAACTTCACGACGAGACTGAATACTAGAGAAAAGATGACATATTACAACAATGGCAGTCTAGGATTATTTGGATTTAAACACAGTAGCAGACAGTTCAACTGGAGAGGAGCTCAGATGATCTGTCCGGAAAAGTATGTTTATTTTTTTTATTTGATTGTGCCTGTGAGTCCGGCGGGGGAGAATGTTGATGTGTGTGTCAGCGACGCGTGTGTGTGTGTGTGTGTGTCTTTCCATTGGTTTCATTTGGTTAACGTTATTGGGCGAACAAGAAAACGGAAGAAAACTGTAAAATTGTAATGACCCTGCAGCTGTTCCAATGTATGTGCCTTTCTCCGTGCATGTTCGCCGCTCTGAAGTCTGACTCGGTGTGCCCGGCCACGCGAGCTGTTCTCGCACGGACCTCGCGAGTGTCTGCATGTGCGACTCGCGTGTGTGCGCTGTGGGGCGTATTCATCGTATGGCTGCGCGTACCGCACCGTGACGGCCTTACCGTAAATTCGCGGGACGAATACACGTACCGTTACACCCCTAGTAAACACACATATATATGTTTTTTCCACTCATCTAGTAACTGTTGGGCGAGGATCTGGGTTGACACAGCATGGTACAACATCAGCACTAGGGATGTACCGACGAATCGTGAAACAGCGCATCGCAATACTAATATGTAACAGTTACGCTCCATAGACTGATGATAGTATTATTTGATACATTTATTTTGAAAAGGGACCCAGAGACTGACTTTTATTTTGAAAGTGAACTGGGAAACGACAATGTCACACACACACACACACACACACACACACACACACACACACACACACACACACACACACATACAGTACACACACACATACTATATACAGTACACACACATACAGTACACACACATACAGTACACACACACATACAGTACACACACACACAGTACACACACACACATACAGTACACACACACATACAGTACACACACATACAGTATACACGATTAATCGATGCATCGATTCTAATGTGACGATTCAACTGCATCGATTTGAAAATGTTAGAATAAATTATAATCGAAATTAATCTAAATAATAAATAAAAATAAAATTATATATTCTTTTTGTTTTTTTTGTGTGTATTGTTTTTATTGACCTATAGTCCATTCATGCTGAGTGAATCAGTTCCCCCAGCCACATTTGTGTATTCAAAATGTTTTGGGGAATTAACTGATTTATCGAAAATGAATCGAATCGAGGTAAAATGAAGAGATTTCATGATTCATTGAATCGTTGCCTGAATAATTGTAATCGTGAGGTTGCATCGTTACACCCCTAGTACACACACACATACAGTACACACACATACAGTATTCACACACACACATACAGTACACACACACACATATAGTATACACACACACACATACAGTACACACACACATACAGTACACACACATACAGTATTCACACACACACATACAGTACACACACACACATATAGTATACACACACACACATACAGTACACACACACATACAGTACACACACATACAGTATTCACACACACACATACAGTACACACACACACACATATAGTATACACACACACATACAGTACACACACACATACAGTACACACACATACAGTACACACACACACACACACACACGCAGTGAAATACAGGCGTGTCTGGTCTTTGGTTTCATGTCTGTGTAACCAGCCCCATATGAGACAATGTCAGAATTAACGCCATCCTGCTACAATATCTGGGCAACTGGGGGTCAAGGCCTCTGTACGTGTGTGTGTGGGTGTGGGTGTGTGTGTGAGAGAGATGTGTGTGTGTGTGGGCCAGAGTGTGAGAGAGATGTGTGTGTGTGTGTGTGTGTGTGGGCCAGAGTGTGAGAGAGGTGTGTGGGCCAGAGTGTGGGCCAGAGTGTGAGAGAGGTGTGTGTGTGTGGGCCAGAGTGTGAGAGAGGTGTGTGTGTGTGTGTGTGGGCCAGAGTGTGAGAGAGGTGTGTGTGTGTGTGGGCCAGAGTGTGAGAGAGGTGTGTGTGTGTGTGGGCCAGAGTGTGAGAGAGGTGTGTGTGTGTGTGGGCCAGAGTGTGAGAGAGGTGTGTGTGTGTGTGGGCCAGAGTGTGAGAGAGGTGTGTGTGCGTGTGTGGGCCAGAGTGTGAGAGAAGTGTGTGTGTGTGTGGGCCAGAGTGTGAGAGAGGTGTGTGTGTGTGGGCCAGAGTGTGAGAGAGGTGTGTGTGTGTGTGGGCCAGAGTGTGAGAGAGGTGTGTGTGTGTGTGGGCCAGAGTGTGAGAGAGGTGTGTGTGCGTGTGGGCGAGAGTGTGAGAGAGGTGTGTGTGTGTGTGTGTGTGTGTGGGCGAGAGTGTGAGAGAGGTGTGTGTGTGTGTGGGCGAGAGTGTGAGAGAGGTGTGTGTGCGTGTGGGCGAGAGTGTGAGAGAGGTGTGTGTGTGTGTGGGCGAGAGTGTGAGAGAGGTGTGTGTGTGTGTGTATGGGCCAGAGTGTGAGAGAGGTGTGTGTGTGTGTGGGCGAGAGTGTGAGAGAGGTGTGTGTGCGTGTGGGCGAGAGTGTGAGAGAGGTGTGTGTGCGTGTGGCCGAGAGTGTGAGAGAGGTGTGTGTGTGTGCAATGCATCATTGTGTGAGAAATGATTGTTAGTGCTACTATCAAAAGCGCATTGAACATCTGCCCAGGGGGTCTCTCTGTGTGTGTGTGTGTGTGTGTGTGTGTGTGTGTGTGTGTGTGTGTGTGTGTGTGTGTGTGTGTGTGTGTGTGTGTGTGTGTGTGTGTGTGTGTGTGTGTGTGTGTGTGTGTGTGTGTGTGTGTGTGTGTGTGTGTGTGTGTGTGTGTGTGTGTGTATGTGTGTGGGCCCTCTCTCGTGTGTGTGTATGTGTGTGGGCCCTCTCTCGTGTGTGTGTGTGTGTGTGTGTGTGTGCGTGCGAGAGAGAGAGTGGCCCTCTCATCTGCAGCTGCAGTCACTCAGAGTGTTTAGTCTACATCGACACCAGTGGCTTCACTTAGCATCACTTCCCGCACTCAGGGTCTCTCTCGTGTTTGTAGAACAGTGTCTTTACTACGGAGGAGGAGAAAGAGTTCCCAGCTCTGTACTCATCATCAGGTCTGAGAGCTCTATAACCTGCTGAGCCCCTTTCGTGACTGTGATGCACCGAGTGAATCCACAGTCACTTCCTAGTCCGTAGCAAACCAACCTTGATTTACCATGAAGGACTGGTTCTGCCCGAGTATCACAGAGAAATGTCAAAGGTACTCACAGTTGCCTGAGGGTTTCGGACAGAGATACGTGATGGTTTGAAAGCTCGGCGTTGCTAATAAACATTTTAAATAATTTTTATAAACGTGTAAACATCACAGAGGCAGCGTTGCATCAGAATGGCTTCTTCTCTTATTCTGCATCTGTGACCTGCCTGGTGCGCCCAGCATGCAACGCTGCCTCGTGATGTTTACACGTTTATAAAAATTATTTAAAATGTATTATAACCAGCGTGGCGCACAAGAATGACGAGGGCGTTAGAAGGGCGGTAAAAGGGCAGAGCAGAGCACCGAATCCAAAGAGCTTCATCTGTATATGTGTTAATTTGTTACATTTAGTTTCACTAAGTTAGGAAAGTAATGTTTTAAGTCAAGCCTGATGTTGCCTTGCACAAAAGAATGATCCCAGTCTCTTTCACACAGTGAGGCATACAGTTAATTGAACAATGTGTATTTACATTTAGTCATTTAGCTGACGCTTTTATCCAAAGCGACTTACAAGTTCTGTACGACAAGTCATCAGGAAGGGCACAACTCTATCAGCTGAGTAACAATGTTCACCAAAGTGTTGAGTGCTACAGTGTAGGTTAGTTTATTAGGACAAGTGCATGACAGTAAGGTTAGTTAGGGTTAGATATTTTTTTATTTATTTCAGATAATGGTATGGGTATCGGATCGGTACTCGGTATCGGCCGATACCCAAAGCCAGGTATCGTATCGGGACTGAAAAAGTCAGATGGGTGCATCCCTACTGAGCATCACAGAGACAGAGCATTCAGCTCCCTGCTTTACAGCATCACAGAGGTGAGAAAGGGAGGCCGTCAGACAACGCTGGTCAAAGGTCGTCACTCCTACCAAACACACAGAAGGAGAAGAAAGAAAAACAACGAAATATACTAACCTTCGTAAATGGTGCATTTATATATAACAGCTTTTATCCAACGCGCTTTACAATTTGTTCCTCACATTCACCCGTTCACTCACACATTCACACACCGACAAGGTGCCGACCTGCTCATCGGGAGCAGTTAGGGGTTACGTGTCTTGCTCAAGGACACTTCTACACGCTGCCCGAGAGGAGCGGGAATCAAACCGGGAACCTTTCGATCACCAGATGACTGATGAGCCGCTGTCTTTTACTATTCTGCACTCTGCTACTAAGGAATCTACTACTACTAAGAATCTATATACTACTACCTACTATGCTAATACATCTATAGGGAGGTGTAGTCTGACGTCACTGGTTGTTCCACCCGTATAGGGATTTATCATGGGGAAAATGGATTATCGGCTATTGTAACAATTCTGCCGCATGGAAATTGAACAGCTTTCCATTTTTGCACAAAATGAGTTCCCTTCTATCACTAACATTATTGTTTAAGCATTTTTGGTTGAAATAAAATTTGGCAATTTTTTTTTTATGATTAATTGCGAATATTTTCATGTTGAGCTATAGATTGTGGATGAATAAGCACAGAAAGGTACACCATGTAAATGTTCATGCTTTATTTGTTCTAAACGAGACGATTTAGAAATGGACAATGGGGAAATACATTGCGTTGGACAGAGGGTGGAACACGAAAAACGGCAATGACGTAACCACTACACCTCCCTATATTACTATGCACTCAAGACTGTAGCACTCGAGTTCGGCACTGTTTGACGAACAATCTTACTTGATGATGATGAATAGTTTTATTTTCGGTCCCTGTCCACAGATAAACCAAAACACACATGTGTGGACTTTCAAAAGGAAAAGAAAAAATCACAAATGTACATATTCAAAGTAAGCTCACACACAAAATCCAAACTCAATGACAGGGAAAAAAAAAAAAGTACCCTTAGCTGCCAGAGTTGTACCCTTCCTGCTGACTTCTTCGCTTTGGATAGAAGCGTCGGCTAAATGAGGGGAGGGGCTGAGCTTTTCCTCCTAGTTACTATGTTACCCCCCCGGTGAGAGGAGTGGGAAGCTGATGGAGAGACGTCGGGGTCTGTTACCTGGTGAGAGGAGGGGGAAGCTGATGGAGAGACGTCAGGGTCTGTTACCTGGTGAGAGGAGTGGGAAGCTGATCCAGAGACGTCAGGGTCTGTTACCCGGTGAGAGGAGTGGGAAGCTGATGGAGAGACGTCGGGGTCTGTTACCTGGTGAGAGGAGGGGGAAGCTGATCCAGAGACGTCAGGGTCTGTTACCCGGTGAGAGGAGGGGGAAGCTGATCCAGAGACGTCGGGGTTGTTACCCGGTGAGAGGAGGGGGAAGCTGATCCAGAGACGTCGGGGTTGTTACCCGGTGAGAGGAGTGGGAAGCTGATGGAGAGACGTCGGGGTCTGTTACCCGGTGAGAGGAGGGGGAAGCTGATCCAGAGACGTCGGGGTCTGTTACCCGGTGAGAGGAGGGGGAAGCTGATCCAGAGACGTCGGGGTCTGTTACCTGGTGAGAGGAGTGGGAAGCTGATGGAGAGACGTCAGGGTCTGTTACCTGGTGAGAGGAGGGGGAAGCTGATCCAGAGACGTCGGGGTCTGTTACCTGGTGAGAGGAGTGGGAAGCTGATCCAGAGACGTCGGGGTCTGTTACCCGGTGAGAGGAGGGGGAAGCTGATCCAGAGACGTCAGGGTCTGTTACCCGGTGAGAGGAGTGGGAAGCTGATCCAGAGACGTCGGGGTCTGTTACCCGGTGAGAGGAGGGGGAAGCTGATCCAGAGATGTCGGGGTCTGTTACCTGGTGAGAGGAGTGGGAAGCTGATCCAGAGACGTCGGGGTCTCAGTAAACTCCTTTGTTGTGGTTCTTCATCATTGACTAATAATAATAACTTCGTTTTATATAGCGCCTTTCAAAGGACCCAAGGCCGCTTTACATAAGGGGGGGGGGGGGGGGGGGGGGGGAGATAACAAATTAACAAACATAGTGGACAGACACAACATATACATATAAAGTGAGAAAGTTAGGGGTTGAAGGCCAGGTTGAAGAGGTGGGTTTTGAGCAGTTTTTTAAATGAGTCCAGAGTTGGGGCGGTGCGGAGTTCTGCGGGGAGGGAGTTCCAGAGGGTGGGAGCTGCCACACTGAAAGCTCTGTCCCCTGGGTGCTCCAGTAGCACACCATGTTACCGCGCTGCGTCGCGGGACTCCGTGCTGCGTCACGGATCTGGTTGACTCCGAGTTCGATTCCCGGACTCGCCGTCATTTGCCGAATGTCTCCCCCTGCTCTCTCTCCCGTTTCACCCTACAACTGTCGGTCATGCTTGACCAGAAAAGCGATAAACGCTAAAAAATAAAGTAAAAAAAAAAAAAAAAAAAGCTCTGTCCCCGAACGTCCATAGTCTGGTTCGGGGGATGGAGAGCTGACCAGTGTCCGTGGATCGCAGGGACCGTGACTGAGTGTAGGGGTGGAGGAGGTCAGTGAGGTACTGAGGTGCCAGGGCGTGAAGGGATTTGTAGGTGAGCAGGAGGGTTTTGTAGGTGATGCGGGATTTGATGGGGAGCCAGTGGAGGTGGATGAGGATGGGGGTGACTGAGGGTAGAGGTACGTGTCATTATGACATATAGCTCTTACCTTATTAGCAGCTTCCACTGCCAATTAGGGCTGAACGATTTATCGATTTTAAATCGAAATCGCGATTTTAAATGATGCAATTAGCAAATCGCAAAAAAAATCTAAATCGCAAATGACTATATATATATTTTTTTTACATTTAAAAAAAAAAAAAAATTTTAACCAGGAAGTCCCATTGAGATACAAGATATCCTTTGCAAGTTGTTGTTATTGTTGTAGGAACGGTTTGGGAGAGGGAGGTAAGGGGTTTTAGATTGTGTGTTGTGAAGTTTAGACTTCAGAGAGGGAGAGTAAAGTACAGAAAAAAGCTACCGTTGGGTACCGGTATCGATTCCCAGGTAAAAAGAAACATTTTCAGGCTCTGTCTCCCAAACAGACCAGATGCAAGCCGCATTTTACAATAAACCTCTGTGGGGCTGCATAAAAAAAAATATTATTATAATCGCAAATTGAATCGCAATCGCAATATCTGTCAGAAAAATCGCAATTAGATTATTTCCCAAAATCGTGCAGCCCTACTGCCAATGTTTCTGGTCAGAGATCGATTTGGCCACAGACTGTAGAGAGAATTTATCAGAATTATTTATTTAATGTTGCTTTGTGGTGGAATGTCCTGTTAATGGCTTGTCTGTGTGTACAGAGAGAGACTGACATGATGTTGAATATTACGTTCTGTACATCTTGTGTTTAGATGTGTGTGTGTGTGTCTTTCTCTGTTTCTATCTACCTCTTTTTCTTCTCTCTCTCTATCTACCCACCTCTCTTTATTTATCTATCTCTACCTACCTCTCTTTTGCCTCTATCTCTCCCCTCTCTATCTCTATCTGCCTACTTCTATATCGCTCTCCTATCTCTCTCTACCTACCTATCTCTAGTCTCCCCCTCTTTCTGTCTCTCTATCTACCTACTTCTAGGGGTGGGAATCACCAGAGGCCTCACCATACGATACTATCACGATACTTGAGTCATGATATGATAGTATTGCGATACTAAATATATTGCGATATGCTGAGTATTGCGATATTTATATTGCGATTTATTACCTTTTTTCAACTGCAAAGTAAAACTGTCAACATGTTTTATCTAATAAAATAAAGTTCAGTCTGTTCATCTCACTTGAATAATTTTTATTGCAGAACAAGGTATTTTATCAAGCAGACAGATGTAAACACTGTAATCTGTGTTGCATGTAACTGACGAACTGAACTGTTTGTATTACAGTCATATTCCAACTTAACTGAATATGTGTGTGTGGACTACTGTACTATTACAGGTATTGAAATGAACAATGCAACTTCCTTATATCTTTCTCTATCTCCCTCTCACGTTCTCTTTCTTTCTCTCTCTCTCTCTCTCTCTCTCTCTCTCTCTCTCTCTCTCTCTCTCTCTCTCTCTCTCTCTCTCTCTCTCTCTCGTCTCTCTCTCTCTCTCTCTCTCTAACTCTCTCTCTCCTCTCTCTCTCTCTCTCTGGTGGGTGTTATCACAGCTCAGTATGGGCAGGAAACGCTGCTGTTCTAATGGGGCCTCTCTTCTCTTAAACGCCAGTCATCATTATAGACAGCTGGTAAACTCAGTTGGTGTGCGCACATAGGTGCAAGTGTGTGTGTGTGTGTGTGTGTGTCCGATTTACGATTTTAATAGATTTTTGTCTCTTGAGAGCTAAAAAAGAAAAAAAAAGTTGTTTTTATTTGACACAAAAAAAGTATCAAACCAAGATGGATGTCCCTATTGGGATTTAAGTGCAAACCTAACTTTCACCAATCTTCACTTAAAAATATTTTTATAATAATATATATATATATATAATATAAAAGGTTACTCTTGATCAAACAAAGATGAATGTCCCTATTGGAATTAATAATAATAATAATAACTTTATTTGTATAGTACTTTTCCTACAGAGGTTGCAGTTCAAAGTGCTTCACAACAGTAAAAAATACAGGCATAAGCGAGCATAAAAAGATAGACAGGTAGAATCACAGTGTTTCACATTAGGATCTAGCATCCCAATAGGCTCTCCGCTTACAGTTTTCAGTAACACAAATAGTAAAAATAGTTTAAAATGATTCAGTTTAAAAATAGTCAAAAATTATAAAATAGAACGGACATAAAAAATACAGGCATGAGCGAGCATAGCAAGGTATGGCAAATCACAGTGTTTCACATTAGGATCTAGCATCCTAATCAGGCTCTCTATTCAGTAATACAAATAGTGTTTCACATTTGGATCTAGCAAATAATAAAAATAGTTTAAAATGATTCAGTTTAAAAATAGTCATCAGTAAGAAGTAAAAGTGCAATAACCGACACATGAATTTGATAGGGCAGTGTATAAGAGTAGGCAGGGTAAGAATAGTGCAGGTAAATACAAGTTGTGTCAGGATATCCCTGATGTTTCCTCTTGCCACTAGGTGGTAGCAGATATCTATCAGTGAAATGCCTGAGCAAAGAGATCTTTTAAAGATGTCTAGCGAGTTGGCTTCCCTGATGTTTTGGGGTAGTTTGTTCCATAGTTTTGGGGCATAGTTGATAAAGGCTGCATTACAGATCCTCTTTTGACTGCTTCTGGGAGCCTCTAGTAGTCCAGCAGCTGATGATCGCAGTTGTTCTAGCTGGTGTGTAATTTATTAGAGTGTTGGCGATGTAGCTAGGTCCCTGTCCATTTAGAGCTTTGTATGTAAGGAGAAGGACCTTAAAGTCGATTCTAAATGTTACAGGAAGCCAGTGTAAAGCGGCTAAGACTGGACTAATGTGCTCCCTCCTTTTGGTTCTAGTTAGCAGTCGGGCTGCAGAGTTTTGGATTAGCTGAAGCCTCTCTGTGGTTTTCTTAGGGAGACCTGTGAAAAGTGCATTACAGTAGTCTAACCGGCTAGATATGAATGCATGAATTAGCTTCTCAGCATCGTTCTGATTAATAAATGGTCGTACTTTTGCTATATTTCTGAGATGGAAGAACGATGTTTTCGTCACTTTGCTAATATGAGAATTGAAGTTCAGTTCTGAATCTATGATAACCCCAAGACTAGTGACCTCAGATTTGATCCAAGGGGTTAGTCCCCCCATGTTCTTTATTAATGTTTCTTTTTTAGTTTTGGAGCCGATAATTAGAATTTCAGTTTTGTTCTCGTTTAGTTTCAGGAAGTTCTTACTCATCCATTTATTTATTGCCAGTAAGCAGTCTGTAATGGAGCTAATCGCTGTATCATTTGGTTCAGCAGATATGTACAGTTGTGTATCATCCGCATAGCTATGGAAATCTACATTATGTTTCTCTGATGATATTACCCAGCGGTAACATGTAAAGGGAGAAGAGTAAAGGACCTAAGCAACTCCCTTGTGCAACTCCATAGTTGTTGTCGTATATATCAGACATGTGATCTCCTAGTTTAACATAGAATTTCCTCCCTCTGATGTATGTTTTAAACCAGCCCAGCACATGTTCTGAGAAACCGACATGGTTTTCAAGACGATCGATTAGAATATCGTGATCGATTGTATCAAATGCTGCACTGAGATCTAACAGGATAAGGATGGAGATCTTATTCTCGTCAGAGTTTAGTCTGAGGTCACTGATTATTTTGGTGAGGGGCAGTTTCAGTGCTATGATATTTTCTGAATCCTGACTGAAATTCTTCTAAGATGTTGTTTTCTTCAAGAAAGGAATTTATTTGAACTGAAACTATCTTTTCAAGTACTTTACTAATGAATGGTAGGTTGGATAATTGGACGATAATTTGCCATTTCATTACTATCCAAGTTAGGTTTTTTTAGTAATGGCTTTACAACTGCTGTTTTAAAGGCATCCGGGAAAATACCAGTCCTAAGGGAAGTGTTTATGATATCTAGCACAGGGCTTGAAACACTATTAAATACCCGTTTGAAGAAAGCTGTAGGTATAGGGTCAATGTCTGAGGTGGAGGAGTTACATTCTGAGACAGTTTTGCAGAGTACATCTAATGTGATGCATGTGAAACTTCTCATGGTTACATTGCGCGGTTTGCCGCAATCAGCTTTATTTCCATCATGAGTAATGCTGGCCCTGATCAAGGTTATTTAGTTGTTAAAGAATAGTGCAAGTTCTTCACACTTAACCGTTGATGACTGAGGAGGTGTAGGGGCAGTGTTGAGTAGTACATTAATAGTGGAAAAAAGGATTCTGGAGTTTCCAGCATTTTCTGTAATGATTTTAGAGAAGTAATCTTTCCTTGCTAAGCGGATGGTTTTATTATAAGCAGTTAAAGCATCTTTGTATATATCACAGCATATGGTGGTTTTTGTTTTTCTCCATTTTCGCTCCGCTGCACGACATTTCCTTTTTTCTTTGTTGACCGTATTATAGTTTAACCAGGGCGAGGCTCTAGTTTTCCTTCTTTTTCGTTTTAATGGGGCGACATTTAATATAGATGACATTGCATCATTGAGATTTTCTACCATTTCATTTAGAGAGCTGTCATGATTGTGTGGTTCATGTAGTCTGATAAGATCAATGAACTTTGATTCAGCTTTGTCGTTTAGGAGCCTCTTTTTAACTATGATTTCTTTTTTTGTTTTAGTAAGGGTTATTTGAGTATCAAAAAATATACAGTGATGGTCGGAGAGAGGTAATTCAGTTATTGAGATATTTGTTATGCTTAGCCCAGTTGTTGTTATAACTAAGTCTAGTGTATTCCCAAGCCTGTGAGTTGCATTTGTTATATTGCTGTATATGCTGTAATAGTGCAATAACCTGCTTTTTCACCAAACTTCACTTAAAAAAAATAAAAGGTGCCGCTTGATCATCAAACAAGAATGAATTTCCCTATTGGGATTATAGCAAATCTAACTTTCACCAAACATCACTTTTTGTAAAATAAAAGGTGACTCTTAGTTTTTCAAAATCGTCCCAAATCATTAATTTGAATTATCGATAATATCGATTAATCGCCCAGCCCTAGTGTGTGTGTGTGTGTGTGTGTGTGTGTGTGTGTGTGTGTGTGTGTGTGTGTGTGTGTGTGTGTGTGTGTGTGTGTGTGTGTGTGTGTGTGTGTGTGTGTGTGTGTGTGTGTGTGTGTGTGTGTGTGTGTGTGTGTGTGTGTGTGTGTGTGTCCCTCCCTCCCTCCCTCCCTCCCTCCTCCCTCCCTCAATATCAGCAATATTACTTCATTGAATGGAAATTAATACCAGCCAGGTACATTTAGGCTTTTAAAGAGGAATGTCACCCGTTTTTAGAATTTACAGTATGTTCTTCCTGTGCTCCAGGACAGTTCAGTCAGTATGTTCTTCCTGTGCCCCAGGACAGTTCAGTTAGTATGTTCTTCCTGAGGACAGTTCAGTCAGTATGTTCCTCCTGTGCCCCAGGACAGTTCAGTCAGTATGTTCTTCCTGTGCCCCAGGACAGTTCAGTCACTATGTTCTTCCTGTGCTCCAGGACAGTTCAGTCAGTATGTTCTTCCTGTGCCCCAGGACAGTTCAGTCAGTATGTTCTTCCTGTGCCCCAGGACAGTTCAGTCACTATGTTCTTCCTGTGCTCCAGGACAGTTCAGTCAGTATGTTCTTCCTGTGCTCCAGGACAGTTCAGTCAGTATGTTCTTCTTGTGCCCCAGGACAGTTCAGTCAGTATGTTCTTCCTGTGCCCCAGGACAGTTCAGTCAGTATGGAGGCCTATAGGGCGCAGTGCCCTCTCCATGGTGCTGAAAACTACAGTATCTGTTCTGTTCTTCAGTGTTTCTGCTGCTTTAGTCATTTGGTCTATTGACCTACTTAGCCTACTGTGCTTTTAAGATATTAGTTGATTAATCTAAATGCTTATATTTAGATCAAATGTTTTATAGATGATGTGTAAACCTTTATTCTCACACATTGTATTGTCAGTTTTACTTTACTGACCCGCAAAATCTGCATGCTGTCCTGCATTTGTGTGTGAGATGTGTGAGTTTTATTTATGGACATAACTGTAGGCTAGCTCCTCCAGCAGGTTAACGGTTAACCCTTTCACTGTGGCGACACACAGAAGGTTAACCCTTTCACTGCCACGCGACCGTCGGTTGTGTGATAGTAAAGGGTTAACCTTCTGTCGTGTGGCAGTGAAAGGGTTAAGACACACGTGCACTGTCGTGATGTAGAAGACAAAAAGAGTGCACTGGAGGCATGTAAACATGACCTTGTGCTTCAACTCAATTGGTCTCTGTACGATATTCCTCAAAATCTCACACGCTAAATGGCTTGTCAATCAAAGGAGGTTGGACTTTTTACAACGTAATCAAAAAAAAAAACGTAACACTGATGAAATATAAACATTGAGAGAGCAGGGAAACATGTATTCAGCTTGTAGACTATAGAACAACACACTTGACAGCAACAGCTTGTAGACTATAGAACAACACACTTGACAGCAACAGCTTGTAGACTATAGAGTAACTACATGTAGAGTAGTTCTATGTAGTTTATAGAACAACCTTGCTCCCCAGAACTGCTTCTCTGTAGCAGCTTGACTGACTGCTGCGTGAGTTCATCCAAACTGATTAGGGATATCCGATATTGGCATTAAAATGTAATATCGGAAAAAATATCTGTATCGGTTTTCAAAAAAAAATTAAAGAATTATTGTCAAAAGTATGCATAATGTTGTGTTAATTCCACAACAGGAGATATGTAATGTTAATTACCTGAAATTATTACGTTTTTTGGGGGGGAAACCTGCATACATCGGTTGAAATTATTACGTT
>NC_140173.1:34739889-34742643 GCF_963971535.1 Notolepis coatsorum | reverse complement strand
CTCCGACAATGAACATCCATCACCGGCACTACCCAGCTGGTACACACACACATGTACACATAGGGACATACACACACAAACAGTGCACACGTGAAGATACACACACACACACACACACACACACACACACACACACCACACACACACACACACACACACACACACACACACACACACAGATTGCACACATTCACATCCATCACCAGCTGTGGAAAAATTCCTAAATAATACAAACACTTACTGTACATACAGACACACACACACACATACTGTACATACAGACACACACAAACACACATACTGTACATACAGAAACACACACACACATACAGACACATACACATGCTGTACATACAGACACACACATACATACTGTACATACAGACACACACATACATACTGTACATACAGACAGACAGACAGACAGACAGACAGACAGACAGACAGACAGACAGACAGACAGACAGACAGACAGACAGACAGACACACACACACACACAGACCCACCATCTAAAACATAGATTTAGTTTGGATGTAGTTGTTGTACCTCAGCTCATCTAAACCGTAGGGGGCGGGACGTTTGTCCATCGGCTCCTAGCATACCACAGAGAGATTGGTCCAGCCGGGTGATTGCTGTCCAATCTGGGGTGAAGCGGAGGCGGTTTCACAAGGCAGGGTGTCTGGGTGTTAACGGCCCCCCCTGGACCTACCTGATTTACAAGAGGGCTTGTGTGTGTGTGTGTGTGTGTGTGTGTGTGTGTGTGTGTGTGTGTGTGTGTGTGTGTGTGTGTGTGTGTGTGTGTGTGTGTGTGTGTGTGTGTGTGTGTGTGTGTGTGTGTGTGTGTGTGTGTGTGTGTGTGTGTGTGTGTGTGAGACTCTGAAACTGTAGATTTAGGGCATAATTATTCTCACACCTTTCCTGCCCTCCTCAATTTCCCTGCTTTCTCTTTCTCTTGTGCTCGCCTTCTCTTTCTCTCTCTTTCTGTCTCACTTTCTCTCTGTTTCTCTCTCTTTCTCTTTCTCTCTCACTTTCTCTTTCTCTTTTTCCTCGTCATATTTTCTTCCAACTCTCTTGCTTTGTCAATAAGGGACTGGAACCACACTGTATATGAACGCTTGGCCACGCATGTCCTAATGATGTCATAATGATGTCCTAATGATGTCATAATTAGTGATGCATGATATATCGGCCGCCGATATAATATAATATAGATATAATATCGGCCGATATGGCAGTTTTTTTTACACATCGGTATCGGTCCGATATCAAGATAGGCCGATATAAAAAAATGTGTTTCCTGTTTTGGCCTTAAATAGTTTCTTTTGTAACTGAAAATAAGTTACAAAAGTAAAAACAAAATACGGTTTGGAAAATAGCTCTTTATTTGATTATCATAAAAAAGTGTTTTCTATACAAAGATATCGACATCGGTAAATATCGGTATCGGCCAGACAGCAATATTAATATCAGTGTTACAGCCCTTAGATCCAAACGACAGAGTCTCGACTGATGCATAAGACGATCTTTATTTAATTGTCCATCGTGACGTCATCTTAGCACCGTGAAAACTGCATTGGAAACGTACATAAACAGACAAACAAACATTTCACATAACGGTTTCCACAGCACAGTACAAACACTAAACTAAATAACATTGGTATCAAAACTACAAGGATTACATTCCTACACAAGACATAAAATCATTCATTCACGAATTACATTATACAAAGTTACAACCATAATCAAATAAACAACAAAGCATACCTTGTTGCGCTCTCCAAGGAATGTAAACCGAAAAGGTCCTTTCTTTTCTTTTCATTTAAAACACACGATCAATACATGGGGATACAAAAGGATAAAAGTCGCGATGCACAGGAATACAAAGGCGATACAAAAAGCTGCACCAAACTTTCCTGCTGCTGACTACATCACTTAAAGGGGCTATGCATTGCTATTCCTAGCACTATTTGGGCAACTTTACACAATTCCTGTGAGTCTATGTAACACATCTGTAAGGTTTATTCCAAAAATAATCATTGTTTTATATTTCTAATCAAGTACTCAAAACCAGCATTTTTCTGTTTTAGGATTTCAAGCCGTTATTGGCTTGGCTCCACCCATACTAGCAGAATGCTTTAAGTGACAGCCACCCACCAAATAGCTCCGCCCATCTCCCCGTCCTTCCCTCTCAGGTCTCAGGTCTCAGGTGAAGGGTTTTTATTTCGACACGCAAAACATATACCGATTTTACTAACTAATACAACATGGCTGTACATTATGTTTGGGATCCAGAGAGCGACCCACAGTATGATCAGAAGAAGAAGTCGATTTGCAACAGCGAGGCTTGCAAATAGTTTCCGATTGGTAAGTTGATTACACCGTTAGTATAATGGCTTGCCGAAAGAGCGAATAATGTTACTTACTTGATCGATCAGCCAGCTTTTGCTTCGATAGCTTGCTATAAGTAACGTTACCTTGTTTACCTCTGACTAGTTGTGTTTGTATTGAGCAGTTTTTAATTATGACTAGCTTGCTTCAATAGTTTGCTATAACGTTACTTTATAAAGAGCAGCAGTTATATACAGTGTACTTCTGTCGCGTCCCGTCGAACACACACACACACTAACGTTAGATTGTATTCACCCCCCAAACAATGGTTCCCCCTTCTGTGGGGTTCCCGAATAGTAGGTACAACTCCACTGTATGTCAATTGTAATAATGAATTTCTATAGTTTGCTATAACGTTACTTTAT
>NC_140173.1:34562389-34734889 GCF_963971535.1 Notolepis coatsorum | reverse complement strand
TGGGACTGTGAGAAAACAAAATCGGAGAAAGAGATACAAAAAAAAGAAGAAAAAAAAGAAAAAGTACTTACTGAGGACGTACTTTATTCTTTATATATCACTTTTCAACACGCACATACAGGCTAGTTAGAGACAGTACTGTTAACTAGGGATGTTCGATATTGGCTTTTTTACCGATATCCGATATACCGATATTGTCCAACTCTTAATTTCCGATACCGATATCAACCGATACCGATATATGCAGGGTTTCCCCCCCCAAAAACACAACATTATGCATACTTTTTACAATAAATTAAATAAGAATTTGTTCTTACTTGCTTGCCTGGGTAAATAAAGGTTAAATAAATATAATAATAATAATAAAAAAACAATACAGATAATTTCCGATATTACATTTTAATACCAATATCGGCCGATAATATCGGACATCCCTACTGCTAACTCAATACAACATGTCTGTATGTGTTAGTTAGAGACAGTACTGTTAACTCAATACAACATGTCTGTACAGTATGTGTTAGTTAGAGACAGTACTGTTGACATCGCTACAGAGACAGTGTGAAAACATTTTCTCCTTAAAACGTGTCTATATTCCCTGTCAAAACTCATGGGAGATGAGCATTTAGAGTCTTTTTTTTTTTTAAATAAATATATAAATATTCTCCCGAGGGAACATCCCCCTGGACGCCCCTAGCAATCAGCCCCCCTAAGCACCAGCTGAGCCCCCCCTTAACTTCAAACTCCAGGCATGAGAAATCACCAAGATCCTGTGGTTAATTCTTTCAACCTTTTAATTGATCAAATGTGTCATTTAATGAGGTAACTTATTGAATCCATATGCCTACATTAGGCCTGCATTTATAAACTTTACCCGTCAGAGCAACATACTAACGATCAGCCTACCATAAAGAAAAAAGAAACCTTACGCTTCAATATCATTATGCTACAGTCCAAGTGGTGGAATTAGTCTGCGCCGTTGGAAGGAGTTTTTTTTTAATTTTTTTGCATTTGGATTATCTGCTAATATTTGCCCAGCTCTCAGTTTAGATGCTTCATCGGGTTTCTATTCCACCACATGGGTTCGGTTAACCCTTTTCACTGCGACAATACACAGAAGGTTAACCCTTTCACTGCCACACAACAGTCGGTTGTGTGATAGTAAAGGGTTAACCTTCTGTGGTGTGGCAGTGAAAGGGTTAACCCCTGCTCCGCCGAGAGGAAGCGGGGGGTCCTTTGCTTCTGCCGTAATTCCGTAATTGTTCCTCGTGGTTTCGTCTCTCCACTCGTGTTCCCTTCACGCCACGTTGGGAGCACCCGGTTATCCGGGAGGATTGAATCCACGCTTTGTCTAATCAATCCTGCATCTGCATTAGAAGGAACTGTGTTATAGCCAGATGCAAATTAGCAAGATAATCAAAACACTACAGAACGTCATGTTTACCCAGGACTAGTGGAGCGGTGTACAAGGAACGGGGCCCAGTAGACTCGGAAGTATATGTATATGAGTATAATTACTGTATCATTCAGTATGGTTGGAGAGCAATGCCGGGATGCCAAACTATTCAAAAGTGGTTATTTAGGTCATTCTAGATGCTGTATACGACATAGGAGTACCATGGAGAAATGGACTCCATTCCTATTTTGCAGCCAGTGTGTGCACGGCTCTAGCAGATGCACTCACACACACACACTGTTGTACATTGTACATTTGTGTATTTTGTACATTTTAGTTTTGTATATTTTGTATATTTTGTATAGTGTTTGGTCTTTACCCTTTTATTCTTTGACTTTTTCACCGTATGAAGCACAATCTCAGGAGGGTCATACAGAACCAAGCATTTCACTATAATGTACATTTACCTTATGTGACAACTAAAAACAAAAACGTGAAACTTGAGGTGCAATTGACAACAATTGCACGTTTCTAGCTGTGTGGTAGGCATGCAGTAAATTACACCGTGCACCTCTTATCTAGAAAGACAGCATCGGCAGACAGGAGTCCATAGCTGGATCACCCACTGGGCGATAGGCGGGGAGTTAGGACGATAGGGCGGCGACCGTCGGTTGTGTGATAGTAAAGGGTTAACCTTCTGTCGTGTGGCAGTGAAAGGGTTAATGGACAGCCAAGGGTCTGGAGTTAACTCCGGGACAGAGTTGAGCAGAGCTCCAGGCGGTGGTGGAAGGCGACGGCCCGCGCTCCTGAGACGAGGGGCGGCAGGCAGAGCCTCCAGGTTCATCCCCAGGTTGCGCTGTATTCCGTTTCAGCCCACGACGCACGGCTCTCTCCCCGCCGACGCTCAGCTGAGTCAACAGATGGGCCGAGGCTACCGCATGAAATCAATGCTGCGGGGGGCGGGAGGATAATTGGACCCGACTATTTCCTGGAACCGCGTCGGGCCCTCCTTGTTTACGTTAACGCCACGGAGAGGAAGAGACCTCTGGAAAACAAGACAAGATGGAGGGAAGCGGAGCTGGAATAAGACGCCCAGGAATGTGGAAGAATGCAGAGGCCGAGTGTTGGATTCCCGCGAGAAACACGATATCTGTTCGTCATTCCGCTTGTTTTCCTTCTCCTTCTGTCCTTCCTTTTCTCTGTGTGTGTGTGTGTCTGTCTGTGTGTGCGTGTGTCCGCGTGTGTGTGTCCGGCAGCATATCTCACCGATTAAAAGGCAGAGGTGGATGAAACGTTGCA
Source organism: Notolepis coatsorum (assembly GCF_963971535.1). Taxonomy (NCBI): domain Eukaryota; kingdom Metazoa; phylum Chordata; class Actinopteri; order Aulopiformes; family Paralepididae; genus Notolepis; species Notolepis coatsorum. The sequence continues at coordinate 34,732,194 of NC_140173.1, read as the reverse complement.
CATACTGTAGGCAGCTGGACAAGCATGGTCATGGACCTGGATTCTGGAATATCTTGCAAATCGGTCAACGACAAGTATTTTTTATTTGAACTGATTGCCATCACTGTCCATTGAAAGACGGTGGATTCAGTATGAAGTTACACCTTTTGAACACAGGGGGGCGATACTACACAGGTTCACCGCTCGGAGCCCGGGGGGGGGGGGGGGGGTCGGCTCCCTGGCTTCCTGTTTACAACATGGAGATGCCATATAGTGAACCTATTGTCATCGCTATACCCTGCTATTACCGGAGTATAGGAATAACAGTGTTGGGCTGCGTGCAGACGAGCGTCTTGATTACATGGAGAGAATGGAGATCAGTGCAGCCGCTCGCCCAGCGCCCTCCCGGCGCTCCCAGTCACTGAAGCCCCGCGCGGCCGTGTGCAGGGATCATACCTTTATTCATCAATTGTTACTAGAGAGCAAAGGGTTGCAAAAGAAACTAGAGGCGACTCTTTCTCTCTCCCTCCGTGTCTGGTGTCCCTGCTGTGCACACGCTTGTGTGTGTGTGTGCGTGCGTGTGTGTGTGTGTATCTTGTTGGCCGTTGCGCAATTGTGCACGGGGGCATTTACAAATGACTCAAAGTCAGAAGGAATATATGTGACCCGACAGTTTAATTTAGGCCTAAAAGTTGAATAGCAAAGTGTGTGACGTGTTTTTTAATGTCTCTCTCATGGAGGAGTGTGTGACGTTCTGGAGAAAGTTATGCTAGCACTCGTCCTCCTATCGGGCATCATCTGGACGTGACATGTGACACATGAGACTCGTCTGGGAAATGTTTTTATTCTGTTTGGAAGATGTGTATGTCAGGTGTGCTCTTTGGCTGGTATTATTCTGCTCACTGGCTGGTATTACTCTGCTCACTGGCTGGTGTTACTCTGCTCTTTGGCTGGTATTACTCTGCTCACTGGCTGGTATTACTCTGCTCACTGGCTGGTATTACTCTGCTCACTGGCTGGTATTACTCTGCTCACTGGCTGGTATTACTCTGCTCACTGGCTGGTATTATTCTGCTCACTGGCTGGTATTATTCTGCTCACTGGCTGGTATTACTCTGCTCACTGGCTGGTATTATTCTGCTCACTGGCTGGTATTACTCTGCTCACTGGCTGGTATTACTCTGCTCACTGGCTGGTGTTACTCTGCTCTTTGGCTGGTATTACTCTGCTCACTGGCTGGTATTACTCTGCTCACTGGCTGGTATTACTCTGCTCACTGGCTGGTATTACTCTGCTCACTGGCTGGTATTACTCTGCTCACTGGCTGGTATTATTCTGCTCACTGGCTGGTATTATTCTGCTCACTGGCTGGTATTACTCTGCTCACTGGCTGGTATTATTCTGCTCACTGGCTGGTATTACTCTGCTCACTGGCTGGTATTACTCTGCTCACTGGCTGGTGTTACTCTGCTCTTTGGCTGGTATTACTCTGCTCACTGGCTGGTATTACTCTGCTCACTGGCTGGTATTACTCTGCTCACTGGCTGGTATTACTCTGCTCACTGGCTGGTATTACTCTGCTCACTGGCTGGTATTACTCTGCTCACTGACTGGTATTACTCTGCTCACTGGCTGGTATTATTCTGCTCACTGGCTGGTATTACTCTGCTCAGTGGCTGGTATTATTCTGCTCACTGGCTGGTATTATTCTGCTCACTGGCTGGTATTACTCTGCTCAGTGGCTGGTATTATTCTGCTCACTGGCTGGTATTATTCTGCTCACTGGCTGGTATTACTCTGCTCACTGGTTGGTATTATTCTGCTCACTGGCTGGTATTACTCTGCTCACTGGCTGGTATTATTCTGCTCACTGGCTGGTATTATTCTGCTCACTGGCTGGTATTATTCTGCTCACTGGCTGGTATTACTCTGCTCACTGGCTGGTATTGTTCTGCTCACTGGCTGGTATTATTCTGCTCACTGGCTGGTATTATTCTGCTCACTGGCTGGTATTATTCTGCTCACTGACTGGTATTATTCTGCTCACTGGCTGGTGTTACTCTGCTCACTGGCTGGTATTATTCTGCTCACTGGCTGGTATTATTCTGCTCACTGGCTGGTATTACTCTGCTCACTGGCTGGTATTACTCTGCTCACTGGCTGGTATTACTCTGCTCACTGGCTGGTATTATTCTGCTCACTGGCTGGTATTGTTCTGCTCACTGGCTGGTATTATTATGCTCACTGGCTGGTATTACTCTGCTCACTGGCTGGTATTACTCTGCTCACTGGCTGGTATTATTCTGCTCACTGGCTGGTATTACTCTGCTCACTGGCTGGTATTATTCTGCTCACTGGCTGGTATTACTCTGCTCACTGGCTGGTATTATTCTGCTCACTGGCTGGTATTATTCTGCTCACTGGCTGGTATTGTTCTGCTCACTGGCTGGTATTATTATGCTCACTGGCTGGTATTACTCTGCTCACTGGCTGGTATTACTCTGCTCACTGGCTGGTATTATTCTGCTCACTGGCTGGTATTATTCTGCTCACTGGCTGGTGTTATTCTGCTCACTGGCTGGTATTACTCTGCTCACTGGCTGGTATTACTCTGCTCACTGGCTGGTATTACTCTGCTCACTGGCTGGTATTATTCTGCTCACTGGCTGGTATTATTCTGCTCACTGGCTGGTGTTATTCTGCTCACTGGCTGGTATTACTCTGCTCACTGGCTGGTATTATTCTGCTCACTGGCTGGTATTATTCTGCTCACTGGCTGGTATTATTCTGCTCACTGACTGGTGTTATTCTGCTCACTGGCTGTGCAGAAGGACCTTTTAGAGGGCCTTTACTTTTATCAGAGTACTCTTATCTGGGTATTTCCAACGCACACGGCGGGCGATTTTTGCCAGGCGACCGATTTTTTTAAGCCAGGCGACAGAATTGTATCGCTTCCATTGTTATGAATGAGAGAACCCACACAGCAGCGGATTCGAGTGACGATAGCGCAGCAAAGTGTCGCCTGGCTAAATATCGCCTCAAACCTTAATTTTTTTTGGAAATAACATGACTTCTACTGGTGTATCATTTGTAATATAAATTAATTTATCAATACATTCATTGATCAATAACCTATGTATTATTACCATGCTACTTATGTTAATTATTAATTAACAGGAACCATTTACATAAATAACGTTAGTTGGAGAAGGGATGTCTCCTCTGATGTCCTGGTGACATTACATCCTCGCCGGTTTGGCTTTAGTATTTTTCTGATTGACCAGAAATGCGGAATCCAACGTAGTCTGGTGAAAACGCACCTTGTTTGTCCTCTTCATGATGATCTCCAATCGTTCGCTACACACCGATCAATATTGCCACCTCTCTCACAAAAAGTGTGCACGAATATACTCGTTATTGGCAGTCAATGAGTTATTAATGCTGCTGTCATAGCAGTGGCCATATGGCGCTTTTCCACTGCATGGTACCTACTCTACTCTACTCTACTCTACTCTGTATTTTCGGTTTTCCATTACCAAAGTACCTGGTACCAGGTACTTTTTGGGTACTTTCTGGGTACTTTTTTAGTCCCTGCTCTGTCGAGGTTCTATGCGCGAGCCAAGCGAGTAGAACTGGTACCACAAAAGTCACGTGAAAAACTGCAGACCACTGATTGGTCAGAAGAGAGACGCGTCACTCCTTGGAGAGTCTGAACGAAAACAGAAAGCCGCCATCTTTAATGTCTCGCATAGGATTTCATTATGGTTGCAGCAGGCATAGATATCTATAGTTCTATAGATATATATGGCAGCAGGCACAAGTTCAATAAACAAACGATACAGTCACTGTGTATTCTGCCTCATTTATTGATTAAACAAAACCGACATCAACACAATTTGCCACCGAGCGGAGAGTTTAGTCTCGCAAAAAGATCGCTGACTTGTTAAGGCTTAAGCTTATGTTGTGCTAATTTTGTGCTAGCGTTTTAGCATGGCTATCGTACATAGCGTGATCAATATAACTCGCTATTGATTGTTTGTATGAGTAACGTTAATGCTAGTAGAATAGACACAACGTGAGGTAATCACCATCCATTTTAAACCGGTTATTACCTAATGCTAACGTTAGCAAATAGACGCGACTGGTAACGTTACAGCTTGTTAGCCTAATGCTAACGTTAACGTTAGCATAGACAGCCTAGCTAACGTTAACGCTTGTAGAATAGACACAATGAGACGAGAGGTAACGTTAGCGTTAGCAGAATAGACACAACGAGAGTCTCGTTAATGTTGTTATTGATTGATTGATTGAAAACTGTGTTTTACTCTGGCTTGTGCCTACTAGCTCACATAGCTATGCTGGAGCTCTCACAGAGCTATGGAGCTCTCAGCTGTACACCAGCAGCCCCGCCTCCCCACACGGAGACAAACTGAGTACTTTATTTTAGTACCTGCAGTGGAAAAGGAACGAAGTACCAGGTACCTAAAGCGAGTAGAGTAGAGTAGAGTAGAGTAGAGTAGAGTAGAGTAGAGTAGAGTAGAGTAGAGTAGGTACCATGCAGTGGAAAAGCGCCAATAGTAGGCTATCGTAGATCTCTGAGGACATCTTCAGGCCAATCGGTGGTAGTGAACGTATAGCTTACTATATTACCTGAACGGTGTTGTGGGGTCGCTCGCCCCCCGTGTGCTTTGGACTTAACCCTTTCACCGCCGCACTACCAAACGGTTAACCCTTTCACTGCGACAATACACAGAAGGTTAATCCTTTCACTCCCACACGACAGCCGGTTAACCCTTTCACTGCCACACGACAGAAGGTTAACCCTTTACTATCACACAACCGTTGCTTCTTATTTTAGATGTGCGTTTGTGCGTGTTTAATTGTATATTAATGTATAACACCTCAACCCTGTATTGCAAAATTAGGTGATATATATATCTTTTTTTTCCAGAATGTGTATGCTCTACAGTTATGTCACATGAATGTATATGTATGTGTTATATCACTATACATACTAAATATATCTCTCTCTCTCATCTCCTTCCAGACTTTGAGCAGGCTGACTTCAAGCGCACCATTGTGTCCATGAGTGACCTGCGGGTGGGGGCCGTGCTGACCGGCAGGGTGGACAACACCACGCTGTTCGGGGCCTTCGTGGACATCGGCGTGGGCCGCTCGGGTCTCATCCACAAGAGCAAGATCACCCTGAACAAGCTGCCCCCCGACCAGCGCCGCCGCAGCCTGGCCCTGGGTCCCGGGGAGCGGGTGGAGGTCCGCGTCCTGAACGTGGACGCACAGAGAGGTCGGATCGGCCTGGACCTGATCAGGGTGCTCCGATAGGAGGACTTAGAACCCACACGCCGTGCGGTTACAGTTACAGCTAATGATAAGGGATTAGAACCCATGTTCGTAGGCTTTTGTTAGGGTCTAAATAACAGGAGACCAGAACCCATCTTAAAGATCCCCTCCGCTCAAAAACATAATTTTTTTGGTAATGATTAACTATTTTTGGAGCCATGATTTTGGATTGTTATTTGTGCAGATGTTGTCACCAGATTAGTTTTTCCCCCTCGTTCCTCCCCTGGAGAGGGAGAGCTTCTCTGTACTTCCTGATATCTGAGTTGGATGTGTGATGTCATGAATGTGAGCAGCCTATCGCTGAGCCCACTGGAGTGCAGTGTGGCACGTTTAGCCACACACACAAAACGCTGAGTAGGTATTGACATGTCTTTGTATGTAAAATATAAAATGATGTAAAATGTTAAAATAAAACTTTATTAATGTTATTTCCAGGAGCAAAACCATTCCTTCCGAGAGTTATATTGTTGATGCTTGAAATGTCTGAGCTTCCACATTAACGTATGGTTTTGTTTTTACTTAAAGGAACACTCCAACATTTTGGGAAATTAGCTTATTTAACATCTTCCCTGGAGTTAGACAAGAAGATACATACCTTTTTTGTCTCTCTGCATGCATTGGGCTTAGGGAACGCCTGGACCGTTAGCCTAGCTTAGCTTCATCACTGGAAGTGGGTCATACATTTACCCGAGTCAACAATAATTTTTTTTCATGCTGTCATTTATCAATTATGGTGAAGTGAGTGACGTCCAGCAGGATCCACCAGAAGTCTCCTAGTCACACAAGTCTCCCAGTCACACAAGTCTCCCAGAGTATCCTAGTCTCCCAGAGTCTCCTAGTCACACATGTCTCCCAGTCACACAAGTCTCCCAGTCACACAAGTCTCCCAGAGTCTCCTAGTCGCGCAAACTAAATTGGCTCAGAACATACATTAAGGGGAGAAAGTTCTATGTTAAGCTTGGAGACATTGTATCCGAGAAACATGACAGCAACTTTGGAGTTGCACAAGGAAGCTGCCTTGGTCCATTACTCTTCTCACTATATATGCTGCCCCTCGGGGACATCATTAGAGACCACAATGTATGCTTCCATAGTTATGCTGATGATACACAACTATATATCTCCGCAGAACCAAATAACACTACAGCCATACAGTCCATTACAAACTGTCTTTTAGCAATAAATAAGTGGATGAACAATAACTTTCTAAAATTAAACGAAAGCAAGACCGAAATCCTATTGATGGGCCCAAAAGCGAAAAGGGAAGTGCTGTGTGGAAACCTGGGGAGTCTGTCATCCTATGTAAAGACTGAGGTTACAAGCCTAGGTGTCATCTTGGACTCAGACCTGACCTTTAAGTCCCATATTAATAAGGCCATGAAAACGTCATTCTTTCACCTAAGAAACATAGCGAAAGTAAGACCATTCGTAAATAAAAAGGATGCAGAGACACTGATTCATGCTTTTATCTCAAGCCGGCTTAACTATTGTAATGCACTGTTCACTGGTCTTCATTGGGAAGCTTCAGCTTATCCAAAACTCTGCAGCTCGATTACTAACTCGTACAAAGAGAAGAGAACATATCACTCCAGTCCTAGCCACTCTGCACTGGCTGCCAATAACTCATAGAATTGATTTCCTGACATATAAAGCTCTTAATGAGCAAGGCCCAAAATACATAGCAAATTCCCTAGTTATCTGCCCTCAAGAACGCTACAGTCATCCACTACAGGTTTATTAGACACACCCAGAAACCAAAAGAGGATCGGAAGTATGGCATTTGCCAACTATGCCCCAAAACTATTGAACACGCTACCAACACACATCAGGAACGCCAGCTCCATACACATTTTTAAAGGAAAATTAAAAACGTACCTAGCTTACAAATAGTGTACCATGCCTTAGGGAAAGCGAGTATCTTATTGAAATGTTTTTATTATTATGTGTTTTTAATTTTATGTATTGATCTTTTACTGAAATGTTATTTTACTGTGCTTTGCCTATTGCCGTACTTTTATTACTGTTGTCTTATTAATGTGATGCTTTACATATGCGTATGTTTGTGTACAGCACTTTGAGCTGCATGACATGTATGAAAGGTGCTTTATAAATAAATACTTACTGGGTTCCGGTTCCGGTTCGAGGATGTGAGGTTGCATTCTGCTAAACTGCTACTCCCCTTTTTTATATTTTACTTTAAAAGCCTCTTTTTATACTCTCAACTCGGTTAAACCTGTATGTATACATCACCTTAGGTTTCCAACTAACTATATTGACTGAAAGAACCACAATGGCACAGAAGAAAACAAGCCAGTTTTCAGTTTTTTTGTAATGTCAGATTGAAAATAATACAATCTTTTATTGAACTTCAGCCCTGATCATAACACCACATATTAATTTTATAATTCTAACCCTTTAAATGCCAGTGTGTGTGATGGCATATTTGCAATATATCAAATGCAAAGTAGATTTATCTGGGGGGGATTATTACAGGCTAGCATGTGTCAATGATTAGCAACAACATGTTTTTGTAAGGGTCCCGCCTCCACCAATCACATGTGGCTCCTTTTGTGTTTGTGTGTGAGAGAGAGAGAGATAGTTATATATCGTATAGCATCGCGTCCCGCTCTGAGCCTTACGAGATACTCATATCTCCTGTGATACCTAATGTATCTCCCACGAACAAAAACACATGCACCCCACCTGTATGGGGCCCCGCCCCTTATGGTGGCCACCGCCCATATAACCATGACCCTGGTCATGAAACACCCTTCCTCTATTTTCGTCCCAGCGTGTTGGATGCGTGCACCATACGAGCTAGCGGAATGAAAAGATTAAGGAAGATTAATAATGTTGGAAGCTTACCGGAGGTTGCTGGCCCCTGGCATCTTCGACGCATGTTTTCGGCGACACGACGGGCCTGTGATGTTCCTCGTTGATGACTGCACATCGAGGTTCAGCTGTACAAGGCTGGCTGTCGGGCCAGCTTGTACTCAGGTAGGCCCTGTGTCTTCAGGCATGGGTATTAGTGTTAGTAATGCTGGTTTGTGTTGTTAACACAACCTTGTTGTGTGTTGGCGCCAGGGGCAGGATGGTTTGGTGAACGTTCTCTGCAGGGAACGGTTTCCAAGCTGTCTTGGGCGTGCTGCTAAAACATCTAAAGCTATGCTAACATGCTATCGCTACTGCCGCATGCTATCACTACTGCTAATTGCTATGCTGTTTTAATGTCTCCGCCGTGAGATGTTGTCACTCTCCCGCCTCTTGCCCGGTTCATCAATGAAGGTCAGTCGGTAGCTGTTGTGGGGTTTTGAGTTCTATTTACCTTTTTCGGGTAAATGGGTTGACAACGGGGTAGGTCGTGGCTAGGTTCTAGCCAGGTATTACCTTGTGTTCCGGCGGGGTTTGTTGAACGGTGTTCCCATCTGGGTTGGCGTCGGGTAGTGGGGCTATGGGTCCAGCCGACATGGTAAACATGTTGCGTGTCTGTGCACAGGCAATTGTTGTCTTGGGTTCCACATTGCCTGGCGTTAGGCTGCAGTAGTATAAGGGCAGGGCCGCTTGGGAGAAATGTGAGGCCCTGTGCGTTTTTAGACGCGAGGCCCCCCATCTCCTGGGGCGGCCCTGTGTAGGGGGCTATTGTTTCATTTTGTCACTCTGCTATGAGAAGGTCTGTCTTGCTACAGCTTTCTCTCCTCTCAAACCATTCATACTGACGGTCAATCGGTATACTGGGGGAGTAGTGCGGGGGGGGGGCTTTGTTTACCTTTTTTGGTAAATGGGCTAAACTAGGGCTGGTGTTCTGTTGTGAATATTTTGAATGAAGACGGGTCTGGTCCGTCTCCCCTTAAACTTTGTGTGTATGGGTTTGCTCATTCTACAGTTTTTGTGGTTTAGCTCTTTTATTCATTTAACCTTTTCATGGTCCACACCACAGTGGAGGGTGCTGTTTGCAATCACCACTGGTGCTCCATGTTAACGTCAGTCCTTTGTTTTTGATATATTGAAACAATGCCCCGCCCGGCCGATACCATGGGTCGGCCTGGCGAGTGGCTGGTGGGCTGTTAAGGCTTGTACCGCCACGGTATGGAATTGGCAACGATTAGAACTGTGTTCGAATTGGTGTTTTTTCTATTACAGAAATGGTGTCTGGTGGAGGGGCCTTGAGGGCCGGCCGACGTCGACACATCGCGCACGGTGTTGGTAAACCACTCCGTCGAGGATGTTGACGTTATTAGCTTTGACCCAGCCGCAAGCTATAACCGCTCAGGGTTCCCCTCTCCGCAGGGGATTTTGGTCTTCTGCTGGAGCGCGGGCGGTATTGTCCTAGGCCCTACACCGCCTCACACCGCGCAGCCAGAAGAAGAGAGAGCACGGCCTCGTCAGCGGCGATGACGGGGCCCTCGACAGGCGGCCATGTTTCCCCCGCCAGTGGTGCCCTGGTTGGAGAATCGACAGGGTATCGCGAGGCCGACAGTCTTGGCGGCCGAGGGATCGGCCATTTTGGGTGATTTCGGTGTTGGTAAACCACTCCGTCGTCATTTTGCCGCGAGCAGCCCGCTCCCCGTTCAATCCTCTCTCTGGTATCCCCAGAAGCGGGGCTCTGAGCGTTCTCCTTTGGCTGCGGGCCGCGAACCTTCATTGAAGCGTATGCGGCCCCATTCTTCGCTTCTCATGGAGACAGGGGCTGACACCCAGTTGATGGCTGAGCCTGGGTCTGTCCGTGAGAATGTTGTGCTGTCAAGCGGCTCCCACACCTTGAACTGTGTTGGTTGAGCCTGGTGTTACGTCTGTCAACTTAAGTGTTGTCAGCAGGGGGGCTCGAAACCTTTTGAGGCACACAGTGCGGGCTTCCCCGGCCTCGCCTTCGCCAGGCCAGGTATCATGTTGGTGCTCCCACTCCTGGAATATTGGCAAGTGGTCGCAGCTCACATGGTTTGGGGTGGTAGTGATATCACTGCAGGGCTACGGTGTGTAGGAACCCATGGGGGCCTTACACCTTGCATGTCCGGCTGCAGAACGACTCCTTCAGCATGTTCTGGAGGGGTGTTCAGTGGGGGGGCTTTTTTGATCGGAAGCCCCCCGTATCAGACAGGCCCTTTTTCTGTCGGGGTTCCCCCTTGGGTGCGATTGCCTCGTGGGTGGTGTCAGGGTCAGGTGTTCCGACACGGAACGCGCTCCTCGCACGATTCCAGGGTTGTCTTCGCACAGCGGGGGGGACCGGGCCAACTATCTACAGTTCCTGGCGGACCTGCGCCACGTGACGGCGGGTGCGTTGGGAGTGTCGTCACATATGACTACGGCAGTACCATATGTCGAGGTAGATGGAGAGAATGGTGAGGCGGGGACTTGTGTTTACACAACCCCACCCGTTTTCAGGTTTGGTACAGACCCTGTTGTCGGGGTCTCCAGCAGGGACAGCTCTGGTCGACGAGATCCAATCTCTGTGGACGAAGCAAGCCATCGTCGTGGCGTTCTCCTCCCGGTGTTCTCTGCCCGAGAAGTCGGGAGGGAGGGGTGTAAGACCCAGGCTGGACCTGTCCCATGGGAAGGTTCAGCATTTTTTGGATCGTCTCCTACCTGTTGAACACTGTCAGGTGGGGGTCTGGTTCTCCTCCATAGACCTGTAGGATGCGTATGCGCATCCCCGATCTTCCATCCTAGGGCTTACCTACGCTTCCTTTGCAGGGTTAGCGTATGAGTACCAGAGGCTGCCGTTCGGTTTTCTCTGGCTCCCCGCATCTTCACCAAGTGCGTGGAGGCCGCACTGGGGCCTCTGCGTCATCCGGGGTTACGGAGTGTTCTGCCCTGGTGACGTTCTGGTCCTTCGCGGTCAAGGTGGATCGTCAGGTCTCGTACCAGGCAGGTCTCTACCAGCCTGGGGTTGCTGTACACTGGATGTAGAGTATTCCTCTTCCCAGTCAACGGTTGGAGGGCTATGGGCATCCATCTCGGAGCGTGTTGTCAACACGCTCGGGAGGTTCCGTCCTAGGACGGTTACGGCGCTGTCTCACGTCGCGTTTTCACCGACGCCTCCCTCGCTGGTGATGCGTCGGGCCAACGCAGTAGGGGGCAGCTGGCAAACCATGCTGCCCGGTCTGCGCTACGTTCAATGTGTTGGTGTTGAAAGCGGTCCTTCTGGTCCACAAATGGTGTTGATCAGGACGGACGATACGACGTCAGTGTCGTGTATCGACAGACAGGGAGGAGTACGCTCCCCCTGTCTGCACCAGGCGGCGGGCGGCTGGCTATGGGCGTCCTCCATCTGCGCGGCCTAAGGGCTCCCCACATCCCCGGCAGGGAGAATGTGGGTGCAGGTGTACTGTCGCGGGGCGGCCCTCATCCTGACGGGTGAGGATTGCGTCTGGACATGGCCAGGCAGGTCTGGGACCGATGCCGTGCCGCCAGGGATTCTTCCCCATACATCTGTTAGGTCAGTTGTTGGGACGGGTACGTTGAGGGGCGCAGGTTCTTGATCCTGATGGTGTTACCATCTGGACTGCACATGCTCCCTCCACTGTCGCGCTTACGCGGGCAGATGACGTATGTTCCAAGTGTGGTGTAAGGCGGGGGGCCTGGACTCAGTCTCCTGCCCCCTGGTTGCTGTCCTTAGTTACCTCCAGTCTCTCCTTGATAGACTGTCGGCTTCGACGGTGAGGGTATATGCAGCAGCTATATCCTCCTATCATGAGGGGTTTGAGGGGATGTCTTGTTCAGCCACCCTCTTGTGAAGCGTTTCCTGCTTGGCGCTCGACGCGGTAAGCCGGTGCAACGCTCCTTGGCTCCGACTTGGGATCTTCAATTGGTCCTCGGTCGGTTGTCCTTGGCCCCGTTTGAGCCGCTCGAGCGGGCGCCGTTGGGACAGCTGTCCTTCAGGACCGCGTTCCTTCTGGCTGTCACTTCCGCTAAACGCGTAGGTGAGCTCTGTGCTCTCTCGGTACATCCAGAGTGCCTGTCTTTTCGGACCGATTGCGGTGTCACTCTGCGACCTAATCCTGCTTTCGTGCCTGAGAATATCCGGAGTTCCTTCCGCTCCCGGGATATTGTGGTTCAGGCGTTTCGTCCTCCTCCTCACACTGGTGAGTTAGATGCGGGCCTTCACCTGTCATGTCCAGTCCGTGCTTGGGGATTTACCTCAGCCGTACTCAGGATTTCAGGGTTACCGACCAGCTTTTTGTCTGTTACGGTGGGGCTCGTGCTGGTAAGGCACTGTCGGAGCAGCGCCTGTCCCATTGGTTGTGCGAGGGTGTTACCCTCTGCTACACGCTGGCTGGGCAGGATCCCCCTGGGGGCGTCAGGGCGCACTCCACTCGTGGGGTGGCTGCCTCTGCCGCTCTCCTGGGTGGGGCCTCGGTGGAGGCCATCTGTGCTGCAGCTTCATGGTCCTCCCCGGGCTCCTTTGTAAGGTTTTTCCTCATGGACATGACCGGGGGTTCTGTCTCCCAGGCGGTTCTGGGGTCTGTGGCCTTTCCTGCTTCCCGTCCTTTGGTCGGGTAGCAGGAGTGTATGGGTATGGGCCGCAGTGTGTTGAGTCACACGTGGTTCCGCCTGTACGGTGTGTTCAAGGGGTTCTGGCTCCCTCTTGTTCGCATTCAGGTGGAGTTGACTGCGCCCCCCCTTCGTTAGGAAGGATGGGGTGACAGGGCTCCCCGCACCCCTTGATGTGGGCTTACGGGTCCTCAGGGGGTACATCTGTCGGGTCTCGCGCCCGCTCTTCCCCATTATCTCGTAAGGCTCAGAGCGGGACGCGATGCTATACGATATATAACGATAGGTTATGTAGATAACCTAGTTATATTAGTATAGGCTAAGCGTCCCGCTCTGCGCGCCCTGAGTTCCCTCTTGAGGGATCTTTTCCTGGGACGGGTTTTGGCGAGGAAGGGTGTTTCATGACCAGGGTCATGGTTATATGGGCGGTGGCCACCATAAGGGGCGGGGCCCCATACAGGTGGGGTGCATGTGTTTTTGTTCGTGGGAGATACATTAGGTATCACAGGAGATATGAGTATCTCGTAAGGCTCAGAGCGGGACGCTTAGCCTATACTAATATAACTAGGTTATCTACATAACCTATCGTTCTCAACTTGTGTGAGTTGCAGTGATCTCCTGGTTGTTCCCCACCTAGGTTATCTAACTATTGTGCTGCTGCAACTAGAAACACTGTCCTGGCCTGCTTCTAAGTTCAGTGGCCTGACTGCATTAAAAAAATAAAATAAAAAAATTGGATTAACATTTTTTAATTTTTTTGGAAATCATCTGGCACGGAAGAGGAGGGGTAAACTGGTATACGGAGGGAACACAGTCCAAATCTATGAAGATTACTGCCCCGAAGTCGTGGAGCAGTGTTCCCGCTACAAGGCCGTCATGGCCTCACTCTACAATCTAGGTTTCAAACCGTCTCTCCAGTACCCTGCGAAGCTGTTCATTACCAAAGACGGAGCGAGGATACAGTACATATTCCCTCGCCTAAGGATGCCACAACCTTCTTGAAGAACCAAGAGGACACCACGTTATAGGCTACAGTATACTGTTTTTGTGCAGTTAACACTTTGTTATGGCTTAAACGCCAAGTGGCGTCATATAATTTCGATAACTTTGTTTTTATAAATAGGTTAACTATGTGACGCTGGATATCGCCTAGATACTTTATTTAAATGTTTTGCTACATCTGATATAAGGGGGGTTTGGTCGGTTTTATTTTGATAACCATTGAACGTCCACTAAGGCTGGGGAGATAAACGTTAGCTCTGTTTAAATGATCTATGACTTTTATGCATGTCATTTACGTCGAGCCATGACTTGGCTTAATACCTCCGTGTGTCCGTGAATTTTTATTTTTTTGCTGTATTCTTTGTGTGTGTACATATTTTTATTGGACTTCAAGTCCATTAACGTTTCAGACACGTTCCACCAGCCACTCACTTGGAATATAGTGGCGTCCACCACCAGCCTCATCATCTACTATTCACTTGTTGTGGACATACTAGAAACCAGTGGAGGTTTCTCTATGACAACACGTGAAACACAAATTCACTCATAATTCATAATTATTATTAATTTACATATATATACATTTATTTTATTTATAAAAAAAATATTTTTTTAATTATTATTATTTTATATTTTTTTATTCGAAAAGTTTTCCTCTGTAAAAAAATGCCAGTGAATTTTATTTTTTTCAAAAATGGCCAAAATTGACAGCTCTGAGCGGGCCTGCACTGCAGTAATGACTGCAGTAATATTCGTGCAGAATACTTCGCAGGTTGACCCAATGTTATATAAATAATAAATAACAGCCAATCGAAATAGGCTATTAACTTCGTCTAAGCACGGTCTGTGCAGTTAAACTCTTGCCATTGAATGGAGGATTGAATGATTGACAGCCCTTGACATCCAATACACGGAGGTTGAATATGATTGGCAGCCTTGCAAATCCAATCAGAGATTGCTGCATTGCAAAGTCAAAACGGGTCCATCTGCAGGTTAGGTTTAGCTCTGGCCAATCTCAAGTTTCTCAAGTTTCTTTATTAGTTGTCATACAGAAGTACAGAATACTTTTATACAAAATGTAACAGAAAGAAGCATTTTGTATAAAAGTATTCTGTACTTCTGTATGACAACTAATAAAGAAACTTGAGAAACTTGAGATTGGCCAGAGCTAAACCTAACCTCTGACCCTGCAGATGGACCCGTTTTGACTGTTTGAAAGAGCAAGGTAGTAGTTTAGTTGTTGTTTAGTAGAAGTAAGCTGTACAGCTATAACAAGTCAAGTCAGGCTAAATTAAACTTTGCGCCAACATTAGGACCGAAGTATAAACCAGCAACTGAGCAACATGAAGAAGTGGACTTATGCATCTGGATCAGAAAAAACGTTGTGGATGAAAAAGTAAGTAGGCTACAGTGTTTGTAAAAGCTTGTATGCTAACAGTAGCTAGCCAGCTTAGCCTACATCACAATGATAATCACCAAGCTAACTTACTGTACACACTGTAGGGCTGGGCAATTAATCAAAACAGAATCGCGATATCGATTCATAGACCTATGCAATCTCATTTCTAAGTTATGACTATTTTTTTTTATTAATTTTTTTTTTTTTTTACTTTTTAAATTATTTTATCTGGGTTGAACATGATTTGTGGAACTCCCTCTGGTGTTGTGGTCGTGGTATTCACTGACCTTTGGGAAGTATTTCGACATGCACATGGGTATCTTAGTGGTGTAGTGTATCTTGTAGACCAGGCCCATTGCAAGTTGCTGTACTCTGTCGTCTACTCTAAGCCATCCTAGGTTGTCAAAGTGGGCAGGGGTGAGGTGGGTTTTAGGAGTAAGGTCAAGCAGTAGTCTGACCAGTTTGTTTTGTGATGTTTGTAATCTTGTTTTTAGTGCCTTTGAGGTGCTTTGGTACCATGAGGTGCAAGCATAGTCGTAGTACCCTTGAATGAGTGCTCCTGTTAGAGTCTTCAAGGTATTCTTGTTTACCAGAGAGGAGATCCGGTACAGGAATCTAGTTAGTTGGTTGACTTAGTTTTATTACATTGGATCCCATTTTGTCACAGGAATGATTTGCCTCTATAGGATGGAACCCAGGTAGGGAATTTCATCTTTCCTTTTAAGATAAGATAAGATATTCCTTTATTGATCCCCTTGGGGAAATTCAGGCATCATAGCAGCATGGGGGAAGGGGGGGGGGGGGTACAGGTAGTGAAAACAACACAAGCAGTGTAAACAAATAGGTCAATATAATTTACTATCTAACTAACTGAAATATATTTTCACAGTGTCACATAAGGTGCAGTATGCATAAGGTAGTGTTATAATTTACTATCTAACTAACTGAAATATACATTATTCATTATTCACAGTATCACAGTATACAGTATCCACATAAGGTGCAGTATGCATAAGGTAGTGTTATTGTCCTACTTGGGTTCCTATTAGTTCTAGGTCGATGTCTGGCAGCAGTTGCTGCCCACTGTTGTGGAGCCTGATGGCCACTGGTATGAAGGACTGTCCGAGGCGGTTAGTTGAGTGTCGGGGGGGTATGAGTCTGTGGCTTCCTTGTCACCTTCACTTAATATGTTTTGATCTGGTCAGGTGCGCTGTCACCTAAAATGTTTTGATCTGATCAGGTGCGCTGTCACCTAATATGTTTTGATCTGGTCAGGTGCGCTGTCACCTAATATGATTTCATCTGGTCAGGTGCGCTGTCACCTAATATGATTTCATCTGGTCAGGTGCGCTGTCACCTAATGTTAATATGTTTTCATCTGTGTCCACTGACCACTGACACACAGTGGGGGATGTTTTAAAAATATAATTTAATATATAATATAATATAATAATTTGTGCTTCACCTAAAAATTTGGTCAGCAGCCTCCACTGCTAGAAACTCCGGCTAGACATACTAAAATTGGAACTACACAGAGAAGATGCTAAAATGACAGAGAAACTGTTGCACAGCGCCCTCTCCTGACACGATGGTCTAATTGCACTTTTACTACGCTGGAATGTTCTGTGACCTCTAGATACTTTCTGCTAACCACACATACGGCATATGTCATCATCTGGTTCAGGGGTAGGCAACCCTAGGCACGCGTGCCTGCATAGGCACGCGGGGGCATTTGCATAGGCACAGGGGGCAGCAGTAAAAAATTATAATTTTTTATTTTTATTTTTTTGAAATATTATAGTGAAATATTTTGCACTGTTGTCGCATCTTGTTGAAATCCTCCCACAGGTTCTTTTTACTACCACATATTTAATTGAGACCCTTTATTTGTTTATTATTTCAATTTAGCTGGAAATACATTGCTACATCATTCAGTAACATTTGCAGAGCCTTATAACAAAAACATTATTACGGTCACCATTTTGACCAGTGGGATTAATCAACACATTTTATTATTTATTTTTCTATTTCATTGAACATTGCACATGTTAAAAGCAATTTTTTTTACTCAAAATGTGAGTATTACCAAGTCAACTTGTGTTCTTAAAACAATGACAATAAACATAGTTTTATTAGGTTGAAATAATGTGGTTGTGTACTTATTTTTCTGTTAGCTTATTATGGATTGAAAACTGAAAACCTTAATGCACAGTCACTTTTTTTTTTACAGTGTAGTCTTGCGAGCAATCAAAACTTATTTACACGATATACCTCACATTCACCCTCCATTCACATCCTGGTGTTCTCCATTAGGCCTGTAGATGGAGCTATGACAGCACACGTACAGTACACACACCGGTGTGTGATGTGTCCAAAAATGAATGGGCAAATGTGAGTGAAATTGTCGCACTGTATGCAGCTGTTTGTCTGCATTGATTTAGGGTTGATACAACCATCATAATAATATTGTTAATAATAACAATAACAATAATGATGTAATAATGTAAAAATTATCATAAAAAATACCTGATTATGAGAAAATAATTACGATGCATGGAATATTGTTGAGGCACACTAGTTACAACTATATTTCAAACAGGCACTCCATGTCAAAAAGGTTGCTGACCCCTGATCTGGTTCATATGCTGTTGACCTACTAGTCGATAAAAAAAAATTAAGACGAACTGTTGTACAGCGCCTCTTCTGACACGGCGGTCTAATTACACTATGACAATGCTGGAATATTCTGGAATATTTTGTAACCTCTTCTACTCTATAAATCATAGGAAACAACAGACTTCACAGCTGAACATCGCCCTCCCCTGGCCTGGTGGACACACTGCACACGTATTATAACCACCACCCCTTTCTTTTGCAATAATTTCTTTTGCAATAATTCCTATTCTAGGCTTTTTTCTTTTGACTCTTTCTTCTTCTTGTTTAAACTTAGCCATGTTCCTATAAGGTTTAAGTGAATGTACTCTACTTTTTGAGGCATTTTATATCTTTTTATTATTTATTATTATTTTAAGGGAGTGTGGCCAGCAGCCACTGAGAGAAATAATCTACTTATGGTAGATTTGAGAGGTTTAGACCCTATGGCAATTTGCATAGGGTTGGTATGGTTGATATGCTCGATATGGGGATACTTGATAAGTATTTTAAAGGGTGGGAGGGGGGTGGGAATAGGGGATTATATGTTTTTTTGTTTTATATGTTTGTTTTTATGCTCAAGCTCGGATCTCAACAGGACCTTAACAGTTGGATATATATATCTATTATGAAATGCTTCTCCAGACGAATTACACTCAGGCATACTGCAACCTGTTTAGACTATGGCTAATTTAAATATCTTGATTTGGAATACTGGGGGTCTTAATATTCATCATAAACTCACAAGTGTTTTAACATGGATGAAAAGACAACAGGTTGATGTGGCTCTTTTAAGTGAAACGCATCTTTTATTGGCTGACAATGTAAAGCTGGCGGATAAAGTATATCAAAACATAAGCTACTCCTCCTTTGGCACCAAATCCTGTGGTGTAGCTATAGTAGTGAAACGGAAGTTGAATATTAAATTGTTGGACGTGTGGTCTGATGCAGATGGTCGAGTAACTATTGCCAAGATAGATGACTTTAACAGGAAAATTGCTTTGGTAGCGGCTTATGCCCCTAATGTTTATGACGCTAACTTCTACGCTTCACTCACTAGAGCGATGCTAGATCCCTGAATATTCATTTATAATTGGTGCGGATTTTAATGCCATCTGGGATCCCTTGATTGATAAATCTAGTCTCACCACAACCTATGACCAGAGACAGGCCTCTACGGCACTACAGGCCTGGTCCAAGGACACAGGAGTAAATTATTTGTGGCGATCGCTCAATCCAACAGCGCGAGAGTTTTCCTTTTTCTCAGCAAGACACAGGACATTTTCTAGAATAGATTATGTTTTTCCATCCCCTAGACTATTTGATAGCTTTGACGTTGAATTGGGGCCCATT
The DNA here is from genome assembly GCF_963971535.1 of Notolepis coatsorum. NCBI lineage: Eukaryota > Metazoa > Chordata > Actinopteri > Aulopiformes > Paralepididae > Notolepis > Notolepis coatsorum. The sequence continues at coordinate 34,712,963 of NC_140173.1, read as the reverse complement.
GCACTGTCAGACCACAATTATTTACTCCTAAAGGGCTCATTCAGTAGAATGACATCCCGAGCCCCAAGATGGCGCTTTAACTCGACACATGAATTCAATCTGCAATTTAAAGATAAACTCATTGAATACCTGCAGTTTAATGCGGGTTCGGTACAAGACCCCAGAACTTTATGGAACTCGGTAAAGGTTCCATAAAGGTAAACTACTATCTTTGCCTCCAACCTCTGCAAGAAACGTCTCTCCAAATTGGTAGAACTGGAAGTGCTTCACTCTTCGTTGTTCTCCTCTTTACAACGCAACTACTCGTGTCGGCTGGAGTCTCAAATTAAAATGTTGAAAAAGGAGATTAACTCCATCTTAAAACAACAATCTGAATTTCAAATACACAGAACAAGACAACATTATTACTTTCATGGCTCTAAACCTAGTCACCTACTAGCTATGAAGATACGATCCAGTGAACAATTTGCGGATATCCCTGCCATCAAGGACCAACAGGGAATGGTTACCAACTTTTCGTACGTTTTACTCTAACCTATACGAGTCAGAAGTGATCTTCGATCATAATAAACTGGAGAAATTCCTTGATCAAATTAACTTACCTCAACTCTCAGAGGAAGACGCTAAACGGTTAGATGCACCTATTACACTAGAGGAACTTAGGGAGGCTATTTCTGACTTGCAAAGTGGTAAAGCCCCTGGCTGGGACGGCATTCCACCCGAACTGTACCTCTCATGCTGGGATGTAATTGGACCCCTATTACTTGATATGATTTTACACTCAGTCAAAGAGGGAAACTTCTCCAGGGATGTCAATATGGCACTCATATCTGTCCTACTTAAGAAAGATAAGGACCCTACCGAATGCGGCAGTTATAGACCCTTAAGCCTCCTTGGAACCGATCTCAAGCTGTACGCTAAGGTACTAGCCATCCGACTTCAAAAGCATATGACATCTTTAGTTCACCCTGATCAGACAGGCTTCATAAGAGGCCGCCTGATCACGGATAATATTAGACGGTTACTGCATGTGATAGATGCCAGCAAGGATGCCGCGCTTCCTACGGCTGTATTATCCTTAGACGCGATGAAAGCCTTTGACAGGTTGGAATGGTCTTATTTATGGACAGTACTTAGAAGGATGGGGTTAGGTGATGGGTTCATTCATATGATCAAAGTGCTAAATACAGATCCATCTGCCATGATTTTAACAGGTAAATTCTGCTCTCCACTCTTCCCTGTGTCGTGCTCATCCAGACAGGGTTGTCCTCTTAGTCCCGGACTATTTGCTCTATCCCTAGAACCTTTAGCACAGTACATAAGACAATCCCAGTCCATAGCACCGATCTCAATTAAGGGCACACAGCATCACATTAGCTTATATGCAGACGATGTAATCTTGTTCATGCAAAACCCTGCCACCTCCCTACCTCATCTTCTCAAAGTAATAAATGATTTTGGCAATCTATTGAGATTTAAGATAAACTGGCCAAAATCGGCCTTCCTTCCACTCAATGTGACTGCGAAGGCTACCACCCTCCCAGCAAATATACCCATGGTAGAACACTTTAGATGTCTTGGAGTTGAAATATTCCCTACTATAAGCCAAACGGTGAAGTATAATTACTCCGGATTGCTAGACAGGATCACAAATGACTTCGGCAGGTGGTCAAAATTAAAAAACTCATTACATAGTTAAGATGAATGTTTTGCCCAGAATTTACTTCTTCAGCTCGATGTTGCCGTTACCCCCACCCGTTGGTTACCGGCAAAAACTACACTCCGCTGCATATACATTTATTTGGAACAACAAACGTCCACGATTAAAAAGATCCACTGCACAGAGAAATGAAACCGACGGGGGTTTAGCCTTTCCAGACTTCAACTATTACTTTAAATCGTTCTCTTTAAGACCACTGATCACCTGGTTTGATTCTCAAGCATCGGTATCCTGGAGACCATTAGAGGAGAACATAGTGGCACCACATAGACTGCAGGATATAGTGTACACCAACTTATCAATTAAACAATGCAACTTGAGATTTGGCCCTCTTATTACACATGTGATCCGGATATGGCGTGACACACAGAAAAAGTGTACCAACCACCATAAATGGCACAGGCAACAATTTAATCCTTATTGCACAACACCCTATCAGATATCCTGGATGGGAAAAGAAAGGCATACACACATTGGGGGATATCTTCGATGACCATGGTCTCCGCAGTTATCGAGATATATTCAACAAATTTAACCTCACCAGTTCCACTTATCTCTTCTATCTACAAATAAGAGCAGCTTTGAGGGCTCACAGAGTCCCATTAGATATTCCACTTGAGCACCACAGATTTCACAAATTCTTTTATGACAAGGAGACGTCGAGAGGCTTCGTCTCTGACTTTTATCGCCACTTACTTACGTCCTCATATAAGGTCCTTCCCCTAGACTCGGTTTGGAGGAAGGATATCCCAAACCTGGAAGTAGATTTTGATTGGGATGCAGTCTGGGAAAATGTTCGGCTATCATCACGCAACCCAGATCACCAACAGATTAATCATAATTTTGTTCATAGGATTTATCTGACCCCTAGACGATTGCACCTAATGGGTCTCAGACCGGACTCTCGATGCTCCTTGTGTTCAAACGATGCTATTGGTACATATATGCATATGTATTGGGAATGCCCTCCTGTCAAGACTTTCTGGGAAAATGTCACCACTCAATTATCAGAATTTTTGTCTCTGACCATACCTACACTGCCTTCTGTATTGTTGTTGAATGATGTTTCTCAGTTATCGACCTCTGTACATGTAAAGAGACTCATTTTGGCGGGTCTTACGGCTGCCAAAAAGTTGATAGCGTCACGCTGGATTCAACCGGATAAAATGTGCTGGAAGGTATGGGTTCTTACCTATCTCGATGTGATTTATCTAGAGATATCCACTGCATGAATTTGAGGTGTTAATGAAGCCAGCATAGCAGTCTGGGTAGCTGTGGTGGAGAAGATAAAGGAACGCAGCGACGACCAGAACCTGCCGATTCCTCCTGAGCAACGTCAGAAGGATACGCCCCTTCCTGACAAAAGAAGCCACCCAACTCCTCGTCCAATCAACAGTCATCTCCCGCCTCGACTACTGCAATGCACTGCTCGCTGGCCTCCCGGCCACTGCCACTAAGCCTCTTCAACTCATTCAGAACGCAGCGGCCCGCCTGATCTCAAACCTACCGAAGTCGGCCCATGTCACCCCACTTCTTAGGGACCTGCACTGGCTCCCCATTGCTGCACGAATCCGCTTCAAGGCCCTCGACCTAGCATACCGTGCGGCAAAGGGAACCGCTCCCGCCTACCTCCGGTCAATGGTCTCTAACTACACACCCTCAAGACCCCTACGCTCTGCATCTTCTGGCCGCCTCAGACCTACTCCTATCCAAGCTCCGGGAGGGTCATCAAAGAGAAGTCGCCTATTCTCAGTCCTTGCCCCACAATGGTGGAATGAACTACCCACCCCAGTTAGGACAGCCGAATCACGTCCAATCTTTCGCCGTCGACTAAAGACGCACTTCTTCAACCATTATCTGAATTAAAAAAAAAAAAAAAAAAAAAAAAAAATCTAACCCTAACTAACCGTACTGTCATGCACTTGTCCTAATAAACTAACCTACACTGTAGCACTCAACACTTTGATGAACATTGTTGCTCAGCTGATAGAGTTGTGCCCTTCCTGATGGCTTGTCGTACAGAACTTGTAAGTCGCTTTGGATAAAAGCGTCAGCTAAATGACTAAATGTAAATGTAAATGTAAATGCATATAAATTTGTAATTTTCTGATGTTAAATGAAGTAGTGGATGTATAGTCCAAGTGGGGGTCCTGAGGGAGGGGGGGGGGGGGGGGAGAGCGAGCAAGAGCCCATGTATTGTATTTATTATTTTTATGTCTTTTAATCTACATTGATTCTGATTTAATTACTGGACTGTCATTATTGTTATTATTATTTCTGTTATTGTCCTGTGATTTATCATTGATTATTACTGTTACTGTATTGTTTGTCTTGTTTCATGTTAAAAAAGGGAAAATAAAAAACATTTGTAAAAAATACTTACTTACTTACAAGTCTCCCAGTCACACAAGTCTCCCAGACACACAAGTCTCCCAGTGACAAGTCTCCCAGTCACACAAGTCTCCCAGACACACAAGTCTCCCAGTCACACAAGTCTCCAGGTCACACAAGTCTCCCAGTCACACAAGTCTCCCAGTCACAAGTCTCCCAGTCACACAAGTCTCCAGGTCACACAAGTCTCCCAGTCACACAAGTCTCCCAGTCACAAGTCTCCCAGTCACACAAGTCTCCTAGTCACACATGTCTCATAGTCACACAAGTCTCCAGGTCACACAAGTCTACAAGTCACACAAGTCTCCCAGTCACAAGTCTCCCAGTCACACAAGTATCCTAGTCACACAAGTATCCTAGTCACACAAGTCTCCCAGTCACAAGTCTCCCAGTCACACAAGTCTCCCAGTCACACAAGTCTCCCAGTCACACAAGTATCCTAGTCACACAAGTCTCCCAGTCACACAAGTCTCCCAGTCACAAGTCTCCCAGTCACACAAGTCTCCCAGTCACACAAGTCTCCCAGTCACACAAGTCTCCTAGTCACATAAGTCTCCCAGTCACACAAGTCTCATAGTCACACAAGTATCCTAGTCACACAAGTCTCCAGGTCACACAAGTCTCCCAGTCACACAAGTCTCCAGGTCACACAAGTCTCCTAGTCACACAAGTCTCATAGTCACACAAGTCTCCCAGTCACACAAGTCTCCCAGTCACACAAGTATCCTAGTCACACAAGTCTCCAGGTCACACAAGTCTCCAGGTCACACAAGTCTCCCAGTCACACAAGTCTCCCAGTCACACAAGTCTCCAGGTCACACAAGTCTCCCAGTCACACAAGTCTCCCAGTCACACAAGTCTCCAGGTCACACAAGTCTCCCAGTCACATAAGTCTCCCAGTCACACAAGTCTCCCAGTCACACAAGTATCATAGTCACACAAGTCTCCAGGTCACACAAGTCTCCCAGTCACAAGTATCCCAGTCACACAAGTCTCCTAGTCACATAAGTCTCCCAGTCACACAAGTCTCCCAGTCACACAAGTCTCCCAGTCACACAAGTCTCCCAGTCACACAAGTATCCTAGTCACACAAGTCTCCAGGTCACACAAGTCTCCAGGTCACACAAGTCTCCCAGTCACACAAGTCTCCCAGTCACACAAGTCTCCTAGTCACATAAGTCTCCCAGTCACACAAGTCTCCCAGTCACACAAGTCTCATAGTCACACAAGTCTCCAGGTCACACAAGTCTCCCAGTCACAAGTCTCCCAGTCACACAAGTCTCCCAGTCACACAAGTCTCCTAGTCACATACGTCTCCCAGTCACACAAGTCTCATAGTCACACAAGTCTCCCAGTCACAAGTCTCCCAGTCACACAAGTCTCCCAGTCACAAGTCTCCCAGTCACACAAGTCTCCCAGTCACACAAGTCTCCCAGTCACACAAGTCTCCAGGTCACACAAGTCTCCCAGTCACACAAGTCTCCCAGTCACAAGTCTCCCAGTCACAAGTCTCCCAGTCACACAAGTCTCCAGGTCACACAAGTCACACAAGTCTCCTAGTCACACAAGTCTCATAGTCACACAAGTCTCCAAGTCACACATGTCTCCCAGTCACACAAGTCTCCCAGTCACACAAGTCTCCAGGTCACACAAGTCTCCCAGTCACACAAGTCTCCTAGTCACACAAGTCTCCAGGTCACACAAGTCTCCCAGTCACACATTACTATGTATTACTAAAGGAAACTGTAAAAACCTGTTTCACAGATCCAAGGAGATTGTATGAAATAGTGTTTGAGGTGGGTAGGAGCACGAGGTACTTGGAAGCAGAGGAGCCGTATTTGACGTCACCGACAGTGATGTCATTTGTGTCCATGAACCGCGTGCCAGCGGGTATGTGGACATGGAGACTCAACAAGGCTGTTGAACTGGAACACTTTGTCACCCTGCGTGGGCCAATAACTATTTAAGTAGCATGTTGTCTGTCCCCAGGTCATCATCCACCATGTCCACTATTTAAGTAGCATGTTGTCCCCAGGTCATCATCCACCATTCATGTCACTGATTCACTGTTTGAATGAGAGGATAGAATAGAATAGAAATACTTTTATTATTCCGTGGGAAATTTGACACTGCAAATCGCTCAACATTTAAACATTTAGACAGAACAGGGCCCCGTTCCTTGTACCTGGATAACTGAGTTAGCCGGATAACTTTAACTGGATAACTGAGTTAGCCGGACTTTCCGGTTCCCCGTACGTGGATTTTCCAAATCACCATGACAACAGATCCAAAAGTTTGAGCCTGGTCGAAAGCAGAGTTTAAGTTCAAGTTAGCCTGAACCATCGCCACGCCCCCGCAAAGAAGTGACAGCCCGTTTCCTGAAACTATTCCCACAGTCTACGATCTGCATTATACCAGCTCTCAACGTGCACCAAATTGAATTATTCCTATATTGCAAAAAGAAGGAAAAGACTAGGGTCTCGAACCCCGGTCGTCTGCGTGATAGTCAAAACAACAACCCGTTAGACCACATTGGAGATAAGTTAAAGATCGACTATACATCAATCAATGGGTAAGAGAGCCGTATCGTAATTCTGTATAAGTTTAACTAATTATTTTCGCTAGCAAGATCTCATTTGATTATTCAATCCAGCAGGCAAGTTTAAAGAAATATAATCTGATTGATTGAGGTAATGAGGGACTTAAAATTAGCCTATAGATAACGCATTTAACTTGTCGGCGAGGCGATTGAGCCGTATTGCAATCTGTCAATAAAGTTTTAAATCAATTAATCAATCAATGCCGTTAGAGAATCAGGATCTCTGCCATCGATACGTGCTGGCTTTTCGCCTGAAGCGGCCGCGCGCATTTAGCCGGAGTCGCAAGTCTGGCTTGAGTTAACGAGACTGAATCCACCTTCGAGGAACAGGAAAATCCCGGCTTCGAACATCGGGTTAACTGAAGCTGGATAATGACATCTTGATCGACTTAGTTGAACCAGGTACAAGAAACAGGGCCCAGGTCACGAATAAGAATAATAAAACAATCAAATCAAGTTGCCTAAGATAAGAGTAGAGTAAAATAGAATAAAAATGGAATAAAATATACAGTAAATAAATACAGTAAAAATATACTGAGGTCTACAGTAGGTGTAATATTGCACAGTGCTGTTTCAAACTAAGTCTAGGAAGATGGTAACTGTCACCCTGTGCTCAGTGATGCAGTGAGGCACAGTGATGCATTGTATAGTCTGATGGCTGTTGGAATGAAGGACTTCCTGTGCCGTTCAGTGTTGCATTTGGGTAGTGTGAGCCTGGCACTGAACCTGCTTCTCCTGTCCACCAAGTCTGTGTATAGTGGGTGGGTAGAGTCCAGCTCCACCCCAACCACGCTACTGGCCTTCTTGACCAGCTTATCCAGCCTGTTTGTGTCCCCTGCTCTCAGTCCGCTGCCCCAGCAGGTCACAGCGTACAAGAAGGCGCCCGCCACCACCGACTCATGAACATCCTCTGCAGAGAGAGGGAAGAGAGGGTAATGGGTAGAGAGAGGGTAACGGGTAGAGAGAGGGAAGAGAGGGTAACGGGTAGAGAGAGGGAAGAGAGGGTAATGGGTAGAGAGAGGGTAACGGGTAGAGAGAGGGAAGAGAGGGTAACGGGTAGAGAGAGGGAAGAGAGGGTAACGGGTAGAGAGAGGGTAACGGGTAGAGCGAGGGAAGAGAGGGTAACGGGTAGAGAGAGGGTAACGGGTAGAGAGAGGGAAGAGAGGGTAACGGGTAGAGAGAGGGAAGAGGGCTGCAGAAAGGAGGATGTGATGGTGAAAGGAGTTCAGTAAAGCGAAAGAAAGACAGAATATGAGTGTGGGTAGAAGAGGGAAGGGAGGGGCGTGTCCCAGAGCCACAGGGCTCCTGAGGCCCACTGTCTCTTAAACACACTCTAATCAGCCACTTCGAAATTAATCCCATACTCCCTCCTCCATGTGATCTCGTTTTTGTTTGTGTGTTTATGAAACTCCAGATGAATACAGAAATACATAAAATATGGCTCCGCAGAGTGAGGCCCTGTGGTCCCGTGAGCTGCTTCCAGAATACCTAATCACCCCAACTGCTGCCGCTTCTCCTCCCCTCTGCCCTGGGGGGTGGGGATGTATACTGGAATATATACTACACACACACACACGCACAAAGATGGTCCGTCAAGACTAACCCGTACTGGCAGATGGCTTGGTAACGATCACCAGGAGACAACAAGCACGCAGGCAGGTCAGTGGGGTTGTTTGCGGGAGCGCCGCGGTCTTGGTTCAGTTGTGTTGTTGAAGGGTATTGAGTTCCCCAATCAGGGCCCTGTTGACTTTGATTTGGACTTGATTTGGACTTCTCGTCCTTCAAGCTTAGCTCTTGTTGCGCTCAGGACACACAACGTGTACTTTTCTATATATATTCTGATTGCTATAATAGCGACGACACAACGGCCTCCTCGCTGCTTTCTCTCTCGCACCTGCCGTGTCCCCCTCCCCTCTAAACGTGAGGGCGCGGGCAATCTGTCCCAACGAGCCCGGCGGACGGCGGCTAGCGGCGGCGAGGGTTGGATGACGGAGTCCAGGGGTCGCCGTGGGAGTGTCCCTTCCACCGGCGTCTCTCCTCTCTCTCTCTGTCCCCCGGTGTCTCTCCTCTCTCTCTCTCTCTGTCCAGCGGCGTCTCTCCTCTCTCTCTCTCTGTCCAGCGGCGTCTCTCCTCTCTCTCTGTCCCCCGGCGTCTCTCCTCTCTCTCTCTGTCCCCCGGCGTCTCTCCTCTCTCTCTCTGTCCCCCGGCGTCTCTCCTCTCTCTCTCTGTCCCCCGGCGTCTCTCCTCTCTCTCTCTGTCCCCCGGCGTCTCTCCTCTCTCTCTCTCTGTCCCCCGGCGTCTCTCTCTCTCTCTCTCTCTCTCTCTCTCTGTCCCCCGGCGTCTCTCCTCTCTCTCTGTCCCCTGGCGTCTCTCCTCTCTCTCTCTCTGTCCCCCGGCGTCTCTCTCTCTCTCTCTGTCCCACGGCGTCTCTCCTCTCTCTCTCTGTCCCCCGGCGTCTCTCCTCTCTCTCTCTGTCCCCCGGCGTCTCTCCTCTCTCTCTCTGTCCCCCGGCGTCTCTCTCTCTCTCTCTCTGTCCCACGGCGTCTCTCCTCTCTCTCTCTGTCCCCCGGCGTCTCTCCTCTCTCTCTCTGTCCCCCGGCGTCTCTTCTCTCTCTCTCTGTCCCCCGGCGTCTCTCCTCTCTCTCTCTGTCCCCCGACGTCTCTCCTCTCTCTCTCTGTCCCCCGGCGTCTCTCCTCTCTCTCTCTGTCCCCCGGCGTCTCTCCTCTCTCTCTCTGTCCCCCGGCGTCTCTCCTCTCTCTCTCTCTGTCCCCCGGCGTCTCTCCTCTCTCTCTCTCTGTCCCCCGGCGTCTCTCCTCTCTCTCTCTGTCCCCCGGCGTCTCTCCTCTCTCTCTCTCTCTGTCCCCTGGCGTCTCTCCTCTCTCTCTCTGTCCCCCGGCGTCTCTCCTCTCTCTCTCTGTCCCCCGGCGTCTCTCTTCTCTCTCTCTGTCCCCCGGCGTCTCTCCTCTCTCTCTCTCTGTCCCCCGGCGTCTCTCTCTCTCTCTCTGTCCCCCGGCGTCTCTCCTCTCTCTCTCTGTCCCCCGGCGTCTCTCTCTCTCTCTCTGTCCCCCGGCGTCTCTCCTCTCTCTCTCTGTCCCCCGGCGTCTCTCTCTCTCTCTCTGTCCCCCGGCGTCTCTCCTCTCTCTCTCTCTCTGTCCCCCGGCGTCTCTCCTCTCTCTCTCTGTCCCCTGGCGTCTCTCCTCTCTCTCTCTGTCCCCCGGCGTCTCTCCTCTCTCTCTCTGTCCCCCGGCGTCTCTCTCTCTCTCTCTCTGTCCCCCGGCGTCTCTCCTCTCTATCTCTGTCCCCCGGCGTCTCTCCTCTCTCTCTCTCTGTCCCCCGGCGTCTCTCCTCTCTCTCTCTCTCTGTCCCCCGGCGTCTCTCTCTCTCTCTCTGTCCCCCGGCGTCTCTCTCTCTCTCTGTCCCCCGGCGTCTCTCCTCTCTCTCTCTGTCCCCCGGTGTCTCTCCTCTCTCTCTCTGTCCCCCGGCGTCTCTCCTCTCTCTCTCTCTGTCCCCCGGCGTCTCTTCTCTCTCTCTCTGTCCCCCGGCGTCTCTCCTCTCTCTCTCTGTCCCCCGGCGTCTCTCCTCTCTCTCTCTGTCCCCCGGCGTCTCTCCTCTCTCTCTCTGTCCCCCGGCGTCTCTCTCTCTCTCTCTGTCCCCCGGCGTCTCTCCTCTCTCTCTCTGTCCCCCGGCGTCTCTCTCTCTCTCTCTGTCCCCCGGCGTCTCTCCTCTCTCTCTCTGTCCCCCCGCGTCTCTCCTCTCTCTCTCTGTCCCCCGGCGTCTCTCCTCTCTCTCTCTGTCCCCCGGCGTCTCTCCTCTCTCTCTCTCTCTCTCTGTCCCCCGGCGTCTCTCCTCTCTCTCTCTGTCCCCCGGCGTCTCTCCTCTCTCTCTCTCTGTCCCCCGGCGTCTCTCCTCTCTCTCTCTGTCCCCCGGCGTCTCTCCTCTCTCTCTCTGTCCCCCGGCGTCTCTCCTCTCTCTCTCTCTGTCCCCCGGCGTCTCTCCTCTCTCTCTCTGTCCCCCGGCGTCTCTCCTCTCTCTCTCTGTCCCCCGGCGTCTCTCCTCTCTCTCTCTGTCCCCCGGCGTCTCTCCTCTCTCTCTCTGTCCCCCGGCGTCTCTCCTCTCTCTCTCTGTCCCCCGGCGTCTCTCCTCTCTCTCTCTGTCCCCCGGCGTCTCTCCTCTCTCTCTCTGTCCCCCGGTGTCTCTCCTCTCTCTCTCTGTCCCCCGGCGTCTCTCCTCTCTCTCTCTGTCCCCCGGCGTCTCTCCTCTCTCTCTCTGTCCCCCGGCGTCTCTCCTCTCTCTCTCTCTGTCCCCCGGCGTCTCTCCTCTCTCTCTCTCTGTCCCCCGGCGTCTCTCCTCTCTCTCTCTGTCCCCCGGCGTCTCTTCTCTCTCTCTGTCCCCCGGCGTCTCTCCTCTCTCTCTCTGTCCCCCGGCGTCTCTCCTCTCTCTCTCTGTCCCCCGGCGTTTCTTCTCTCTCTCTGTCCCCCGGCGTCTCTCCTCTCTCTCTCTCTGTCCCCCGGCGTCTCTCCTCTCTCTCTCTGTCCCCCGGCGTCTCTCCTCTCTCTCTCTGTCCCCCGGCGTCTCTTCTCTCTCTCTGTCCCCCGGTACCGCGGGTTCTTAGGTTATCCGCCGGTGCCAGCAGCGGGCACGGCGTGGTGCGGCACGGCTCGCGGTGGAATGGACTGTGAGCTCAAGACAAGAGAGCTGGTTAACCCTTTCACTGCCACACAACAGAAGGTTAACCCTTTACTATCTTTCAAAGTACATGTACATGTTTTTAGTTTATCGTTTATATAATGCATACTATCATGACTTTCATTACTCATCTCTTACGAAGTAACGATCCATTCCTATCCCTGCTTGATTTGTGTTTTGTTTGTCCTGTTTATTTTGTGATCTCGTATGTTGGTTTACTTATTTTGTATTGTTATTTCTTGGTTGATTTTGTTGTTGTAGACTGTTTCGATGTCCAATGTTTTTTGTGTGTTTATTATTTTTTTCTTCTGAAACTGTACATACATTGTATTGTGTTAGGAGACCCTCGAAAATGAGATGCTACGTCTCAAGGGGTTATCCCGAATAAAGAATTTCAATATACTATCGACGAGTCAAGAAAAGGGAGTATATACATTTGATGTAGAAACTGTACATTGGAGGAGGTTGGGTGGGGTTGTGTGGGGGGGGGGGGTTGGGTACATTGGGATATTGACAACCATACTGGGTAATTTACATTGGATGTGGTTGGGGGGGGGGGAGGGAAACAGGTGTCTTTCAGATCTAAGCAAATCCCTGTTATACTGTAGGATCATGCTTTCTCTATCCAGGCAACTGGAGCTCTTTAATAATAATAATAATAACTAGGGGTGTAACGATGCAGCCTCACAACGATTAAATTCGATTACGATTCTTCAGGCAACGATTCAATGCATCATGAAATCTCTTCATTTGACCACGATTCGATTCGATACATTTTCTATCAGTTAATTCCCCAAAAAAAATTGAATACACAAATGTGGCTGGGGGAACTGATTCACTCAGCATGAATAGACAATAGGTCAATACATTTTTTTTTAATAATAATAATAATAATTAAAAAGAAATCGATTAATTTAGATTATAATCGATTCTAACATTTTCAAATCGATGCAGTTGAATCGTCACATTAGAATCGATGCATTTCGATGCATCGTTACACCCCTAATAATAATTCATTACATTTATATAGCACTTTTCTAGACACTCAAAGCGTTCCTCTTATAGGCAAAAGAGCCCCTCTCTTGGTATTACACTTTGTTTACATATTTCGTTTTTTGGCCTGGGCTGGAGTTGAGTGGGGATAGGGGGGAGGGGGGGGGGGGGGGGGTTGCTATTACTGATCATCACACCTCAGGCTCTGCCAAGAGAGAGGTCTGGAGAAATGTAAGTTATAAAACTATAAAAATAAGTTACTAAGCACCAACCCAGACCAAAGAAAATGTAAATTAAGTGTAATACCAAGATGGGGCTCTTTTGCCTAGAGGTCGCTGTTTGACAGGATTATAAATTCTACCTGTTTCGCATCAAAAACTGAACCCTTATTTTGGGACTATAGCCTCAGGACACCACAGTACAGAGAAGCTGAGGGAAACTTCTCGTTGGGAAAGAGATTGGAGATATGGATAGATTGTTTTTTGCGTTTATCGCTTTTTACTACTGGGCAGTCCAGCAGAGAGAGAGAGAGAGGAGGAACGGGAGACAGAGTGGTGGGAAGACATTCGGCAAATAACGACGGGTCCGGGAATCTAACCCGTCGCCACTGGGGCGCCCAATATGGATGGATTGTTAGGCAGCTTATAACACGACTTATTATAACATGACTTATAACATGACTTATAACATGACTTATATAACATGACTTATAACATGACTTATTATAACATGACTTATTATAACATGACTTATAACATGACTTATAACATGACTTATTATAACATGACTTATTATAACATGACTTATAACATGACTTATAGTTTCAAGTTTCTTTAATAGTTGTCATACAGAAGTACAGAATACTTTCATACAAAATGCTTCTTACTGTTACGCTCCAGAGACTGTGCTAGACAAGATAGTATCAAATAACATAGTATAGCATGTAATTTAGAAGTAGAAAATGAGGTCACAGTGTTCAGTATAGACATAAATTATGTACAATGTTCGATGCAGAATAGACGTAACTGAGTTACCATATAATATACAATACTATGTAGTGTACTAATGTACAGTACTATATAGTGCAAAGCAGAAATGGGATGAGGTACAATTTAGGTACAATTTACAGTAAGGTGTACGAGTTGTAGTGCAATCCTTCATCAATAAATATAAAGTGTGGGGAGTGGGTGCTACAGTGTGTTTGTTTAAAGTGGGTGTGTGCTATAAAGTGTGTGGAGTGGGTGCTACAGTGTGTTTGTTTAAAGTGAGTGTGTGCGTGTGGATGTGTGTGCTATGTGCGTTTGATGGTTGTTGTTGTGTAGTGTTCATTGTTCGTTTAGCAGCCTGATGGCCTGGGGATAGAAGCTTCTTCTGAGTCTTTCTGTGCTCGCCTTGAGACTCCGGTATCGCTTGCCTGACCGCAGCAGTTCAAAGAGGCAGTTGTTCGGGTGACTGGAGTCTTTAATGATTCTCTTAGCCTTGCCCCTGCAACGCTTGTTGTAAATGTTCTGGAGGGTGGGGAGCCCCCCTCCAATTGTGCGTTCGGCTGAACATGTCACTCTTTGTAGTCTGCTTCGGTCTTGTGCAGTGCTATTCCCAAACCAGGAGGTGATGTTGCCAGTCAGGATGCTCTCTATTGTACATGAGTAGAAGTTCTTAAGGATCTTCTGACTGACTTGGAACTTCCTCAGGCGCCTGAGGAAGTAGAGGCGTTGTCGTGCCTTCTTCACAACACTGTCAATGTGTGTGGTCCATGTCAAGTCCTCGGATATGTAGGCTCCGAGGTACTTAAAGCTGTTGACTCTCTCAACCGGTGCCCCGTCGATGCTGAGGGGGCTGTAGTCCTTGACCCCCGACCTCCTGAAGTCCACAATCATCTCCTTTGTTTTGCTGACGTTCAGGGAGAGGCTGTTTTCCTGGCACTATCCCGCCAGGACCTTGACCTCTTCCAGGTAGGCCCTCTCGTCGTTGGCAGAGATCAGGCCCACCACCACTGTGTCGTCAGCAAATTTGATGATTGTATTGCTACTCCGCTGAGCCACACAGTCGTGTGTGTACAGGGAGTAGAGGAGGGGACTCAGAACACAGCCCTGGGGGGCCCCTATGTTGAGGGTGATGGATGAGGAGGTGCAGTTGCCTGCTCTCACCACCTGGGGTCTGCCCGTCAGGAAGTCCAAGACCCACTGGCAGAGGTCATAGTTCAAGCCCAGGTCCCTGAGCTTGGCTATGAGTATGGAGGGGACTATGGTATTGAATGCCGAGCTGTAGTCGATGAATAGCATTCTCACATAGTTCCCCTGCCTCTTGTCCAGGTGTGATGCTGCTGTGTGCAGCACATGGGCTATGGCGTCCTCCGTGGACCTGTTGGGGCGGTATGCAAATTGCAGGGGGTCCATGTTGATGGGGAGGGAGGAGCATGACTCATTATAACATGACTTATTATAACATGACTTATAACATGACTTATAACATGACTTATTATAACATGACTTATAACATGACTTATTATAACATGACTTATAACATGACTTATTATAACATGACTTATTATAACATGACGTATAACATGACTTATTATAACATGACTTATAACAAGACTTATTATAACATGACTTATTATAACATGACTTATTATAACATGACGTATAACATGACTTATTATAACATGACTTATAACATGACTTATAACATGACTTAAAACATGACTTATTATAACATGACTTATTATAACATGACTTATTATAACATGACTTATTATAACATGACTTATAACATGACTTATTATAACATGACTTATAACATGACTTATTATAACATGACTTATAACATGACTTATTATAACATGACTTATTATAACATGACTTATAACATGACTTATTATAACATGACTTATAACATGACTTATTATAACATGACTTATAACATGACTTATAACATGACTTATTATAACATGACTTATTATAACATGACTTATTATAACATGACTTATAACATGACTTGTTATAACATGACTTATAACATGACTTATTATAACATGACTTATAACATGACTTATTATAACATGACTTATTATAACATGACTTATTATAACATGACTTATTATAACATGACGTATAACATGACTTATTATAACATGACTTATTATAACATGACTTATAACATGACTTATAACATGACTTATAACATGACTTATAACATGACTTATTATAACATGACTTATAACATGACTTATTATAACATGACTTATAACATGACTTATTATAACATGACTTATTATAACATGACTTATTATAACATGACTTATAACATGCCTTATTATAACATGACTTATAACATGACTTATAACATGACTTATTATAACATGACTTATAACATGACTTATTATAACATGACTTATAACATGACTTATTATAACATGACTTATTATAACATGACTTATAACATGACTTATTATAACATGACTTATTATAACATGACTTATTATAACATGACTTATAACATGACTTATTATAACATGATTCATAACATGACTTATAACATGACTTATTATAACATGACTTATTATAACATGACTTATTATAACATGACTTATAACATTACTTATTATAACATGACTTATTATAACATGACTTATAACATGACTTATTATAACATGACTTATTATAACATGACTTATAACATGACTTATTATAACATGACACTGCAGCTTAGAGAGAGAATAGGGTGAGGGTAGAAGAGAGAGAGAGAGAATAGGGTGAGGGTAGAAGAGAGAGAG
This sequence comes from Notolepis coatsorum, assembly GCF_963971535.1. Taxonomy (NCBI): domain Eukaryota; kingdom Metazoa; phylum Chordata; class Actinopteri; order Aulopiformes; family Paralepididae; genus Notolepis; species Notolepis coatsorum. Next base: position 34,696,798 of record NC_140173.1, on the reverse strand, counting down.
AATAGGTGAGGGTAGAAGAGAGAGAGAATAGGGTGAGGGTAGAAGAGAGAGAGAATAGGGTGAGGGTAGAAGAGAGAGAGAATAGGGTGAGGGTAGAAGAGAGAGAATAGGGTGAGGGTAGAAGAGAGAGAGAGAATAGGGTGAGGGTAGAAGAGAGAGAGATAATAGGGTGAGGGTAGAAGAGAGAGAGAATATGGTGAGGGTAGAAGAGAGAGAGAATAGGGTGAGGGTAGAAGAGAGAGAGAGAATAGGGTGAGGGTAGAAGAGAGAGAGAGAATAGGGTGAGGGTAGAAGAGAGAGAGAGAATAGGGTGAGGGTAGAAGAGAGAGAGAGAATAGGGTGAGGGTAGAAGAGAGAGAGAGAATAGGGTGAGGGTAGAAGAGAGAGAGAGAATAGGGTGAGGGTAGAGGAGAGATGGAGGGAGAGAGGGAAGAAGAGAGGGAATATGGTGAGGGAAGAAGAGAGAGAATAGGGTGAGGGTAGAGGAGAGATGGAGGGAGAGAGGGAAGAAGAGAGGGAATATGGTGATGGAAGAAGAGAGAGAATAGGGTGAGGGTAGAAGAGAGAGATGGAATAGGGTGAGGGTAGAAGAGAGAGAGAATAGTGTGAGGGTAGAAGAGAGAGAGAATAGGGTGAGGGTAGAAGAGAGAGAGAATAGGGTGAGGGTAGAAGAGAGAGAGAATAAGGTGAGGGAAGAGAGAGAGGGGGAATAGGGTGAGGGAGAGGAGAGAGAGAGGGAATAGGGTGAGTGAAGAGGAGAGAGAGAGAGGGAATAGGGTGAGGGAGAGAGAGAGGGGGAATAGGGTGAGGGAGAGGAGAGAGAGAGAGAGGGAATAGGGTGAGGGAAGAGGAGAGAGAGGGAATAGGGTGAGGGAAGAGGAGAGAGAGAGGGAATAGGGTGAGGGAAGAGGAGAGAGAGAGATAATAGGGTGAGGAGAGAGGGGGAATAGGGTGAGGGAAGAAGAGAGAGAGAATAGGGTAGAGAGAGAGAGGGAATAGGGTGAGGGAAGAAGAGAGAGAGAATAGGGTAGAGAGAGAGAGGGAATAGGGTGAGGGAAGAAGAGAGAGAGAATAGGGTAGAGAGAGAGGGAATAGGGTGAGGGAAGAGGAGAGAGAGAATAGGGTAGAGAGAGAGGGGGAATAGGGTGAGGGAAGAAGAGAGAGAGAATAGGGTAGAGAGAGAGGGGGAATAGGGTGAGGGAAGAAGAGAGAGAGAATAGGGTAGAGAGAGAGAGAGGGAATAGGGTGAGGGTAGAAGAGAGAGACAGGAAATGAAAGGCTTTCTCTGGTTTCTCCCTGTGACCTCATCAGTGTGATCATGGATTTTATGAGCTCTCCCTCTTGAAGCCCACACACCACCTAGCATGAGCCAGGACACACACACACACAATACAACACACACACACACACACACAATACAACACACACACACACACACACACACACACACACACACACACACACACACACCACTAACACACACTACAACACACACACACACACACACACACACACACACACACACACACACACACACACACACACACACACACACACACACTAACACACACTACACACACACACACACACACACACACTACTAACACACACTACAACACACACACACTACTAACACACACTACAACACACACACCACCTAGCATGAGCCAGGACACACACACACCACTAACACACAATACAACACACACACACACACACACACACACACACACACACACACACACACACACACACACACACACACACACACACACACACACACACACACACACCACTAACACACACTACAACACACACACACACCACTACACACACACCACACACCACACACACACACACACACACACACACACACACACACACACACACACACACACACACACACACACACACACACACACACACACACTACAACACACACACACACACCACCTAGCATGAGCCAGGACACACACACACACACACACACACACTACAACACACACACCACTAACACACACTACACACACACACACACACACACACACACACACTACTAACACACACTACAACACACACACACACACACTACTAACACACACTACAACACACACACCAACTAGTATGAGCAAGGACACACACACACACCACTAACACACTAGAACACACACACCATCTGGCATGAGCCATGACACACACACACCACTAACACACACTAGAACAAACACACCACCTAGTATGAGCCAGGACACACAGACACACTACAACACGCACACACACACCACCATGCACACACACCATCTAGTATGAGCCAGGACACACACACACACACACCCCACTAACACACACAGACACTACCTAGTATGAGCCAGGACACACACACACAAACTAACACACACACACCCACACCACCTAGCATGAGCCAGGACACACACACACACCACTAACACTAGAACACACACACCACTAACACACACTAGAACACATCAGGACACACACACACCACCTAATGCATTAGGACACACTCGCATGCACTAGGACACTATTGTGCATATGCATACACAACACCTAACATGCTAGGACATTCAGAGTTAAAGTGAGTATACAATGTTGTCTTCATTATTCATGGTGTTGGCCTTTGGGAATCGTATTCACCTAAATTACAGGCATTGGAAGAATAAAGGTCTCAGTAAATAAGCAAAATTGATCAAATATATGATATTCATCACATTTACATATCCCAACGTATACCACTGGTATAGCCACAGAAATACACACACATAAACACACACACATAAACACACACCTGACACCCACTCGGCTGTTTACGTTAGCTGCCACTGTGTCAACAAGGCTTATGAAAGGTTCCTCCAGTGAGGGGGAAGATTAATGGCGCGGCACACGCTGGCATCTGATGCGCAGATAGTGAGTTGGCTAAGCTGCCTCGTTCCTCTCTCTCTCCCCCTCTCTCTCCCTCTCTCCCCCCCTCTCTCTCTCTCTCCATCTCTCTCTCCCCCTCTATCTCTCTCTCCATCTTTCTCTCACTCTCCCCCCTCTCTCTCCCCCTCTCTATCTCTCTCCCTCCCCCTCTCTCTCTCCCCTCTCTCGCTCTCCCTCTCTCTCTCTCCCCCTCTCTCTCTCTATCTCCCCCTCTATCTCTCTCTCCCCCTCTCTCTCTTTCTCCCCCTCTCTCTCTCTCTCTCCCCCTCTCTCTCTCTCTCCCTCCCCCTCTCTCTCTATCTCTCTCTCTCTCTCCCCCCTCTCTCTCTTTTTCTTTATCTCTGTCTCTTTTTTTTCTCCATCTCTCTTCCATACTTCCACTCTCTTTCAGGGCCTCCCTCTATCTCTATAGATCGGTGTCTCTATCTCTCGCTATCTATCTGTGTGTGTGTGTGTCTCTATCTATCTCTCTCTCTCTCTCTCTCTCTCTCTCTCTCTCTCTCTCTCTCTCTCTCTCTCTCTCTGGACCATCTCTACGGCTGATATTCATTACGTTCCTCGCTGCCAGACATTACTATAACTACGTTACCCATAATTCACGGTCCCCTGCAGCCACACTGCTCATCTCCGCTAAGTGGATAATGCCTGCAGACTCTGTGTGTGTGTGTGTGTGTGTGTGTGTGTGTGTGTGTGTGTGTGTGTGTGTGTGTGTGTGTGTGTGTGTGTGTGTGTGTGTGTGTGTGTGTGTGTGTGCGTGCGTGAGAGTGTGTGTGTGTGTGTTCTCAGCATCATTGAAACGGAGGGTTACCCTCAATGTATTCCTGAGAATTAAATAACGTTTGAATGAATGAATGAATGTGTTTTAATCAGGTTAAATACATTAGTGCACGGGGGTGGGGGTGTGGTGGGAGACACCCTGAGCAGGGTCTCTTCCCTGGGCAAATATCTCCACAGCAGCCCAGGTGTCCACCAGAAGGGGAGCGGGAGGGGGAGGACTCTATTGGATGGGATATTTTTTTTCTTTTATCCCCCAATTAATCGTTATGCAAATTCCCTTCCTGGTCCCACTGTCGGTCTGGGAAGGGTGTAGGCCAGGGGTCGGCAATTAAGTTTGGCCTCGGGCAAAACATTTTCCAAGTCATTATATGGCGGGCCAGAACCGAAAACAATGGCTAATTTAATAAATTGGGGAAAAAAAATTTCCAAGCCATTATATGGCGGGCCAGAACCAAAAACAATGGCTAATTTAATAAATTGATAGTGAAAATGTTTTAACTCTATGACAGACCACCTTATAACATTTGTGGCAGAGGCAGAACATGGATACAAATAAACGAGCTGCATAGGTGGCATAATAAACTGTAAACAAGCAGTTTTTTCTCCTTTCCATTATTATATATAATACATGTTTGCACTGAACATTATACCTTTTTTGCCATTTTTATTATAAAAGCAGAGACAAGCCCCTCTATCGGTCTATCCTACATTTCGCGCAACCAGCGAGTCTGTCTGACGGCCCGTTCTGTGGAGAGGACTGGGCTATTGAGAAACAATAGAAATTGTCCATTGGTTCTCCCAGTCCATGTGACAATTTCTAGCATTTCCATTGGCTATAGATATTTCAAGATTCTATCTATGCTTTACTTCTGCACACTGCCAGTGGGCAATGGTAGTGTATGGGCGACAATCTCCCGATTCCGGTACAATAAAGCGTAGTCTTTATCACAAACGGATCCAAAGATATTTAATGTTTTGCAAAACATATCTAGTGTTGCGCCTGGTTTTAGAGGGTTAAAAGCCAAATTGTATTTTTTATTTAGTTAATGAATGTCTCATTGTAATTCTTACCTAATGTAGCGCGTCTTTTTGAAGCAGATTCAGCTTTTTTTGCTCAGATTTGACGTCCGTTTAATTGCATTGTTACTGTTCATGTGTGGTGCCGTCACAGTCATATGTGACCAGGCACAGATAATAGGGTCTTGTTAAGTCATTGGACGCCAGTCACGAGTATAGTCAAGTTTTAATCGTTATTTCTTTTATTAGCGATATCCATTCATTCTCATCCATCCAACCTGATGTTATCGTTGGGAATGGGTCTGAGCTTGCAAAAGGGCAAATACCGCCGCCTATCGTCTCCCGGATGGTATTGCACATCATTGGATTGGATTGGCTGGGGATGTGCATAAAAAAAAAAGTCCGGTCCAGGTATTTCTTCTCGGGCATGCAGTATCGTTATACCACATTGACTGGGGAGACGTGGATTATGTGTTTTGGATATATAACGTTTAAAGTGCTCCACCATAAGTATGTTTGCAGGCAGGATGGTAGCCTTCGCAGGCTCATTAAGTGGAAGAAAAGCAGATTTTGGCCACTTGATCTTAAAGCCGGACAGGCTGCCAAAGTCATCTATCACATTGAGAAGATGAGGCAGGGAGACGGAGGGATTATGCATAAACAGGAGTACATCATCTGTGTATAAACTGATATGGTGATGTGTGCCTTGAATTGAAACAGGAGATATAATCTGGGATTGTCTTATGTATTGAGCTAGAGGTTCGAGGGATAATGCGAAATGACCGGGACTAAGAGGGCAACCCTGTCTAGAAGAGCGTGAGACAGAGAAGAGTGGCGAGCAGAACTTTCCCGTTAAGATCATGGCTGAAGGCCCTGTGTGGAGAACTTTGATCATATAAATGAAACCCTCTCCCAACCCCATCCTTCTAAGAACTGCCCACAAGTAAGACCACTCCAATCTGTCAAATGCCTTCATTGCGTCCAAGGACATGACCGCTGTAGGAACTGCCACATCCTTGCTGGCATCAATCACATGCAGTAACCGTCTGATGTTATCAGTAACCAGGCGGCCTCTTATGAAGCCGGTCTGATCAGGGTGAACTAGAGATGTCATATGCTTTTGAAGTCGGGTGGCTAGAACCTTGGCATATAGCTTAAGATCGGCTCCGAGGAGACTTAGGGGCCTGTAGCTGCCACACTCGGTGGGGTCCTTATCTTTCTTGAGTAAAACAGATATAAGCGCCATATTGACATCTCTGGAAAAATTGCCCTCTTTGATTGAATGTAAAATCATTGAGAGTAATAAGGGACAGAGTACATCCCAGAATGCGAGATAGAGTTCCGGTGGGATGCCGTCCCATCCGGGAGCCTTGCCCCGTTGCATATCTGCAATCGCCTCTCTAAGTTCAGCTAGCGTAATAGGTGCAGCTAACAGTTTAGCACTATCTTCCGAGATCTGTGGTAAGTTGATTTGATCAAGGAAATCTTCCAGCTTGGTATGATCAAAGACCACCTCTGACTTGTACAGGTTGGAATAAAAAGAGCGAAATGTATCATTAATCTTTTTGGGGTTGGTGGTTACCTCCCCCTGTTGGTTATTAACACTTTCAGCATTAATATCGCCTAATTTATGTTTTAAATTATGGCTATGTGTCTAATCTGCCCGTCGCTTATCAATGACTAATTTTCCAGTCAACATTGTCGAAGCGGATTGTTTTTTTATCTGTTCATTTCCGTTTTATAGCATTTTGAAAAGCCCTTGTTTTCAAGGGCGAAAAAAAGAATCCGTGATAAACGCCCTGTACTGTAATATTCTAGAACGTTGTCATTTTACGGCCTATTTATGAATCGTTTTCAAATAAACGCTAGATTTTCGATAGTATATTATGTGTACGTATGCACGCTGGTGCCGCAAGCTGAAAATCGATTCTCTTAGTTCCTGATCGCTCGCACAGTCAAACAGCCATATCACATATAGGGGAAAAGCTTATATCTCTGTGAAAACAGGTCTGATTATCCTAAGACTGGTAAAATAGATTCCTTACCTGAGATCAGATGGTATCCAAATGGATTATTCCAATTCCTGATTGCCATTCCAAAAATCGATCCTTTTATTGATCCAACGCGTATACTGTAAAACCAGGGGTGCAGTGGTAAATTGACAGTAGGCCAAACGCTCCATGCGCAGTTTTTTTTTGGCACCGATTTTTATTTATTTTTTGCCTTGAACTAGAGAAGCTGAAAAAGGTAGCAGGATGTTGCCTATATTGTCAACAGATATGGTTGAAAAACAAACAATGTTTTAAATGTATTGATACAATTTCTTTAATTGAATCAACTTAAACTAGAAAAGTAAATACAAACTAAATTAACAATGTAAGTTACATTGTTAATTTAGTTTGTATTTACTTTTAGTTTAAGTTAATTCAATTAAAGAAATTGTTTTACACACAAACACAAAAGCAAACTTAAAATAATCAGACAACTTGTGTTTACTTGAAGTTCTTTATTTTGAGAAGGGGAAAAAGTACACATCATCACTTAAATTTTTTCAATGTAATTTGTTTCACAACAGTGGTTTCAAAACAGTTTCAAGTTTCTTTAATAGTTGTCATACAGAAGTACAGAATACTTTTATACAAAATGCTTCTTACTGTTACGCTCCAGAGACTGTGCTAGACAAGATAAGTATGAAATAAAATAAAGTAGCATGTAAAAAGAAGTAAAAATAGAGGTCCCAGTGTTCAGTATAGACATATGTACAATGTTCGATGCAGACTAGAAGTAACTGAGTTACCATACAATCAGTCAAGCAAGCCCCCACCAAGTGGTCCTGGGCCTATGATTTGGTTTTGCTCTCCTCGTTCTCTTGTCCTCAGCTGAGCGATGGGCTCTCAGCCAAGTTGCGACATATGTTGTTGAATCCCAGAACTGTGGAGGTGGCCCGTTGATCTTAATGAACGAATGAATCAAAGATGCTACCCGTGAAATCATTAACCGTGTGCGGGTTGGGGAGATAATTTGATTCATGGCACTGAATCCCCTTTCACATTCTGCAGTGCTACATGGAATTACTTTTGTGCAATTCAATAAAGGCCTAAGCTCATCGGGTATCATTTCTCCATTGCTCTCAATGAAGTCCCTGAATCCATCAATAGTACTGTTAAGGGGCAGCTTGAATTTTTTGCACAGATGCCTTATTTCCACCTCGCCAAATCCTAGTGGCATTTCTTTTGGCCAGCTTTTACACTCAAGAACTTGGAGTTGTGCAAGCAATTGAACATACAGTGCTTCAGACTCTTTCTGTGCCACTAATGATGACCCCTTAAAAGATGCAGTGGTGAACAACCAATTGGTTAGATTATTGCTCAGACTTCTGATAAACTGTTTCCGGTTGAGGGAAACAATTTTCGGTCTGTCTGTCAGGTCAACTGTGCCAAATTTACCTGCTTTTACTGCAGTTTCAGCTTCAAGGACTTTGTTGCCTTGTTTTTCTCCCATTGCATCAATGAATTTAATGCAATGCCTCATACGTTTGTCTGCAGAGGTTAGTGTCATTTGGCGGTTTTGCAGAGCTTTTGAAAGAATGCTTAACTCACTTAGGGTGTCGTACAGCAGTGCTAAATCTAGCAAAAACTGATATGAAGTAATTTTCCTGAATAGACCTTCATATGTTTTCCTATCAGAGCTCTGTCGTCTCGCATCTGTCATTGCCATGCTGAAGTGAGCACAAAGTGCATCATAACCATCCCACACTGCAGACACTGTGCGGAAAGAACTGGATACCCATCTTGTGTCTAGCACACGGCCAATTCTTCTCACTTGTTTTTCCAGGCTGGCTGCACACACTTTCAGTTGCTCTTGGTTTAGGGCTGATCTACTGTACACAGTATACAATTTATCCATAAACATCTGGAAATGGTTCATAGCTGTGATATCATTAACTGTGTCACCTACAGCAAGTTCCAGCTGGTGATTTAAGCAATGCCAGGTCAATATGTTAGGATACAGTTCCGACAGTTTTGCAGCTATACCAGCTTTGCGTCCCAACATGACACTGGCTCCATCACTTGCAAATGCAACCAAGTGTTTCTTCAAATATGCATCATCAAAGCCATTTTCACTGAGGCATTTCAACAGATGGTGCATAATTGTTTCTGCTTTTTGGTTGGGAAGTTCAATCAGATCTAAGAATAAGAACTCTGGGTCCAGGTGCTTGTAACTTTCAGTTTTGAGGTACACAATCAGTGTAGTTTTATCTGCAAGGGTAGTTGACTCATCAATCAGAACTGAAATTTTACCTTCTATGGATTGGATTTGTTTGCAAATCTTTTTGCGCATTTCTGTACCTATATGCTTGGTGATGTTTGCTGCACTCTCTCTTGAGTGCAAGCTGAAGCCAGTGTCAGACCCAGTTCTCTCTAGTAAATCCAGCAGATCAACACTATCTGAAAACGGCCTGTCCGCCTCTGCTAAATAGTACACAGACTGGAAAACATTATTTGTAGCCGTCAGTTCTGATACGAGCATGGTGTCAGTGGATTTCTCAATTCTCTGTTTTTTTGCGTCATTGAGAATGTGCTCTGCTTGGAGATGCGCACTTGAGGTGTTGTGGGTACACACCTTTCTCCTGAGAGTCATCAGCATAGCAGCTTTTATTGTTCCACTGCATGTGTGATCTCGTAGTTAGTCCATTCTGCTGCAAATCGTTGACCTCGGCTTTTCGGAACGGCTGAGCACACTTTGCAATCCAGCCACGGGTAGTTGGCCTGTCGTTCTTTCCACATCTTGTCTGACCATAGATCAGGTATCGGTGAAGCTGTACTGGAATCAGGTTGAACAATTCCATCTCCCTGCTGAAAAAACAAACAAAGACAGAAAAAAAACATCAAAACACATTCCAAACTTATGAAAGACAATGACACATCAAATGTATATACACTCTTATAAATGACCAAGTATGGCTTTGTCAGTATTCCAATATACAGTGTGCCCCCCCCCCAATGTACAGCCCCCCACCCACTCAACCTCCTCCAATGTACAGTTTCTACGTCAAATGTATATACACTCTTTTTCTGGACACTTTTTGTATCACAAACAGTACTGTATTTGCAAATCTGGTATGTCATAAATGTATAGATGTAGCAGTACTGTCTATCTGTATGTCGTGTATGTCATATATGTTATGATGAATTGAAAATGGGGGACCCTCATGTAAACAAGACGAAAGTCTTTCTCTGGTCTGCATCCCCTTAACAATTGTATGTATTTAGCTGTACTGTACCCATTCTGCAATCTGTTAATAAACTTTTCAATCAATCACTTACATTATTTGTGTCATTCAGGGATGGTGGTGCTTATTTCTACTAGTGGTGGGCATGGTTTTATGGTCCTCCTGTGACTCCTGTTGATACAACAAAACAGATAACATTAGAACATATACATTACAGCAGATTTAACCAGATTTAACCAGCATATTAAGAGCATGTTCTCTACTGTGCAGAGAACATCAAAACACATGCCCATTTCCCAGCGTATGAAAGACAATGACACTAATTGCCTCTATGGATGTTTTGCAAGTTAAAGGGGAACTATCTTATAAATGGCCTTTTTGAGTGTTTAGCATGGTTTCCTAGCTATGTGAACTTATATTAATATGATCTATGTCTCTAATTCTCATATTGGCGGATTCTTCCAATTCTCCTCTCACAATATTCACCCTCACTGAACTGAGTCATTTGAAAATGTGATGATTTGTGATGTCAGAAAGACACCGCTGCATGATAATGGCGAGGTACAAGATGAGCTGCACACAGTGGTTGGAGCCCAGGCTCAAAACGGCTCGAGATCTTGAGGTAGAAAAATGCTGTTTTGAAGGACTTGATTAGAAATACAAAACAATGAATAAAAAAATATATATATATTACAGAGGTGTTCCATAGACTCACAGGAATTGTGTAAAAGTGCCCAAATAGTGAAAGAAATAGTAAAATAGTTCCCCTTTAACATTCCATGGCAATCACAGACACAGCCCATCGTTCACACCAAACCTGATGAGGGGCAGGGATTCAATGTGAAACGCCCTACCCAAAGCTGTAAAGGAATGTGAATCACTATTCAAAAACACTCAAAACCCAGTTGTACAATAAATGACCAAGTATGGCTTTGTCAGTATTCCAATGTACAGTGTGCCCCCCCCCCCCCCCCCCCAATGTAATGTACAGCCCCCCACCCACTCAACCTCCTCCAATGTACAGTTTCTACGTCAAATGTATATACACTCTTTTTCTGGACACTTTTTGTATCACAAACAGTACTGTATTTGCAAATCTGGTATGTCATAAATGTATAGATGTAGCAGTACTGTGAGGATTGGTTCATTCCCCGCCACATGCTCCGCTCCTTTAAGGTACTGTGTTGATTGGTGCATTCCCCGCCACACGCTTTTGGAGCAAGTATCAATTCCAGCACGCACCTGTCATAGTTTTTGATTAGCGCCCCAGAGGCTTTTTATACTGGGACTTCCCTTCAATCGATGTCGGGTCGTTTTGAATACTTCTGTTTCTGCCTGTTGTTCCCCGTTGCTGTGCCTCGTCTACTCTCCCTCCAGGACATCTGTGGATTGCCGCTGGTGAAGACCTTGTCCCCCCGTTTTGAGCTGCGCCTCGTTTACCCGCTTTACTCTTGCGTTTTGGTGAGTTTGAACCAAACCCCTTTTTGGACTATTCTGTTTTGTGTGTTTTGAAGAACACTGAAGAGTTCTATTTTTGCTTACACTTGACTCAGCTAAGTTGTGTGTTAAAGGAGACACTGAAGATTATCATTTTGCTTGCACTGGACTCAGCTGGGGTGTGTGTTTAGAAGAGACACTGAAGATTATCGTTTTTGTTTTGCACTGACCCTCAGCTAAATTGTGTGTTGTGGTGAACACTGAAGATATCGTTTTGTTTGTTCTGGACTCAGCTAAGGGAGGAGGAGACCGCACAGCCTCTGTGTGATGTGGACTGTTATTGATCTCTCTCTCTCTCTCTCTTTTCCACCTCGAGTTGAAGCTGGGAGTATCTGCAGAGCCGCTTCGGCGTCAACACCGTTTCCCCACCTCGAACACCAAGAGGATCTGCAGAGCCGCAGATAACTCTGCTGAAGGCAGTCTCCCTTTGTTTCAAGATTGTTACTTGCTCCTTTTTGACTCTGAAAATAAATACGCCCTAGTATTTAACTCTGAACTACCTGTCTGTGCCGTGTGTTTGAGGTCGGTTTCAAACCCTAACAAGTACTGTCTATCTGTATGTCGTGTATGTCATATATGTTATGATGAATTGAAAATGGGGGACCCTGATGTAAACAAGACGAAAGTCTTTCTCTGGTCTGCATCCCCTTAACAATTGTATGTATTTAACTGTACTGTACCCATTCTGCAATCTGTTAATACACTTTTCAATCAATCACTTACATTATTTGTGTCATTCAGGGATGGTGGTGCTTTTTTTCTACTAGTGGTGGGCATGGTTTCATGGTCCTCCTGTGACTCCTGTTGATACAACAAAACAGATAACATTAGAACATATACATTACAGCAGATTTAACCAGAATATTAAGAGCAAGTTCTCTACTGTGCAGAGAGCAAATCATTACTGAATGATTGTATTATTATTCTTCCAATGCGATTGCGTGGCAAATACATTTCTTTGTAAGAATATATCTGCATTTTGTCAGTACAATATTAATCAGTGATCACATTGAATTAAAACATGATTATTTCTTGACTCTGTAAACAAAACACGCATTTGTCATGTCTCATGATTCATGAACCAGTGCCACGATTATTTATTTCAAGATAAACAAACAGGCAAATAGCCTATAGCTTAGTCAATCTGGACAAATAAAGAAAAAAAGAAAAGCTGTTTTAAATGCGGTTACTTGCCTTGTTGTACTGAAGTGGCAAGAGGACTGCTGCTGGACTCAGTGGAGTCGGAGGCGCCGGCGTCGGAGGAGGTCGAGCCGCGAAACTGAGTTTGCTTTGTACGAAGCCGAGCTGCTGAAGCTGCATCTTTCTTCCCTTGGGCGGTGGCATCCTTGCGTTGCAGGTAGGAACATGATACTATTGTTGTTGTCAAAATGATCCGTTTATACCGTCTACTCGCGGACGTGGTTGGAGACACCTAGTCTACCTGTGCTTTTTGTTATGTAAAACAGTGGCTGCGGGCCGGGCCGGTACTTAGTTACAACGAATGGGAACAGCGGATTTTTGTGTGCGCGACTGCGCGTACACGCAGGCAGTGTTGGGACTAAGTACGCGTTACTACAAAGTAACGCGTTACAGAAACGAAGTTACTTTTTGCCGCAACTAGTACTCTAACGCATTACTTTTGAAATTCAGTAACGCTACTTACGTTACTGAATGGTTCGTCACTGCGTTATTTGCGTTATATACGGCGTAGATTGATAGCGAGCGGTAGTGATTATTATTATTGTTACAAAGGGTCAGATTAAACCGAATATATATATTTATTACTTGAGATATATTGTATAATATTTGTATATCGTCTGATATCCCTTGTATATTCTTTGTATATATACACGGAATATCCCTTTACCTAGGTACAGGCCAGACCATAATATTCCTTCTCCTATTGGACAGCGACCCCTAGGCGCCAACGGCCATACCCCCAATGTCGAGTTCAAAGCTACCGCTAAGACATGTCTCAACATGCCCAGGTTTGCGCAGTAATACGAGACAGAACTGAGGTTGGCACTAGATTATTCACCTTACGTATAAATACGGCGCAGGTGGATACAGCAGCACTTAGTAACTTAGACCAAAACGTTGAAGCCTTCACCCCGATACAACGTGCTGTGAAGTGGGCCCTTTTTTGCCCCTAAATAGAGCCTTGAGAACCGCGTGCGAATTGATAGCTAAAGTGTCAGAGTTTAACGCTGTATCGTCGAGTTCGACTTATTCTATTGTAAAGTAATAGTCTATTATTTATAGTGTATCGTGCGGCTACCGTTCTACAGTGACCAGCATTACCACCGGTTCGTCGTACCGAGCTAGTGCACTTATCCAGGCTGGGCGGCCTAACCTCGTGCCGCCATCCGAGGAGTCCTAGACGAGAACTGTGTGGATATGTACACCGGAGAACCTACACCGACGAATGCAGAGCCTTTTCCGGCTGGATTATATTGCTTTGGTACTGTGGCTGCTGGAGCAGAGAACCGTCTACCCCACTGCTGTGTGGGATCTACCCTGTGAGGAGCACCGTCGAGCCCGCCTCTAGGACCCACAGAGGCTGGCTAGCTTTCATCCATGCTGCCATGCATACCGGAGTATAGCTGTTGCTTTGTCTACGGACCAAAGGATTATTGCACCGTCTCCTGTATCTGGAGTCTCTTTATTCCTCGTTGATCCAGACTTTGCTCCTGACAATTCCTCTCCCCTGCTGGCTTACAACCGGAGGGAACCCCCTTAGTATCTCCAGCTGACTACGAGTGTGCCTTATATAATTCTTATGCTACAGGTGGTATTAATTATACCCATCGTAATATGCTCATGGACTTACGCTCTTGACCTACTTAAGTGTTCTTCGCCATATAAGCGCAATTCATAATTCTCAATATTGTAACCTACTATTGCTGCTCTGCTAATAAATACTTCTAAATATGACTTTCTTTGTTAAGCCGTATTATTGTGTGGGTGTTCACCATATATACCGTGTACTGTATGGCCAGTAATTAAAGTACATAACTAAGTAGTGGTTTAATGATACCATACTCTCAATACAGTCAGGGAATTGTACCCCTCAGTTACAATTGGTCCTTCGAGCCGGAGGAATATCAGTGTAATATCTAAATATAATATTGATATTAACCATGGCCAGCGGTGAACACTCCACAAACGGCTCTCCTAAGCTAGAACGCCCGCAGCGCAGACGTCAGCCACCTCCTTACCTAGAGGACTACGCTGCCAGTCTAATACCTAGCTTTATACAGACGTTAAATGCGGGAAAAGCGGATAGTAAAAGCATGTCAAACCCTAACGACCAGGCGACCTTGCCAGTAGAGACCCTAGTGGGTTCTAACGTAACTGACCAAGCTCACGGGGGGGACCAGGAGGGACATGACATGACTATACCCCCCGACAACGTCAACAGGACGGTCCCCGGAGAGCTCCAGGATAAAGAAAGCGCTCCAGGGACGGAACCCGACCCACTACCAGAAGAGAAGCGCGCCCAGGAGATAGACCCCCTCGGAGCGCGCCAGGAGAACGGATCTCCAACGAGCACTGTCAGAAGCCGATCACCTCCATCAGTGTCTTCCCCCAGCGAGGCGGACAAGATGCTGGCGCAGGCATTCATCGCCACCCTGGCAGCCTCCACCGAACGCGATCGACTCCAAGCACAGACGCTTAGCGAGCGCGAACATTCTTCCATGGAACAAGAGCGCCTCCGGGCGCAACAGCTAAGTGAGCGCGAACACTCTACCATGGAAAGAGAACGCCTGCAGGCTCAACAACTGAGTGAGCGCGAACAATCTGCAGACCAAAGAGAGCGCCTTCACGCGCAACTCCAAGCGCAAGCCCTTAGTGAACGTGAACACTCTGCGACCCAGCGAGAGCGCTTCCAGGCGTAGCAAAGGAGTGAAGATGACCGCATACGCCTGGAGACCAGACGCCTCCAGACGGAAGAGAATATTGAAAGAGACCGCGCCGATGCCCAGCGCACCGCCGCCGATGCACAGCGCGACGCCGCCAATGCACAGCGCGACGCAGCCCAAGCCCAGCGCGAAGCAGAGCGCGACCTCGCTCACATCAAGCGCAAAGCAGAGCGCGACCGACTACAAGCG
This sequence comes from Notolepis coatsorum, assembly GCF_963971535.1. Classification (NCBI taxonomy): domain Eukaryota; kingdom Metazoa; phylum Chordata; class Actinopteri; order Aulopiformes; family Paralepididae; genus Notolepis; species Notolepis coatsorum. The sequence continues at coordinate 34,681,222 of NC_140173.1, read as the reverse complement.
CAGATAATGGAGCAATTGATTGCCAGGGCGACACCCCCTCTCTCCGCACGGAGCTCCAGGGCATCGTCAAGACAAGGGTCTAGGGCACCTTCCCCTACCCGACCAAGCGACCCGGAGCCCGGCCAACAGAAAGAGCCTATCCACGTCTCCGAACCCCCTCCCCGACCGGTCCATGCGAGACCCAGCAACCGGGAAGAACCGGCCTATGCCGCCGAGAGACTGAATAGACGACTTCAAGATCTAGAAGACCTAGCAGAGGAAGAGGAAGAGGAGGAAAGTCAAGCCCACCAGCAGCATCGTACTCCACAGGACCAGGAGGTCCAGTACAGCCCAGACTTTACCCCCGAGGCCCTGCGTTACAGACCCCCGACTCAACTCAAGGGTGAGTTTGACGCACAGCCAGCCCCGAGGAACAGCACCTGGGTACCCGGGCTTTGGTACCCACCAAGTACCAGCCCACGACAACACGTATGGGGAGACTCGCCCAGGAGGCCTCTCCCCCAACGCTCACCGATGTGCCAGCCATCCATGGCATCGTACCTTGGCACACCGACGTTCCCGGATTTTACACGCGAGGACAGAGCACAGTACACGGAATTACGGATGTGCTTAGAGACTATGATGTCCGACGTCCCTGATGAGACGTACAAATATGCTATCCTCCTCAAGCACCTGAAGGTGCCCAGAGCGCATAATATAGCGCTGGCATATTCCAACTCAAGTACCCCATACACCGCGGCTCTAGTAGCCCTCGACCAGCATTATGGACGCATATGGGACTACGTGATACAAGAGATAAGGAATATTGACCGTCTCCCCCTAGCCACAGACAATCGCTCATTGGATGACCTCTCTATCAAGGTACAATCCCTGGTAGGGATGCTGGGGGCACAAAAGGAAAAGGGTAGACACGAACTGTACGCTAACTCTAATGTAGAAAGGATATTAGAGAAGCTTCCTCCCGCCCGACAAGAGCGCTTCAGGCGGCAAAGAGACCACCGTGATCCCAACGGTCCCGAGCCATCCCTCCTAGACCTGGCCGACTTCCTCGCGAGAAAAGTCAGCAGCCTACGACTGGATACGTTAGTGCGGAGTGGACCAAGCCCCAGAGATGGACCTCGGAGATCCAACGATAACCGCAGGCTGGTGACCGTCATGCACCAAGCCGAATCAGTACCGCGGAACAAGAACCACAACACCCCCTCGACAAAGGAGAAGTGGAAGATTGTATGCCAGTACTGCGAGAAAGAACATTGGCTGTCACAATGTGACACTTTCAAGAAGATGACCGCCGACGAGGTGAGTCAATGGATAAAGTCCAACCGCCGCTGTTACCGCTGTGCGCGCAGCCATATGGCAGCCGAGTGCCGCTTGAAGAAGAGGTGCAGCCGGTGTGACGGAGCCCACCTGGACGTCTTGCATGACAGCAACAGGAAGAAACCCGCACCCCCAAGCAGCACCAGAGTAAGCGTCATGTATATTGACCCCGCCAGCAGCGGGAGCTCCCGAGTGCTCTTGAAGGTGGTCCGAGTGACATTAAGCTACGAGGACAAGGTCATGGACACTTACGCCGTCCTTGACGACGGGTCAGAAAAGACCCTCCTCCTCCCATCCGCTGCAGCCCAGCTGGGTCTGCGGGGGAGCGAAGAAACGATGACGATTCGTACTATAAGAAGAGACCTGAAGACAATAAAGGGTGAGAACGTCTCCTTCACTATCGCAGCAAGCGGGCAGCCAGAGAGGCGGTATAGGATCACTAACGCTTTCACCAGCCAAGACATAGGCCTGTCGCGGTACACCTACCCCATCTCCAAGCTGATGGAAAAATACGTGCACCTGCGTCAACTACCTATACCGCTCATCGACGGCGCCACCCCGACCCTGCTCATAGGATCCGACCACGCACACCTCATCGTCCCGACGGACCGGGTCCACATTGGGCCCAGAGGCTGTCCAGCAGCAGTCGAGACCCGCCTAGGATGGACACTACAAGGCCCCCTCTCCAGGTCTCTCAACCGACCAGCAGCCACTCGCTGCCTCCACTCCAGAGTGACAGAAGAAGACACCACCCTCTTACAGCACGTAGAGAGGCTATGGACACTAGAGACAATGCCCTTTAAGAACGAAAAGAAACACATTCGTTCCAAGGAAGACATTTATGCCATAGCCCTCCTCGAGCAGAGGACAAAGAGAGTCAAGGTCAATGGAGTGATGAGATACGCAACTCCACTCTTGAGGCGAGAGGGTATGCCCACCTTCCACGCCTCAAAAGAAGCGACAGAGCAATATCTACTGAACACCGAGCGGCGCCTAGCCAGAGACCCCGCTCAAGCCACTGTGTACCGCGCTGAGATTGACAAGCTAATCACAGTGGGACACATAAAGAGAATTGACATTCAAGAGGCAGATCAGACGACCGAATCATGGTACGTGCCCCACCACAAGGTCCACCACAACGGCAAGGATCGTATTGTGTTTAACTGCAGCTACCAGATCGGATTACAAAATCTGAATAAAGAACTCTTGCCCGGCCCAACACTCGGCCCCTCTCTACTAGGCGTGTTGCTACGTTTCCGCCAGAACAAGGTGGCCATCAGCGGCGACATCAAAGGGATGTTCCTGCAGGTGCGACTAGTGGAAGAGGACAAGCCCCTGCTGCGGTTCTTATGGAGAGAGAGGATCGGGGATGAGCAACCATCCATCTATCAATGGGAAGTCCTCCCTTTCGGAACCACATGCAGCCCATGCTGTGCTACGTTCGCACTGCAAAAACATGTCGCAGAGGACCCAGCAGCTGACGAGGAGGTCCGACAAAGTGTAGAGAAGAGTTTCTACGTGGACAACTGTCTGCAAAGCGTCTCGACGCCAGAAGAGGCCGAGGCCCTCCTACTCAAGCTCCGTGCCTCCCTGATCAAAGGCGGCTTTGATCTCCGGCAGTGGGCCAGCAGCGACCCTCAAGTACTGCGCAGCCTCTCCCCAGAGGACAAGGCAGCAAGCAGCGAGACCTGGATGGCGACCATCCCAGGTGAAGCCCAAGAAATGACATTAGGACTAGTCTGGCGCTTCAAAACAGACTCGCTCCATTATAGACACACACCCCTGACCAAGGAGCAGGGAAGGTCGATTTCACTACCGACCACCAGACGGAGTGTATACAGAACACTCGCCAGACAATATGACCCGTTGGGATGTATTCTACCTTACACCACCAGGGCAAAGATGATTGTACGAGAGCTGTGGGACAAGGACCAGGGCTGGGACGACCCCATACCCGACCACCTTGCTTCCACATGGAGAGAGTGGGAAACAGAACTCAACTCGATCCCAGGTGTCAACATACGCCGCAGCTACTTCCCACCCACAGTGCGGCTGGAGACGTGTCAGATGGACCTGCACGTCTTCAGCGACGCCTCCGAAGTAGCCTACGGTTCGGTGGCCTACTTGCGGGCCCGAGAGGAGGGAGGAGAAATACATACCGCCTTCATCCTGGCTCGTTCAAGAATAGCCCCCTGCAAGCAACAATCGATCCCGCGTCTAGAGCTCTGCGCAGCCCTAGTAGGAGCGCAACTCGCCACGTTAATCCAACGTGAACTCACCATCCCGGTGCAAAGAACAATCCTGTGGTCAGACTCCATGACCGTACTCACATGGATCCAGTCCGATTCGTGTAGATACAAGGTCTTCGTGGGAGTCAGAATCACAGAGATCCAAGATTTAACAGAATCAGCATGCTGGAGGTACGTGGACACAAAACAGAACCCAGCAGACGTCATCACACGGGGAATGTCCCTGGATGACCTCACACATCACAATCTCTATAGTGACGGTCCCGAGTTCCTCAAGCTCCCGGAAGAAGAGTGGCCTAACCCCACCCCACGGGAGGCTAGTCAAGAGGAGGCAGAGATGAAGAAATCTATGTTCTGTGGCTTGACGCACACACCAGTCCCCACAGACCCCAACATAGACGACTGCCCCACCCTTGAGAGTGCGCAGTTAAAGACATTCCTGTGGCACCACCCTGAGGTTCCCTCCACTACTGACATTAATGCAGCTAATTACGAAGAAGCAGAACTCCTTCTGCTACAGCGAGCCCAAAGAGACTTGTTCCCCGACGAGCTAGACTGTCTGCAGGGATCAAAGCCAGTCCCGTCAGACAGCAGACTGCTCCACTTGGCCCCTGAGCGCGACGCCCATGATCTCATCAGAGTGGGTGGTCGTCTGAGAAGGGCCCCGGACTTAACGGATGACGTCAAGTTCCCGATAGTTCTCAACAGCCGACACAAGGTCACAGAGCTCATCATAAAGAAATACGACGAGGACGTGCACCACGCTGGGTCAGAGAGAGTCTTCGCTGAGATCAGACGTCGCTATTGGATACTGCAAGGAAGAGAAGCAGTACGACGCTTCCAGCGGACCTGTCTAGACTGTCGCAAGTGGCGAGCACAGCCCAGTATACCCAGGATGGCTGACCTACCCCCCTGTCGCCTCTGACTCGGTGACAAGCCCTTTCACTCCACCGGTATGGACTGCTTCGGCCCGCTGTATGTGAAGAAAGGAAGAGGGACGGAGAAGAGGTGGGGTATTGTATTCAAATGCATGACCACCCGAGCGATACACATAGAACTCCTTCCAACCATGAGTACGGACTCATTCCTTATGGCCTTCCGGAGATTCACAGCGCGGAAAGGAAAACCGTCTATATTATTGTCTGATCACGGGACAAACTTTAAAGGCGGAGAAAGAGAGCTGAGAGAGAGCTTCCAAGCTATGGGCCCAGAACTTAAGACCCACCTCGCTCCCTCTCAGATTGATTTCCAGTTTAACCCCCCGAACGCCCCTCACTTCGGGGGAACTTGGGAACGAGAAGTACGTTCAATAAAGACAGCCCTGTACGCCGTGCTTGGGGCCCAGACCGTGGCGGAAGAAGTCCTCACGACAGTCCTCACGGAGATCGAGGGAGTATTGAACCCAAAGCCCCTCGGTTACGTCTCAAGTGATGTAGCAGATGTCGACCCAGTCACCCCCAACACTCTCTTGATGGGGCGGCTGGACCCCGCGCTCCCACAGACAGTGTACAGACCTGAGGAAGCGAACGGCCGAAGAATGTGGAGGTACAGTCAAGTATTGGCTGACAAGTTTTGGAACAGTTTCCTCCTCCACTATCTACCGTCTCTACAGACCCGCCAGAAATGGGTAAAAGAAAGAGACAATTTGACGGAGGGCACAGTCGTCATGATTATAGACCAGTCACTACCCCGAGCTATGTGGCCGGCCGGCCGCGTAAGCAAAGTGATCACTGGTGCCGACGGAAAGGTCAGAGCGGCAGAAGTGCTCGTCCAGGGACGGACATACACCCGACCCGTGGCGAGGCTGATAGAGTTGCCAATGCTACCTGATTCCCTTGATGACGACCATGACCCACTGACTTTGTGAATTGCCCTACTCCTCACAACGGACATTGAGTAGTGGACGGGACGGTTAATCTGTCTCTGTTTATCTAATTAGGTGCGGACTAATTAGGAGGCAGCTGTTACAAAGGGTCAGATTAAACCGAATATATATATTTATTACTTGAGATATATTGTATAATATTTGTATATCGTCTGATATCCCTTGTATATTCTTTGTATATATACACGGAATATCCCTTTACCTAGGTACAGGCCAGACCATAATATTCGTTCTCCTATTGGACAGCGACCCCTAGGCGCCAACGGCCATACCCCCAATGTCGAGTTCAAAGCTACCGCTAAGACATGTCTCAACATGCCCAGGTTTGCGCAGTAATACGAGACAGAACTGAGGTTGGCACTAGATTATTCACCTTACGTATAAATACGGCGCAGGTGGATACAGCAGCACTTAGTAACTTAGACCAAAACGTTGAAGCCTTCACCACGATACAACGTGCTGTGAAGTGGGCCCTTTTTTGCCCCTAAATAGAGCCTTGAGAACCGCGTGCGAATTGATAGCTAAAGTGTCAGAGTTTAACGCTGTATCGTCGAGTTCGACTTATTCTATTGTAAAGTAATAGTCTATTATTTATAGTGTATCGTGCGGCTACCGTTCTACAGTGACCAGCATTACCACCGGTTCGTCGTACCGAGCTAGTGCACTTATCCAGGCTGGGCGGCCTAACCTCGTGCCGCCATCCGAGGAGTCCTAGACGAGAACCGTGTGGATATGTACACCGGAGAACCTACACCGACGAATGCAGAGCCTTTTCCGGCTGGATTATATTGCTTTGGTACTGTGGCTGCTGGAGCAGAGAACCGTCTACCCCACTGCTGTGTGGGATCTACCCTGTGAGGAGCACCGTCGAGCCCGCCTCTAGGACCCACAGAGGCTGGCTAGCTTTCATCCATGCTGCCATGCATACCGGAGTATAGCTGTTGCTTTGTCTACGGACCAAAGGATTATTGCACCGTCTCCTGTATCTGGAGTCTCTTTATTCCTCGTTGATCCAGACTTTGCTCCCGACAATTCCTCTCCCCTGCTGGCTTACAACCGGAGGGAACCCCCTTAGTATCTCCAGCTTTTATACTTGCTTTTTTAATACCAGACGAGCAGCAAATGGGATGCTGTTAAATGTTCCTTTGATGCAGTCAGAGCTTGGTAAAGCTGCATTCTCCCACTATGCTCCCTTTTTATGGAATACGCTGCAAGTGAAACTTTGTCTACAGGCACTTCCTACTGTGAATGCTTTTAAAGGTATGCTACGATTAGCCCTTTATGAAACATGTAACTGTTTTACCTGATGCTATTGTTGATGTGATTATGCTCCTTGCCACTGCACAAATGACCCTCTGTATTTATATTTGAATTGTATGTTTTTTGTTTAATGCCCTGTTTTATGTTGAAACTTGTTGTGTGCTGTGTTGGTCAGGACTCCCTGGAAGAAGAGATCTTGTATCTCAATGGGACATTCCTGGATAAATAAAGGATAAATAAAAAAATAATCTCCAGCTGACTACGAGTGTGCCTTATATAATTCTTATGCTACAGGTGGTATTAATTATACCCATCGTAATATGCTCATGGACTTACGCTCTTGACCTACTTAAGTGTTCTTCGCCATATAAGCGCAATTCATAATTCTCAATATTGTAACCTACTATTGCTGCTCTGCTAATAAATACTTCTAAATATGACTTTCTTTGTTAAGCCGTATTATTGTGTGGGTGTTCACCATATATACCGTGTACTGTATGGCCAGTAATTAAAGTACATAACTAAGTAGTGGTTTAATGATACCATACTCTCAATACAGTCAGGGAATTGTACCCCTCAGTTACAATTATTATTATTATTATTATTATTATTATTATTATTATTATTATTATTATTATTATTATTATTATTATTATTATTATTATTATTATTATTATTATTATCCTCATATCCTGTCTGCCTGGGGCAGCGCCCAGGCAGAGCACTCGCGTATTTCTCTTTTGTCGAGCGAAAAAGAAAAGAACGTTTTAGTTATGTCATTTGTGTTTTGGCTCAAAGATACTGGAGTCTAACGTTAACTACGAGGACTGTCACTCATCCAAATCCACTCGCCACCCGCGTAGAATGATACGAGGCGAGTCTGGCCAATGGCCAATCAGAAATGCGCAAACCAGAAATGCGGCTACGGAAAGAAATAGACCCTCTCTATTGTAAACAAAACAAACGCTCGCTATGAATCTACATAAAAAGAACGCAGTAACAAACTAACAAACCATTTAGCAACTACTTGGAGAGATAATTAATATACAACATGGAAACGAGATAAAGAACATGTTTGAGGCGCTGCTGGAGTCAACTGGACTAACGTAACGTTACTACATCTCGACCACCGCAGACTTTGGTGAGTGCAATGTGTTCACTGAAACTCAAGTTGATCAACGGATTTTGACTGTACGAAATCTGCCAGGGAATCTCATAATACTAATCAAACAATATAAATATAGTCCTTTCATGCACAATTGATATCCTAACTATTCTAACGTTGCAATGCTTTGATTGATATCTTAAACAACGTTGCAACTTGCAAGATGGTGAATGAATGAATGAATGAAAACTTTATTTAACAGATTGCAGAATGGGTACAATACAGTACGGCTCAATACATACAATTGTTAAGGGGATGCAGACCTGAGAAAGACGTTTGTCTTGTTTCCATCAGGGTCCCCCATTTTCAATTCATATAGACATTTATGACATACACAACATACATGACATTTATGGCATAGGGACATATAGGTATTTAGTACTGATACATTTGTGACATAAACGGTATTCAAATATACAGTACTGTTACCCCTAGCTTTGGGTAGGGCGTTCCACATTGTTGTGGCATAATTGCGAAACGTGTTTAGTCCCTTGTTTGAGCCGAATCTGGGTTTTACATGATTTGTTGAGCTTCCTCTGGTGTAGTGGTTGTGGTATTCACTGACCTTTGGGAAGTATTTTGACATGTACATGGGTACCCCGGTCGTATAGTGTATCTTGTAGACCAGGCCCATTGCAAGTTGCTGTACTCTGTCGTCTACTCTAAGCCATCCTAGGTTGTCAAAGTGGGCAGGGGTGAGGTGGGTTCTGGGGTTCAGGTCAAGTAGTAGTCTGACCAGTTTGTTTTGTGATGTTTGTAATTTTGTTTTAAGCGCCTTTGAGGTGCTTTGGTACCATGAGGTGCACGCATAGTCGTAGTACCCTTGAATTATAATGGTTATAATGAAACGCTCCGGCGACATCAAGGCTGTTCCTTCAACCGGCGCACTTCTTATTATATCGACTCGGGACAACATTTGTTTGTGTCAGATTTGTGTTTGTATCTAGACCACATTGCTTAGCAGAGTTCTGTGATGTGAATGGAAACTGTCAAGTTGATCAACCGATTTTGAGTACTATCTGGGGCATGGGACTCGGGAGCAATCTTTTTTTTTTATTTTATTTTTAAATAACTAAATAGTTACTTTTCACAGTAACTCATTACTTTTGGGTGTAAGTAACTAGTACAGTAACGAAGTTACTTTGAAATGAAGTAACTAGTAAAGTAACTGAGTTACTATTTTTCAGTAACTAGCACAACACTGCACGCAGGTACATATCCGTGCGCGATTGCGCGTACTTCAGCCTCAGTGACGAAGGCCAAACGCCGTTTGACCGCGTATGCCCAGCACTGCACCCCTGTGTAAAACACATATTACATGCTGTGCTAAGGGTCCACAATGAATCTGATCGGCTCCGGTTACATGCGTGAGAAGTAAAATGTGGATTCCGGAGTTTTTTTTTCTCATCCATTTTCATTGAGTCCAATCCAAAAGGGTGCATTACCATCTGGGAGACGATAGGGGGCGCTTTTTTCACATCTGAGCGCCTGGTGGGGCAGGTTTACCAACGGTAGACTCGGTTGATGAAATATTAATTCAGATCGCTAATAAAAAAAATAAAACGAGAATTCTCATGATGCGCATTCAGGGGGCGGGCTGATAACCCGAGATATCTTGTGATGGTCATTCAAAGTGTTAATGGAAGGGATATCTGCAAATTGTTCACTGGCACGTATCTTCATAGCTAATAGGTGACTAGGCCTGGAACCGTGAAAGTAGTAGTGCTGTCTTGTTCTGTGCATTTGAAATTCAGATTGTTGTCTTAAAATGGAGTTAATCTCTTTTTTCACTACCTTAATTTGAAGCTCCAGTCGACTAGAGTAGTTGTGCTGGAATGGAGAGATCATCATGGCATGAAGCTTTTCCAGTTGAGCGATCGCCACATATCGATTACCCCGTGTCCTTAGACCAGGCCTGTAGGGCCGTGGTAGCTTGGTTCTGATCAGAGGTTTCAGCGTGACTGGACCTATCAATCAATGGATCCCAAACTGCATTAAAATCAGCTCCTACTATTAATGAGTAATCAGGTAGTTTCAGCATTTCTGCAGTGAGTACAGCATAAAAGTTAGCGTCATACAAATTAGGGGCGTAAGCAGAAATCAGCGCAATTTTTCGGTTCGAACATTCTATTTTAGCAATAGTGATTCGGCCATCTGCATCAGACCACACATCTAACAGTTTAATATTCAATTTCCGATTCGCTATTATGGCTACCCCACAGGCCTTGGTGTCAAAAGAAGAATAACTTATGTTATGGTAAAATTTATTAGCCAGTCTTGCGTTATCCGCCAATAAAAGGTGTGTTTCACTCAGTAATGCAAGGTCCACTTCCTTCCTTTTTAGCCACGTTAGTACACTTGTGCGTTTATGCGGTATATTGAGACCCCCTGTATTCCAGATCAATATGTTCAAATTAGCCATAGTCTAAAAAGGCTGCAGTATGACTGAATGTAATTCGTTTGGAGTAGCACACCATAACAGATATATATCCATTTGTTAAGGTCCTATTGAGATCCGAGCGTGAGCGTAAAAAAAATTATAAAAAATTAAAACAGAGTGAGTCGACTGGAAAGAAAAACAAAAAACTACACAATCCCCCATTCCCACCCCCCTCCCCCATTCAAAATACTTGTCCGGTATCAATCAAACATCAGTTGGTCAACCCTGACCGAGCACAGCAACCACAACAACAAAATGTATCTTAACACTTTCACTGCCACACACGAGATATCTCGGGTTTCCGATAGTTATGTTGAAAGCCACTCACGAGATTTCTCGTTTTCTTTTTTTTTCTTTTTTTTTGCGATCTGAAATCATATTGCATCACGCAAGCCTACCCGAGTATACCCGAGCGCCGCCGGCGATCAGATGTGGAAAAAAGCGCCCGCTATCGTCTCCCAGATGAAGGGATTTTGGAATGGACTCAATGAAAATGGATGGGGGAAAAAATCCTGTACTCCACATTTTCCAGTCCACTGATGCAGCCGGGGTTACCACAGTTCATTCTGGAGCCTCTCAGCCCTGCGGAATCATGTACTGCACTGTACACATTGGATCCATACACTTATCGATCTTTTCGAATGGTGATCAGGAATTGGAATATACCAGTTGGATACCATCTGATGTCAGGTAAGGAATCTATGTTATCAGTGTTAGGATAATCAGACAAATTTTGATGAAGATATAGGCTGTTTTGTGAAATGGGCTCTTTCGGTTTCACTGTAAAAGTCCAAGAGGAAATGAACACGGCGATTATCCGTGCGCGGCTCGAATGTGCTTGCGTGCACGTATAATATTGATCATCTAGCGTTTATTTGAAAACGATTCATAAATAGGCCGACGAATATCAACGTTCTGGAATATTCCAGTAAAAGACGATTATCATAGAATGGTCTAGAATAAACTGTTTTTTACCTCAAAACGGGTGCTTTTCTAAATGCTCTCAAACGGAAATGAAGCGATAAAAAACCAATCTGCCTTGACAGCACTGACTGGAAAAGGATTCTTTGATAAGCGACGGGCAGATTAGACACATAGCCATAATTTAAAACATAGATTAGGCGATATTAAGCGTAACATTGGCGCCGATGGTGGCATTGAAGCGCTACCTCTGGCGCCACCTCGTGGCATTAAAAGTGTTAACCATACTAATAACTTGTAAGGTATATTGTAACAAATTAGAGAAGAGGAACCCACTTCACTCAACTGAAAGAAGAAATCTATGCAACGTTCAATGTGCAGTTGTTTAAAGTGCAGACGGTAACAACGGGTGCATTAAAACACAAGTCTGAGATGAACTAGAGCAGACAATAAAAAGGCAAATGCGTTAAAAAGCACAGGTCGTCTGAATTATACTTGAAAAAAGTCAGTGTGCAACCAGAGCAAACGAGCCACAGTAAACACGTGGCGATGGTAATGTTAGCTAGGAGAGCTTAATCAGGCTAAGGCCTGTTAGCCTGATTCACATAGATATCTCCGCCAAGAGAGGGCCATCCCTCTCGATCGGCAGATACGTTAGCACATAGCTCGTTCGAGTGAAAACTATGAAGTACAGTTCGTACAAATACAAACTAGAAAAAAAACAATATGCATAACAGTCAATGCGAAGTCCAGTTGCGAAGTTCAATGCTCAGACAATAAAAAGCACAAGTCGTCTGAATTATACTGGAAAGTAGTCAATGTGCATACCCATTCGTGGAAATATACAGCGTAGATAAACCTTGAATGTTACTGTTCTGTTGGACCGAAAGTCCGTGGAGTTAGCTGAAAGAGCCCGATAGTTAGCCTAGCTTGCGCTTAGCAAACCAAGGCCCCGAGTCCTGTCACTCTGCGGTGCCTCCTTGATCTTCAGAGTCGCAGGATAAATTAGGTAGACTTCTATGCCCCTCTCCCGAGCAATCCCCATAGCCTTAGAGAAGGCCCTGCGACACCTGGCGGTATGGCCGCTGAAGTCTGCAGCGAATCTGAGGGTATAGTTACCCATTTTTGTTTTTTTGTGATAAATTCTTTTTTTCAAACATGAAACAACACAGTTCACAACATAATAACAATAATACAATCCATACAACAATAATAATACATAAAAAGACACCAAAAACATCGACTCAACACTACAATGACTAGACAATAAATAAAACAGATTGTACAATTAACACCCTAAGCCCCCTCCCTCACCACCCATCACAGCCACGTTCCCCAACCCTCGGGAGCCCCAAGTCCGGTACCCTGGCGAGCCAGAGCATCATGCCTCTTTAACACCCCGCCACGCCGAGGGCCCGAACCAAGGGCCCCCCGCCCCACCCCTATAGTTACCCATTTTTGGAGGGTGTTTTCTGGCCTCTCGTAGAATAGCCTGACGTGTAGGGAACCGCAGGCAGTAAAAGATGAAAGCGCGTGGACGTCCGGCCTTCTCCGGGGGGCCATTCCTAAAAATTCTATGTGCCCGCTCAATCTCCGGTTTAGGGATGGACGGAAACCAATGTGGAATCATCTTTTCGAGGTATAGAATCGGCGCATCGTCTTCAATGTCCTCGGGCAAGCCGTAAATTCTAACGTTGCACCTTCTATTCCGGTCCTCCAGGTCAGCGATCTTATTTTCGTAAAAAAGGAATTTATCCTCGATCTCCAAAATCTCTGTGGAGTTGGTTTCAGCTATGATTGCCACCTCTGCCACTCTTTCTTCCACTCTAGAGAGCCGCGTGGTCGCGCTAGCTACCTCCTCCTGGAGCGAGTCCAGTCTGTTGGTTAGCTGGAGCATGCTAGCGTCAAGCTCAGCATGGAACAAAGTCCTGATGAATTCACCGTCCACCTTATTTAATGTCCCCTTCTTATTCGATATTTGATTCGCCATCTCTGTGAAGTATTATGTGAATGTATGTCGTGAAATTAACATCGTAATTAATATATAAGTGGAGTGGTCGCTGAGCTCGGAAAAATTACGCAGCCATCCGATCTGATCGTAAACCGGAAGTCCCACATTCTGAGGTTTCTTAACCTTTTAACCCTTTCAGTGCCACGGACGACATATCTCGTTTTATCAGCCCCCCCATTGAGTGCCCACAACGACAAATATCGTTTTATTTTTTTATTAGCGATCTGAATTCATATTTCATCAACCGAGTCTCCCGTTGGTACACCAGCCCCTACAGGAGCTCAGATTGGAAAAAAGCGCCCCCTATCGTCTATCCCTGTGTAACTGCAGGTCAGTCGCTTAGACTGACCTGGGATCTGTAGATCTCTGGGGGGGAGCCAACTGGCTCCTTGTGCTGGCGAGCAGTCTGCTCAAGAGCGATCTGCTTGCGGGACGGAAATCAGCCTGGAATATATATTTACAGCAGCCAATAATCAATCAATAAGCGTGATCGATATTTGGAATGGCGATCAGGAATTGGAATAATCTTTTTGGAGAACATCTGATCTGAGGTAAGGAATCTATTTTACCAGTCTTGGGATAATCAGAGCTGTTTTCACCTATATATCAACGTGTCCCATATGTGTGTGTGTGGCTGTGAGTGTGTGTGTGCTGATCAGGAAATAAGATAATCGATTTTTCAGCCCGCTTCTATAGCGTGCATAAGTACACATATACTATCGATAATCTAGCGTTTATTTGAAAACGATTCATAAATAGACTTAAAAATGACAACGTGTTTTGTGTATTACAGTAAAGCGCGATTCCTGCAGAATCTTGTTTTTTTCTGAAAATTTAAAAAAACAAGCGTTTTTCAAAATGGTATAAAACGGAAATTAACCGATTAAAAAACTATCCGTTTCGACAATGTTGACTGCAAGTAAATGTCATTGATAAGCGACTGGCGTAAAAAATGCTGAAAAATGCTGCTTTAGAGTACTTGATTAGAAATGCAAAACAATGATTTAAAAAAATAATAATAAAAATTAAACCTTACAGATGTGTTCCATAGACTCACAGGAATTGTGTAAAATTGCTCAAATAGTGAAAGGAATAGCAAAACATGGGACCTTTAACAGGTGGGAAGAAAAGTGGCAATTTTTACTTGAACTTGAGGACTGCATACTTTTTCTGCAAAGCTTAGCTTTATACTTAAAGCACATGCATGAGCCTGGTCTCTTTTGAAATAACATTCTGAAGTTACTAATGCAAAAAAGGATAATCACTTTTAGTGCTAATGAAATAGAGTAACAGAGGTTTTAACTTGAGTTGAACTTGTGTACTCACATTTCTTTAGCGGTTGCCAGATTCCATTATTCCAGCATAGAGGTATGAGCTGGAAAACACTACAGTTCCATAGCAGCATGAAGTCTAGTAGTGTAGTACAGGTCCAAATTTGATAACAATGTGTGCTTGAGCAGTTTTAGTAAACCTTGTACCAAATAAATAAAATGCCTCAAAATCCTCCATGGCCATCCCCCTCCGTGCGTTCTGAAGATTGAGTCACAAATAATTTTCGGTCATCAACTTTCACCTACTTCCTATATTCACACCCCCCCCCCACACGTGTGGTATCGTTGGAAGCGGACACTCGTTGGCTACAACACTGACCAATCATTTCTGCCATCAGCGGTGATTGGTCAGTTCTCGAGCGTATACAATCCAACGTGGTCTTGTAACTCGAGAACCGAGGCACGGAATTGGTCGATGGAGGTGGCGTTCGAAATGCGGCAAATTCAAGTTTCGAACAGTATATTACATGATCGGCAAAAAATGCAGCTGGTAGACGCTCGCAAAGTGACAGGCATGCCGGCCCGAGATCGGGCCCCCACCTGTTAACTCTTTCTGCGCCAAACCCGACATTTCTCAGGTTTCAAATCCAACCGTTGAGCGCCAAACCCGACATTTCTCGGGTTTTGATCCTTTTCTCTTTTTTAAAAGAGAATCAGAACACAGCAATCTGTCGGAGATTTGATCGCCTGAAACCTATTGTTTCCTGTATGATAGCCATGCCCAATACACACGAGTAATTGCGATCGCGATAGAACGACTGGGATTATTAATGACAAAGGTAAGGTCTATTTCTATGTATATTTGACCGAATCTAAAACATGCCCTTGTATTGATCACAGTGTCGTACTTTACCGAACCTAACACATGCTTTTGGTAACGATCGCAGCTTTGAGGTAAACGACCCCCCCCCCCCCCCCCTTGATGATTTTGTGAAGAAACCAATATATATATGGTATATACCTTTGATTTGGAAATAATATAGGTTTCAGGCAAGCAACCCGAACATTTTGTGTTGACTTCCTGTTTCTAAGTTCCAGCTGAGAGGTAGGAGCTGGAAAACATAACGGTTCCATAGCCTGAAGTCTTATCTACAGCACAGGTCCAAAGTTTATAACAATCCCATGGAAAATGTGTGTTTTACAAAGGTTTTTGTAAAGTGTGTACCGGCGGTAATTTGGCATGATTATCCAAAATGGCCATCCGCTCCCATTGATTCTGAGGCTCTAGTCAAAACTGGCTTCTACCCTGTTCTCGTTGGGATAGCGTTGGCTCCAGAATTGAATTGGCTACAAAGGTGGTCAAAATTTGTTGCCATCAGCAGTGACTGGTCCGTTCAGGACCCGACCAAACCGGACATGGTCACTCGTCCGAATGGCTTGTCAAATGACGCTCGTCGGATGTTTCGTCTTGTAACTCGAGACTGGAAGCACGCAATAGGTTGAGTGCGGTGACGATCGAAAGGCGGCAAATAATTTTTTTCTAAAACGCAGCCCAGAGCCGGCAGACGAGGGCAATGTGCGCACACAGGCTTAACCCTTTCACCGCCGCACTACCAAACGGTTAACCCTTTCACTGCGACAATACACAGAAGGTTAACCCTTTCACTACCACACGACAGCAGGTTAAACCGTCGGTAGTGTGTTAATAAAGGGTTAACCTTCTGTAGTGTGGCAGTGAAAGGGTTAACCTTTACCAGAGTCACCTTTAAGTAAGATATCTTTACTTTTACTCTCTTTATCTCTCTTTTTTACTCTCTCTCTCTCTCTCTCTTTTTCACTCTCTTTCTCTCTCTCTCTTTTTCACTCTCTTTCTCTCTCTCTTTTTTTTCACTCTCTTTCTCCCACATACAAACATCTGCACTACTGAATATCAAGTTATTTGTACACACAACACATGCATATCCACACACACAGATACACACACATTGTCCCACGGTTAGACTCTCCACACACACACACACACACACACACACACACACACACACACACACACACACACACACACACACACACACACACACACACACACACACACACACACACACACACATACACATACACACACACATTGGGCTCCCAGCACAGTTAGATCCGCTCAGGGACAAGCCAGGCCACTTCCTGTTCCCGGGTCATGACCGTGGTTGGTGGCTGATGGTGATTGACAGCTGGGTGTTTGGGTTAGCCCGCCCCCTCTGGGGATTGGCTATATGGGCTTCAGTCTTATCTCCACATCCCACATAGCATGCAGGATCACACACAAGATCATACACACACACACATACATATACACACACATACATACACGCACATACATGCACACGCACATACATACACACACATACACACGCACATACATGCACATACACACACACACACACACATATACATGCACATACATAAACATACACATGCACATATAGAGTTCATACAGACAGCCTTTATTCTCCAACCATACACACACGTATGCATGCCTTGCATGCGCGCACACACACACACACACACACACACACACACACACACACACACACACACACACACACACACACACACACACACACACACACACACACACACACACACACACACACACACACACACACACACACACACACACACACACACACACACACACACACACACACACACACAGAGGACTGGAGTCCATCTCTCATGTCCATCCCAGAGGATCCGTCTGAGAGCAGAGCAACACTGTTTCAGAGAGAGAGGAAGGAAGAAGAGGCTTAGCGGGGAAATCTCCCTCTCTCTCTCTCCCTTCCTTCTCTCTCTCCCTGCTCTCTCTCTCTCCCCCCCCCCTCTCTCTCCCTTCATTCTCTCTCTCTCCCCCCTCTCTCTCTATCTCTCTCTCCCCCTCTCTCTCTCTCCCTTCTCTCTCTATCTCTCTCCCCCTCTCTCTCCTTCTCTCTCTCTCTCACACACACACACACACACACACACACACACACACACACACACACACACACACACACACACACACACACACACACACACACACACACACACACACACACACTGGATCTCACTCTCTCTGTCGCTCTCTGTCTATATCTCTGTCTCTGTATCTCCCTCTTTCCTTCTTTCTCTCTCTCTATCTCTCTCTCATGCATCACAGGAACATTTCTATCTAAAGCCCTAATAATAATAATAGTAATGTATTCAGGTAAACTTCGGTCGGGGCGCCTGCACAGCGAGGGAGGGAGCTGGTGAAGGTAGTGTGACCCTCCCACGCGTTACACTTCACCAATGAGAGTCCTCGCTGCCAGGTGGAAAGAGGCTGCTGGCTGTCTCATATGTATCGGAGGAAGCATCTGATAGACTTCAGGGCTCCCTAGACCGGCAAGTGGGGGGCAAATGCATGCAACGACCAGGAAGGGGAGGGGGGAATTGGCATAACGACAAAATTGGGATGGGAGGAAAAATATGAGAAAAAGTGGATAAAAAAAAAATAAGAATGTTACCAGAATGTTTCATAGGACATTGATTGAAAACTATCGGCTTGAATTTTACAATTGATGGCTTATTTTGAAGGTATGAACCTGTGAGAAGTGGGTTTTAAGCACAGCCCAATCGCTGAACACAGGAGAGGAGAATGGAGCGTTTCAAGGGGTTTTAATGGTATTCCCAAGCAGACAAGTATTACATCCAGAAATGTACAACAGGTATGAATGGGGGGATAACGGGAGCAGGCGCACTCCGGTGCCGCTGCAGACGGGAGACACGGTTTCGTGTTTGAGAGAGAGAGAGCTGGAACTCCTTGGTGGCTCCAGGGGGGTCCAGACAGGAACACGCTGGCACGGAGGTCCTGGGCACAAGAGAGGGAAGTTAGTACACGGATGATCACACAGGGATGCCTAGCAGGTCTTCAGACTGAGGCGTCGTACCTAGGTAATGATACTAACACCACGACGACTTCTGGTCAGCGTCATCTGGTAGAAGTAGGGTCTTCATCAATGGGGGATGGGATACAGCTGTGAGGAGTGAGGTGCCTGACAGCGTGTGAATCAGGGGGATGAAGTGCAGCTGGGCTGAGTGACGGGAGGTGAAGGGATGCTGGCCATATAAGGGCGTGAGGCTTCCGTGGTGGAAGGGAGGATGAAGAGGAGTGCGTGGTGGATGGAAGGGAGGATGAAGAGGAGTGCATGGTGGATGGAAGGGAGGATGAAGAGGAGTGCATGGTGAATGTGAGGGGAAAAGGAGGGGGAGTGAAGTACGCTCGTGCTGTGATTATGACAGAACCTGTAGTTTCATATTATGTAAAAACAAATTGAAAAGTGAAAATTCTGAGGGAGGAGGGGCCCAACAGCCCAGACTCTAGAGGGTTTTAAGAAGACATTTATGTTCAAGAATGAGGTCCACCATGTGTTTTCTGTCATAGAATAAGAGTAGAAACCATGACAACTGTCTTATTTGTGAATAAATGTTTACATTTTTAAATGCAATTGCACACTTTCAGCGCCACACTTAATCCACATCTCTGCCGCTAGAAGGCCAGTTTAAAATTTCCGCTGTGTTTCACGATGTTTGCAGAGCTATGTGGGTGTTCTGTATTATAGCTGTGGAGACAATGGTGTGGCTCATTTGACAGACACTACTTGTCGTCCAACATGGGAAAAAGAGTTTGTTTTCTACACACTGTAGTTTGTAGTTTATTACATGCTAAACATCGCGCATTTCCAAGATAATCCAGTCTTTTTTCATAGATCGTGAGATAAAATGCGCTATGTGCAATAAACCAGAATCGTTTCTGGTTGATTCCCTGAACCCCCAAATACTCCCAAATCAAAAGGTATATAAGATGTACATATGTACCTTCACAAGATCATCAAGGGGGGGGGGTGGGGGGGGGGGGGGGGGGTAGTCTTACCACGAAAATCGGTAGAAAATGCCACTGTTTATGACCGGTAAAGTAAGCCACTGTGATCATTACATAAACATGTTTCACGTTCGGTAAAATAGACATAGGGGGTCCTTACCTTAGCCAGAAGGTAATCCAAAAATAATAATTCCAATGATCCCATCGGCGATCGCGATTACTCGTTTATATGTAATTACACGTGTTTACGGGACACTATAGGTTTTGAGGCGATCAGATCGGCTAGCGATTGCTTTGGAAGAGCTCCTCCCCCACAGAGCGAGCCTCGATAGTCTGGTGCATTCATTGACTATCATGTTGCCTTCTATTAGAGTTCAAAGGGTAGGCGATACTGCCACCTAGTGCTATTCGATCGGCATTGCAATTCCAACGTATACAAACGACCCAGGGATGGCTAGAATGACCCGGATGATGATTTAGGCCATGGTTAGGCCATGGTTAGACTAGGTGTTTTTGTTTTCGTTTTGTTGCTGAATGAATACCTTTGCTGTCCCAGTTAATTAGAAATTCCGTTTTGGCAGGAAAACGCGTTGCCCTACTGACAACGCTGAAAAGGTGTTTTCGTTTTGGATACTCGCCAAAACTCGCCGACAACGTGTCATGTAATCTGCGCGGAGCCGTTGTCTGTATTGAGCCCCGGGACGATCACCGAGTGGCCGGACGAAAATAGGGGACGGACCAAGCACGTCCGGCCACTTCCGGTTTGGCAACTCGTCGATCGGCCACGAGGTGGCGGTATTGAAGCGTTGCAGAGTTGAGCGGAGTCCTACAGCACCAGCCAAGACTCCGTGGGTGAAATGTGAATACCATGACGAAAATATGAAATATTGATCTCAAAGACGCCTTACGGTGTCATTGGCAGATTACGCATGGCGGAGAATGACGTGTTAACAAGTCATTGGCGAGCAATGGGTTAAATAGAAATGCCGCTTTGGCAGGAAAATGCGTTGCCCTACTGACAACGCTGAAAAGGTGTTTTCGTTTTGGATACTCGCCAAAACTCGCAGACAACGTGCTCAGGTTGCAAAACAAATGTCTAACTCGGCTGCCACTACGTTGCGACCTGGAAAGCGAAACTCATCTTGAAAACGAAACGAAAAACACCCTCTGTGTAACCGACGCCTTAGAATGGGGATCAGAGGAAAAAGAAAATATCAAAGGATCTAAAAACATAATATTACGTGTTTGGCGCTCAACCGCTGGCGAACAAACGCGTAATATTACGTGGTTGGTGCAGAATGAGTTAAATGGCATTTTTACTGAACTGACTTTTTATTTTTTTTATCCCCGCTGACTCTGCCAATTGAGCCAGTATGACGGCCGGCCAAGCCCGAGGCAACGCTGACAGCCGGATTCGATACCAGTGTCTCTCGCGTTGGTGACGAGCGCTTAGTCCGCTGCGCCACCCAGCCACCCGCTGAACTGACATTTTCAAAACCTTTTTCCACAGACCCCTTTCAGGCTTTCAGAGTGTCTCAATCTAAGGGTCCCACCAAGACTTGCCCATATTTGGCACACTGAGGAAAGTAGGTTATCATCTTTTCCATTCCATTTTTGGAATGCATTCTATATTGTACACACTTACAGTGCTTTCTTGTCATCTCTCTCACATTTTAGCTACATAAATATTATAATCAACCAATTTCCCATCAAGTAAATCCATCTCTTATGACGAGGAGAGGATCAAAAGAGAAAACAAACTGACCTAACCAAGCCAGAGTTGTCACTTATGAATATGTTTTCATGATGTAAAAATCATGGTTTGTGTTTAGATACATTTTCCGCAGTGTTCTGTAATCAACAACTAAAACAAATGTCTGCCACCACTGCAAGTATGAAAAGGTATCAGGTATCATTTTCATCCTGTTTTGATTATATTCTTTGAAACAATCCTACAATGAAATCTAGGATTTAAACGGATATTTTGATAGATGAGACCTGGTTCTCATCACTCACCTCAGCCCACCCAAGAGGCCCTTGTTAGCCTAGCCGCTATTAGCCGTTGAGCCGAGTGTGAGGAAGGAAGGAAGGAAGGAAGGAAGAGGTTGAGTGTATTTAGCCGGAGTACCGCCGGGCCCTGGGCCTCCCAGACAGCTAATGAAGATCTATACGTCCTGTGGCTGATTGAAACACTCAGGCACAGGAAGAGCCAGGGCTCCGTGTGGCTGTCAACACCGACTGCTGGACGGTAGCTACTTAGTTAGCGCTACGTAGCAGCTGTGCTAACAGTTTTTAGCTAAGCTAGCTCCTGCTAGCTGTTTACCAACGAATATACTTTTGTACAATAAACCTGAAGTTCTCTCTCTCCCTCTATGTATGTGTTTGTGTGTGTGCGTGTGTCTCCCTCGCTCCCCTCTCTCTGTCATCTTACCTGGGGGAGAGAGAATCTGAAGATAGTTATATCTACTACATTATTATATGTATATGGTTATAGACTTTGTAGTGATCAGGCTCTGTAGCCTACTACATTATTATTTTTAGGGATTGTACGCGACCCCACTTGCACGACACAGACAGGTATTTATACAACAGAACAGTGCAACACTGACACATTAAGGGTGAAAAAACACTAAAATCCAGGAACACAAAAATAGCAGCACTGTGCCTTTAAAGGGAGGGAGTAGGGAAGTAGCTGGCACAACGTCTGGAGTGGGAACATTGGGATCCTCCCGTGGAAGTCTAGAGAGCGAAGACGGTGTCCTACTCCAGGAAACGGCGATAGGTGGTAGCATACAGAGACGACCTGGCAAGGAGTGGAAGGCAACCAGCAGTACTAATACTCTCCCGAGGAGCTGATTACCAACCACTCACAGGTGCGTGAGGAAGAAAGTTCGACACGCCCCCTCGTTGGGCAGCATGCAGTCCTACCCAGCCCTCACAATTATATGTCTATTGTTATAGACTTTGTGGTGACAAGGCTCTGTATCTACTACATTATTATATGTCTATGGTTATAGACTTTGTGTTGATCAGGCTCTGTATCTACTACATTATTATATTTATATGGTTATAAACGTTGTGGTGACCAGGCTCTGTATGCTCTGCTGCATTCATCAAACACAGGAAGTTGAAAAGTGGTTCCGAATATAGCTGACCATACTATTGCCTGATTTAACCAGGATTATGAGGTCAACGGTGTTGATGGAAACTGAGGACACAACTTTGATTTTTTTTACAGAAAATATTGTTTGAAGTTCGCTGTATGTATTGTTTGATGTATTTATTTTTAAAAGGTTCTTTGGGCAGTTTGGTATTGTGACCTCTTGCTGAGGACACGTACAAAAACATTACTTTCTAACTACAGAGGATATATTTAAACTAACGATATTGAAACTGTAAAAGAAATATATGAGAATAATAACACATTTCCTTTAGATTTAACTTTCTACACATATTGTTCATTATTCATTTCTTGAATAAGCTTTCATGCAATAGAGTTTCAACACCAACGTGTTCTGTATGACTCATAATAAATTATTATGTAATTAATTAATTGTAAAATAATGACATGTGTAATTCACTGGAAGTAGGTGTCCCAGTGTAGCCTAGTTCCCAACAGTCACGAAATACACTCCAAATACAACTCGAAAACGTTCCTGTAAATATGTTGTGACCTGTGTATTTATCACGTGGAGAAATAAAAAAAGAAAATTAGACATTTTCGTTTTCTAAGTAGATATATACTCTGAAATTTGTTTTGCCGAACCACTGCTGCCTGGGAGCAGTGATTTCATCACCTCAAAAGCGCTGTTGCTTTTCGAAAAACAGGGCTTTTGAGGTGATGAAATCACTGCTCCCAGGCAGCAGTGGTTCGGCAAAAAAGAATTCTGAGTATATATCTGCTTAGAAAACAAAAATGTCTAATTAGGCTATACTGGCACACCTACTTCCAGTGAATGACGCTAAGCTAGGCTAACGGTGCGGCTGTTTCCTAAGCCTAAGGGCCTGCGTCCATTTACCGCATTTTTATGGCCGCAAGCGTCTTTTTTTCAATTGATCCCAATGGGGAGGGAGCTTATGCGGCCGCATGCTGCCGCCTATAGGAAATGCGCTGCAGTCGGCTTATTTCTTCAGCGCCTTTCAGCTTTTTTGTGCGGCTGCACCCAGCGTTTAAAGTTGAAACTTTCTGACCTTTTCAGAGCGATGCGCCGAGCGCATTTGCAGACAACCAATCACAACCAATCATATCTACCACTCTGTTTGTAACCTGACACCGGAGTTGCCTGCCTGTCTTGGCTGTCTACCCACAAGAGACGGGCCATTGAGATTCGCGACAAAGCACAAATACACTAATAATAACTACACGAATACACTAATAAAAGTTAATAAAAAGCAAAGGGCGACGATTAACTGTGGTGTCAGGCAATAACTATATATATAATTAATATACAATAAAGTGTATTAAAATATGCTATATGTGCAAAACCGCGGCAGTAAAATACGATAAAAGTTATTATTACAAGATGGCTGTCATGTAGTTGTCGCTAGAGTTCTTTCTCTCTCGTCATCAGGTAGTTTGATGGTGACTGACAGCTCGTTGCCATAGCTACAAAAGGCTCACGCTGCGTTTTTTTTTCTCACCGCAAGCGCTCCACCCCAGCACTACCGGCGCACTGCCAGCGTTTTTCAGCTGGAAATGTGAGATAGGTGGACGCATGCCCTAATGCATGCACAGAGAAGAAACGCATATGTATCTGCTTGTCAAACTCCAGGGTAGATGGAAAATAAGCTAATTTCCCCAAAAGTTGATGTGTTCCGTCATGTTATTCATATATTTTCTTTAGTCCTCTTTCACATTTGAAGTAATCCAAAAGTAACTGAAAGTAACCAGAATACATTACTTTAATATTGTGATGCTTAGATTAAGTTACTGAATACATCTTTTCAACATGTAAGTTGTACATGTAACAGAATACATTTATACAGTAACCCTCCCAACCCTATGAACTACTAATGTATAAGAACATGTGAATGAATCACCAAACCGTTACTGAATTACTGTATAGGGACATTATTGTAGAGTCAAATGAGCCAGTGATTCCAGTAGGATACAGAGAGGAACTAAAATATCAGTTAAAGAAGAAGTCAGCTGGTCCTGTTAAACAGCTGGCTGACTGATTACATGGTCTTACACCTAAGAAATGCAATGAAATAGCATTGTAACATGATAGAGGAATAGATCATGTTCAGTTGTATGGAGGTATTGATAGAGGAATAGATAGAGGAATAGATAATGTTCAGTTGTATGGAGGTATTGATAGAGGAATAGATCATGTTCAGTTGTATGGAGGTATTGATAGAGGAATAGATCATGTTCAGTTGTATGGAGGTATTGATAGAGGAATAGATAATGTTCCATTATGTCCACATTCTTACTTGAAAAAGTGAGTTGGTTCAGTTTACCCCTAATCTGGATCAATTTACCCCTAACCCTTTATTTCTGGTTAAATAAAGGTTTGATGAAGATGAATTGACCCCTAACCTGGATCAATTCAACCCTAACCTTCATCAACTTACCCCTTACCCAGACAAGCTGAGCCAAAGGACCACTGTCATATTTCCATCCCACTTTCATACAGATGCATTTGTATTTTTTAATTTGTAAACATCCTGAAATATGTACCTGATTTACTGGTGTCTTCTTGCTTACCCCACTCTCCTGGCGTGCCTTACCGCCCCCCCCCCCCCCCCCCCCCCCACCTCGAGCGTGACCGCGGACAAGAGGCTATTGACTCCTGCTCCTGCTTCTCCATTCATCGCAGGCTAACCCGGCATTAGCGTTAGCACTTCAGGCCCGTTAAGCTGGGACTGTTAGCACAGCTGCTACTGCATACAGCACTAAGTAACTTCTCCAGTGGAAGGAGGCCCCTCGGGGCAAACACAGCCGTCCAGCGGCAGCAGCTGTTTGTCTAGCTGCGTGTTCCAGAGAGCCATTAATACTGAGGGCTAATAGCGGTGTCAGGGGCATTAACACACACAGGGGCAATTTCCTTGACACAGATTAAGTCTGGATTTATGCTAGTGGGGATTGGCTTCCTGAACATGGGTTTGGTCTTGAAGTTGAAATCTCCTAAATGCCCTCCATTGCAGCATCTACACTGATGTGCTGATGATGTTGTTGTTGTTGTTGTTGTTGTGAGTGGACGATTAACACATTCCCCGCCAAAGACGAGTGTACTCATTATAGCCCGCCAATCGTTGGACGCCAACGAGTCAACTCATTATTATTATTATTATGATCGTTATTTCTTTTATTCGCTATTTCCATTCATAATTCATCCTGCTGTGCTGTGGGAATGTGTGGCACTCTGTCTGAGAGCGCAACGGTCCGATACCGCCGCCTAACGCCTAGCGGCCGCTATTGCACTCCGGTTAAACTATATGGCTTGTTGTCTGGGCCGAGCTGTGGCGTGGGGGCGGGGTCTAAACCCTCGGGCAGGGCAAGCGGTTCTAACAGATGCACCTACGAGCCCCCCCCCCCCGTTCATGTTCACGGCTGGTGAACGTTGGACACACGATCGCGATCAGTACTTGGAATGGCGATTAGATAATTGGAGCGTGTGTCTGTGGTGTGTGTGTTTGTGCCGGGGCCCCGTTGGTTGCGATAAAAGCATGCAGGGGTGGCCCCCCCGCCTTTCATGCATCGATGATGAAACATAATACCGATAATCTACCGTTGATTTCAGATTGATTATTGATCCAGGCGAGAAATGGCACGATTTATAATGAAATGCAGTAAAGCAATGTTTGGCGGAGTGTCCTGGGATTACACAGGATCACTCTAAAACTATACTCATATTCACCACGGTATAAAACGGAAATGCATGGATGAAAGAATTATCTGTTTTTTGCATGTTGACCGGAAGAAACTCACTGACAATCGACGTTGTTATTAGATCCATAGCTATAATATTTAATATAGTTTTAGCACTACAAACACTGGCATCTACCCCCATTTCATTACAGCGCTGGCACAAACGGCCATACGCCCACAGCGACCTCTGGCGTCCAATGTGTTAAAGAATTGCCTGTAGAAAACCCACTCATTTACTCTGTACTGATGTGTGTAAACTGTAAAGTGATACCAGCCCTGCTCTGGTCCCTGGTCTGTTTGCTTATTTCATTACAACAATTAGGCTGCACAGCTGACAAACATAGTTGCTGCCCATAGGTGGCTATTGTACTACAACACACTTTATTCTTATTTTTATTGTAAGATGGCAAATGATTATCCCATGATCTATCACGTAATGTTGCATCTAATGGTTTATATCTGTGACCTAATCCACACAAGCCCTAATGTGGATAAACTGGAGAATGGAATGTCTCAGGGATCCCTCTTCCCTCTGAGACACTGATGAGAAGACACTGAAGAGTTCCTCCTCTCTCTGAGACACTGATGAGAAGACACTGAAGAGTTCCTCCTCTCTCTGAGACACTGATGAGAAGACACTGAAGAGTTCCTCCTCTCTCTGAGACACTGATGAGAAGACACTGAAGAGTTCCTCCTCTCTCTGAGACACTGATGAGAAGATACTGAAGAGTTCCTCCTCTCTCTGAGACACTGATGAGAAGACACTGAAGAGTTCCTCCTCTCTCTGAGACACTGATGAGAAGACACTGAAGAGTTCCTCCTCTCTCTGAGACACTGATGAGAAGATACTGAAGAGTTCCTCCTCTCTCTGAGACACTGATGAGAAGACACTGAAGAGTTCCTCCTCTATGAGACACTGATGAGAAGACACTGAAGAGTTCCTCCTCTCTGAGACACTGATGAGAAGACACTGAAGAGTTCTTCCTCTCTCTGAGACACTGATGAGAAGACACTGAAGGGTTCCTCCTCTCTGAGACACTGATGAGAAGACACTGAAGAGTTCCTCCTCTCTCTGAGACACTGATGAGAAGACACTGAAGAGTTCCTCCTCTCTCTCTGAGACACTGATGAGAAGACACTGAAAAGTTCCTCCTCTCTCTCTCTGAGACACTGATGAGAAGACACTGAAGAGTTCCTCCTCTCTGAGACTTGACACTGATGTTAGAGAAGACTGCATAAACTGCAGATGGTCCAAAACTCAGCCGCCCGCCACCTCACAAACACCCAGTCCCGTGCACACATCACTCCTGTCCTCCACTCTCTCCACTGGCTCCCGATCAAGGAACGCATCAACTTCAAAACACTACTCCTCACCTTCAAAGCCCTCCATAGCCTACCTGACTGATCTCCTTCTTCCTTACCGCCCCACCCGTTCCCTCCGGTCCTCCTCCACTGCTTCCCTCACTGTCCCGTCATCCAAACTGATTAGCAAACAGAATATATGCCACGCATGCACATGATGTGTGGCAGCGAGATTCATTCCCTTAGAATGAGGGGAACACTGACCGGCTCTGATTGGTTTACTGAAGGGGGGAAATCGGGACGTTTACACTTTTTCGAAATCTTGATGGATTACATACAATTATTATAACTGGGCCTATTGACTCAACATAATAATTTTGTACACTTATTACTGTACATTTTACTGTATATTTCTGTATATCTTTGGCTGTATAGTTTATATTTAAGATTTTAGAATGTATATACATACCAGAATGTATATCCCGGACCGTATTTTATTCTTTATTCTATTTTATTCTTATTTTTTATATTATTATATCCTTATTCTTATTTGCGTCCTATTTACTACCTAAATGTTTATTGCTCATTGTTAATTTAGAATGGATTGGCATTCAATACCCTTAAGTGATCACAGCTTGGACCCAATGAACCCACAAGTCCCCAGGTGTAAACACTTAGGAGTCCCAATGGTTCACAGGTTGAAACACTTACTGTAGGAGTCCCAATGGTTCACAGGTTGAAACACTTACTGTAGGAGTCCCAATGGTTCACAGGTTGAAACACTTACTGTAGGAGTCCCAATGGTTCACAGGTTGAAACACTTAGGAGTCCCAATGGTTCACAGGTTGAAACACTTAGGAGTCCCAATGGTTTACCCACCAATCTGAACCTCAGGGTAGATGTATAAAAGGGGACATGGGTCAGTTCACTTGTTTTGGTACAATGGATCCACCAAGATCTGAAGGAAGAGGAAGAGGACAGAGGAGAGGAGGTGGAAGAGGACGGAGACAAATAGTCTCGAGATTCATTGTTGACATTCTCCATGGGATGTCAGTGAAGGAAGCTGGGCAACACACCGCTTCACAGTAGCCTCTATAATCCAGACCTTCAGAGAGGAAGATAGGCAGGTCGTTTACATGCTGCTCTCTACTGTAATGTTGGAGTGCTGCACATACATGTACTGTAGCTCTTTTCTCTGTTGTACTGTATGCTGTCTGAAATGCATTGGGGCGACAGTGGCTCAGGAGGTAGAGTGGTTATCTGGTAATCGGAAGGTTGCCGTTCAATGCTCCTCCCAGCAGTGTGTCAAAGCGGCCTTAACACATTGGGTGCCAACAACGAGAGATCTCGTTATTGGCCGCCATGCGTTGGTTGCCAATAACGAGATCTCTCGTTATTTAATCGTTATTTCTTTTATTAGCGATATCCATTAATTTTTCATCCGTCCAGCCTGACATTATCATTGGGATTTTAGAATGTATATACATACCAGAATGTATATCCCGGACCGTATTTTATTCTTTATTCTATTTTATTCTTATTTTTTATATTATTATATCCTTATTCTTATTTGCGTCCTATTTACTACCTAAATGTTTATTGCTCATTGTTAATTTCTGAGCTCGAAAAGGGCAAATACCGCCCCCTATCGTCTCCCGGATAGTAATGCACATCATTGGATTGGATTGAGTGAAAAAGTGCATCAGAGAAAAACTCCGCCCCAGGGTTTCCCCACCTCTGGCAAGCAGTGTTGTGTTACCAGATACACTGGTGAGGCTGGACGCAGCTTGGATCATGCGTTTCGGACTATAACGTTGGATCAATAAACGCGATCAATATTTGGAATGGCGATCAGGAATTGGATTAATCTTTTTGCAGAACATCTGATCTGAGGTAAGGAATCTATTTGACCAGTTTTGGGTTAATTTCAGAGTTGTTTTTCACAGATTTCACAACGTGTGTGTGAGTGTGTGTGTGTCTGGTGTTAGGCGCTGAGCACGGCACGAATAAATTATTTTTCAGCCCACTATTGTATCGTGCATAAGAACACAAATACTCTCGATAATCTAGCGTTTATTTGAAAACGATTCATAAATCAGACGGAAAATGACAACGTGTTTTGTGTATTCCAGTAAATGGCTATTTTCGAGGAATTTCTCTGAAATTACTAGAACTCTCCGAAAACTATACTCATATTCAAAACGGTATAAAACGGAAATGTACTGATGAAAAAACAATCTGTTTGTACATGTTGACTGCAAGCAAGTCTTTGATAAGCGACGGGTGTATTAGACACATAGCCATAATTTAAGATATAGTTTATGCGTTCGCAAATGTGCTCGTCCTCTCATTCATTAACGTGGTGGCATCCAAGCGATAAATCGCCATATCCAGCTGGCAACCAATGTGTTAAGCAAGACACTTACTAACCCCATGAGCAGGTTCGCCTCTGCCGTCGATGTGTGAGTGAATGGGTTATTGTGAGGTAGTGCTGTACGATGGAATCGAATCCCAATACCAACCGTGATGTCAGCCTGTGCAATTAGATAACCGCAGAAAAGGCTGCATTTTTCAGTTTGCGATTTAATTACTAAATATGTGTGTGCTGATGCTGAATGCATGTGAGTGAAAGCCTGCAACTTCTCGCATCAAAATCCGTCTTGCCCACTGCGCCACTCAGCCACCACGTAACGGCCATTTTGTGAATACATTTGCGTTAACAACGTCTTTGTTGGCAGATGGCTCTAAAGTTAGCAAGCGAAGCGTGTGTAGCTCGAGCTGTGTAACGTTAAGTAACTTGTGTTCCGCTGGGAAAGACCGGTCATCACTGCATACAACTTACATCCTGACAACCTAGGATAACTTAGAGTAGACGACAGAGTACAGCAACTTGCAATGGGCCTGGTCTACAAGATACACTACACCACTAAGGTACCCATGTACATGTCGAAATACTTCCCAAAGGTCAGTGAATACCACGACCACAACACCAGAGGGAGCTCGACAAATCATGTTCAACTCAGATTCGGTTCAAACAAGGGACTAAACACGTTTCGCAATTATGCCACATCAATGAGGAATGCCCTACCCACAGCCGTAAAAAAAATTGAATCCCTACCCACCTTCAAAACCGCTCTCAAAGAGCACCTACGGGAGGCTGCAATTCGAAACTGGCCCCCATAAATGTCCACCCCCCCCACCCCCTCCTAATAGACAGTCTCCTCCCCACCGTATGTATATATTCTCTCCCCACCGTATGTATATTTTTTCTCCCACCCGCCCACCCCCTCCTAATGTACAGTCTCCTCCCCATCATATGTATATATTCTCTGTTAGGATCTATGGGTAACAGTACTGTATATTTGCATATCGTATATGTCACAAATGTAACAGCACATACATATTTACATTGTCCCATATTTGACCTTGAACTTGACCTTGACCTTATTATGGCCAAATCATACATCTATGGATAGGGAAAGGGCTCCTCTTTCCAATGGCAGGGTTAAATCTGGATTTAGTCATTTCCTTGCGGTTTTACGATAAAAGAGATATAATTAGCATTTTTCCGATAAATTCTTATTTTCGGTAAATCGTATAAAACATCGGTAAAAATATACACTTTGACTACTGTTTTGATATGGTTATGGTCTTTACTCTTGGCTACAAAAACGACAAAAAAAATAACATAAATCTTCTTAACATCCACTCATAAGGACGATTTGCGATGCCACTTTGCCGACCTCTAGCGGTGTGCATTTCTTTTAATACAATATATATATACATATTAAAGCCCTATTTGTTGCCTGTCGATTGCCCTTTCAGGTGACAAAATCCGTTCAGCGGTTCTCGAGTTACATGCTGATATGTGAGGCGTGCGCCAAAGTATGCAAAAGTACACATTACCACCCCGGCCTCCCGGGGCTCTAGCTCCGTCAATCATTTGGCAATCTCGAAAACCTTTGGACAGGGTTGTAGCCAATGAGTGTGGCTTTCCAATGATACCCCATGATATGATAATTGGGGATCTAATATGGTCTCTATTGATCGATTTATTATAAAGAAAAGCAGGAATAAAGTTTTCATTCATTCATTCATTCACTTGGTTTAATCCAAAACGTCCATTTGGAAACTTTGTATTATGAAATAAGACATCTGGGGATGTCAGGTCCAAGTGCTATTTTTCTGTGTTGCATGTGATTCAGGAAGGTAAACAAATGCATCACCAGCCACTGAGGAGTAACCAGTACTCAAAGTAACTATGGGAAGCTGATGGGATCCAAAAGGGTAATGTGATTAATTGTTAAGATTTTAAATCACATTGTATGTGTTTCATTTGTATGTTAGAGTTGAGAAATAAACATTTCAAAACTATCAGTAATCTGAGCATTTTCCTTGATAACCAAGCAAGTAGACTCATGACACGATTTATTCATTATATCGCAATCATGATTACAATCACAATATTGTCCACAATAATTGCAATTGCACTCTTCCACCAAATCATGCAGCCATGGGTTTCTGGTGTTCAGCTTGGTTGGGGAACATATGCAGCCATGGGTTTCTGGTGTTCAGCTTGGTTGGGGAACATATGCAGCCATGGGTTTCTGGTGTTCAGCTTGGTTGGGGAACGTATGCAGCCATGGGTTTCTGGTGTTCAGCTTGGTTGGGGAACATATGCAGCCATGGGTTTCTGGTGTTCAGCTTGGTTGGGGAACGTATGCAGCCATGTGTTTCTGGTGTTCAGCTTGGTTGGGGAACGTTTGCAGCCATTCGTTTTTTTTGGGATTGTATTTTATAATCCAATATTTGAGTTCTGCGTTCTCCCTGCCCTGGGGCGCTGGCATGAGGTACCATTCATCTAATATACCTCCCGTCTTGTATTAGAGAAACATACTCGTTGTTGGGCTTCTAAGGGCTTTAGATGCCCCCCCCCCCCCCACAGAGGACAGATATAGACATTTTAATGTGGAGTGCGTGCTTGGCATCCACTCACCAGTTGGTTTTGATATGATATTTCTGCGCCCCCCCCCCCCCCCCCCCCCCCCCCTCGCGGATCATCCTTCACTGAGAAAACACCAGAGAGGGACCAGAGAGAGAGGGACTTCTTGGTTTAGCTGTTTAGTGTTTGCACCTCCTTTCTTTTGGCTCCAGTGAAATTGGGGAGAAATATCAAACAATTTATTTTCCCCTCTGAGGAAAGACTTGTTCAGCGAAGCCTGAGTTGGAGAGACATTTAACTTTTTCCCCCCACTTTTCTGTTTCTTCAAACAAATATTGAGTTTTGTTATTGAGGTTGAGTACTTTATTATCTAAAGATGGTAAGTTACAGTGTTGTGTTCAGTCATAGTTAAAGACAGTAGAGGTTGAGTACTTCATTATCCAAAGATGGTAAGTTAGAGTGTTGTGTTCAATAAAGGTTGAGTACTTTATTATCTAAAGATGGTAAGTTACAGTGTTGTGTTCAGTCATAGTTAAAGACAGTAGAGGTTGAGTACTTCATTATCCAAAGATGGTAAGTTAGAGTGTTGTGTTCAGTCATTAAAGACAGTAGAGGTTGAGTACTTTATTATCCAAAGATGGTAAGTTACAGTGTTGTGTTCAGTCATAGTTAAAGACAGTAGAGGTTGAGTACTTTATTATCTAAAGATGGTAAGTTAAAGTGTTGTGTTCAGCCATAGTTAAAGACAGTAGAGGTTGAGTACTTTATTATCTAAAGATGGTAAGTTAAAGTGTTGTGTTCAGCCATAGTTAAAGACAGTAGAGGTTGAGTACTTTATTATCCAAAGATTTGTGACCATATTGGGGAGCCACTTGGCCCTGTAGAGCCTTGTACATGGATATTTATAAAAACACATTTTCACCCCTCTGTTTAAAAAATTGTGTGTCCTGTCCACACCAACAGTGTTTTAGAAAATCTCTCGGTCCAGCAGTGTTAATTTAGTCAACAAAAATGATGACTAAATATGGTCGTCAACAAAGTTTTTCCCCCTAACGACAACGAGACAAAACGTCACGTTAACACTTTCTTCGCCAACCCCCGAGATTTCTCGGGTTATCTTGCCAGCGGTTGGGCGCCAAAACCTGAGAATTTTTTTATTCATTACAGGCTCACGGACCTCGGTGTTACCATAGGAAAGTATCGCCCACCCTTTGAAACCTTATTTCACACTGTGTGTCACATCTAATTTCGTCTGGGCGGAGAATTTATACCAAGCCAAGTAAATCGCTTAATCTGAGCACTTCAAAACGTGTTCAGCACACTTGAGGCATATCTTGTGCCACTTCATGTCAGGGACCCGATTGACATCAATACTGGAAATCGCGATCAGACAATTGGAATATTATTTTTGGAATAACCCCGATCAAAGGTAAGGACTATCTGACATCAATTCCACCTTGATCCTACAATGATTTCATATCGATCCAGCCAATCAACGTATGTAGTATTCAGTAGCGACTCGTACTATCTACTGTTGGGTGGTCGCAGCCGGGGGTTCACGTTAGGTCGAGTTGAAAATGTAATGCTCTGAGATGCTCTGGAGAAATCTCTCTCTCTGTCTCTCGGATCAATCCAATAAAATAATTAACACATGTATATGTTGTAATTTTAAACAACTCACCATTCATTCATTATGCATCAGCAGCAGCTAAATTAATGTTATAGTTCACAACACAGCAGCGCGTTTTGAATCGCTAGCCTATTATCGTCTCAGCAAGCACAGTCAATACTTTCCGTAGCCGCATTTCTCGGAGACAGCTGTGTAGCGAGAGCGAGAGAGAGAGAGCGAGAGAGAGAGAGAGACTCACTGTTTAGTCGAAACGTCCAGGGCAGGAGGGCTTGATAAAGTGTATAATCCACTGTTGATGTATATCCAGACCACTGTCCACTGTCCAGACTTTATCCGCCATATAGCTTGTTAGCCAAGTGTTAGCTGTTAGCACCACACAACACAAGTAATTTGATGATTTCTTTGTCCATTTCCACGTCGAACAGACTGCAAACTACCTGGCGTTCTATCGCCATGCTCTAAGACAAACTCTAACCTTAACCAACTTTGAAAGAGTGCCTAAGCTTAACCATCGAAAGAACTTGCCGTCACGCTCTAAGAGAAATAGCTGCATGATTACAACAACACAAGTTACACAACAGAACAGCTACAACAGAAACTGGCGTCAGAGAGAGATCAGAGAGCGTCTCCGCGAAATGCGGCTACGGAAATTCTAGACGCTGCTACGGCTGCTTGCCTAGACCGCTTCAAATCGCGCCCGGCTTCCAACATAATACATCATATTTCAACGCACAGCGCGTTACGCACTGATTGGCTGCGACGGATACAGCGATGACGCACTCAGAGCGCTATTGCGTCTAGCCCGGGCGAGAAATATGGCTAGGAGCCGTATTCAGGAAAACGATTATTTTTTATTTGATATATTAACGTTATATTGTGCATTGGAAACACATACATACTTAAAATGAGTAAATATTATTCATTTTAAACATGTTTATATTATTTATAGGGCTATAAAACAAAAAACTAAATGTTTCTTTATTTTTTTCTTCTCTCTCTATTAACAGGGGGG
The DNA here is from genome assembly GCF_963971535.1 of Notolepis coatsorum. Taxonomy (NCBI): domain Eukaryota; kingdom Metazoa; phylum Chordata; class Actinopteri; order Aulopiformes; family Paralepididae; genus Notolepis; species Notolepis coatsorum. Next base: position 34,646,052 of record NC_140173.1, on the reverse strand, counting down.
TCGGCGCCCGAGCGCCCCCAGTGGCCATTGGCCAGCCGCCACTGGTAGTATTCAAAACGAATGCCGTTGCTGGTGATCAAAGCATAAAAAAACGACCCCCCCCCCTTTCATGCATTCATGATGAAACATAATACCTATTATATACCTTTGATTTGGAAATAGTAGCGTGTCCAGGCGAGCAACGCAAACACTTTTAGCTAAATTCACATATCGCTCCATCACACAATTACCAGGAATTAGCCAGGATCACTCTGAAACTATACAATATTCACCACGGTATAACACGCAAACGTATATGTAAGGGCTGCATGTGTGTGTGTGGGTCACAAGCAGATAATAGGGACTCTTTAAGTTATCCGTGTATGAATAACCACTAAACTGCTTACGCAGACATTAGGGGGAAGGGGGAAAATAAACGGCAAAAAAAAAAACCTTTACAGGTGGAAGCCTCAAAGTGAGTATTTAAGAAAATAAGTAAAGTCCAAAAAACAGGACGACACTCAATAAAGAGGTATTGTAGAAAAATAAATAAGCCACAAAGGCAACTCTTAAAAACAGAGTTTATATTGAAAACATAAAACAATAAACCTCCACCAAGGGAGTTTATGTGCCGAAGTAGGCAAAGGACAGTTCCAAAAGAACACAAGAAAACACTACCATAAACGGCTCAGCCTCTATAAAATAAAGTGTCAAATAAGCCAGTAGCCCAAAACAAGGATGGCTACAAAGAAGGCTAAATGCTGAATAGGGCAGCGCTACACTTTAATATAATAAGCCTGACCAAAAGGATAGCCAACACAAGGAAATGAAAAAGCAGTTAACACTGCACGATTCAAACTTAAATAGACTCAGCTTTGCCATAGGCACAGCTGCGGTGAATCAGGTGTAATCAAGCCCACACACCTGCTGACCCATGAGGCAATTAACCTCAGAGACCAGTGATTGACAGCTATCCCTCATAGGAGACGAAATAGACAGCTGTCCCTCACAGAAAGGAAAAATAAAGCAAAAACCATGACAGTATATATGACATTTTTAATTATTTTTCACATGTTGAATGAGGGATAGTTACTGTCAAATGAGCCATAGTATTGTCTCCATAGCTATAATATAGAATATAGATATAGCCCTGCAAACACCACGACGCACAGTGAAAATCCCTATATTTTACAGCAGTGGCCCAATGAGTACAAGCCTGGATGGCTAAAATGGCTGGCGCTGAAAGTGTTAATGGGGATCATGTGACACTAACGTGATGGAATTATTCATGCAATATCGTTGACTAATAACGACGACACAAAATGTAGTTTGCAAAATAAAATCTTGCTTTATTCCACTTCAACGTCAAGACTGTTTACTTGCTAGCTAACAGGAGCACGTTTGCCGATAGGAAAGTAACAAACATAATTGTCCGTGCGGAATCCTCATCCCCAACACATCGTTCCGTGGGTAGGGGGGCACCACTGTTATGCCGGGGGTGTTGTTTCCCCCTGGGAGATATGGGAGGACGGACCGAATGTTACATTGTTGTTGTGAAGCGTATTAGTAGGCAGCTGTATTGTGTCTGAGAAGGGAATTATCAACCTGTAAAACCCCATATTGAACTGGAAATAAAGCACCATACAGAAAATTAAACTCTCCCCTTTCTTCCCTATACTGCATGACAGAGATATGGGAGGAAGGACTGCACGTTGTTGTTGTGAAGCTAGCGTATTAGCAGGTAGGCAGCTGTATTAATTTTTTTTGCTCACTGCAATTTATGAGGCTGTAGCTGAGTGGCGAGACTAAACAAAAAAGACTAAATCGAGACTAAACGAAGACTAAAATGCTCAGATCTGTAGTTTACTAAAACTGACTAAACTAAAAATAAATGAAGGAGACTAAATATGAAAATGAAAAAGGAGCATTTGACACATGACTAAGACTAAAACAAAAATTAAAATAGCTGACAAAATTAACACTGCTGTCCACACAACAACGCAAAGATGCTCACATGAACTGACCCGACAGGCAGCGGGGAGCTCTCCATGGTCCTGATGGACCTGATGGCAGGCAGCGGGGAGCTCTCCATGGTCCTGATGGACCTGATGGCAGGCAGCGGGGAGCTCTCCATGGTCCTGATGGACCTGATGGCAGGCAGTGGGGAGCTCTCCATGGTCCTGATTGCAGAGAGGATTTTCAATGATATCCATAAACATGTGGACAGATCAGAAAACCTACCTGATCCCAGTTTAGGGTGGATTTTTAATAATGATTCTATTTTGGATTTATTTTTTATTTTTAAAGTCACAGACTCAGGAGTTTAAATTAAATCAGCCTACAGTATATAGTTATAATGAACCAGTACTAAGTTAAACTGTTATAACATGAGTTGTTTTTAACTTTGCATCTCATTTTCTGTTCTTGAATGATGTACAAGGAGCTCATGAGAAAAAATACGGTTTGGGATAAAGGAGAGAAATATGATACCCCCTCTCTCTGTCTCTCTCTCTCTCTCTCCCTCCCTCTCTCTCTCTCTCGCTCTCTCTCTCTCTCTCTCTCTCTCTCTCTCTCTCTCTCTCTCTCTCTCTCTCTCTCTCTCTCTCTCTCTCTCTCTCTCTCTCTCTCTCTCTCTCTCTCTCACACACACACACACACTCTGTGGTGGATATTTATCCCAATGTAACCTGAGAAGGTGATGAAGACTAATGAAGATCTATGGAGAACAAAACTGGCTATGAGCGCTCCCTTAAATCTACCCCACTGGAGGGAGAGAGAAAGAGAGAGATAGTGAGAGAGAGAGAGAGAGATCTGTGTGTGTGCGTGTGTGCACCGGTGGTTTGGGTCTGGCTCCCTGTGCATCCGACACAAACCACCCAATCAATCGCTGAGAGTGAACTTTTTGCCCTTTTTTTATTGTGATAGAGGGTTGTGTGTATCGTGTTTTCACGTTTAAGTAAACGTGGCATTGAATCCACAACTGGGTTAGGTGTTGGCCTACAGAAGTTTACATGTGTAGCTCTTGTACCAAGGCATTTGGCCCCTCTCTTTGGTCTGTTTTGTTCTTACTTTAGGGTAAAGGTGTAAAAAATGCAGGTGGCAAGTTCGCACATGAGCCTGAAGCCATGTATAAAGCCCGTTTTTGCACAGACAAGGTTATCATCTGTGGCTGGCGTGCAGAATGTGAAGCTGTTACCCTAACAGGTATAATGCGCTTTCATGTAGCACGCTATGACTGGTGTCATGGCTCTGCTTTGTTGTTGCACTGTATCAGGGGTGAGGAGTCATAAGGGGTGGGCTAATAAATCCTCCCCCCCCCTTTACTGATTGGCCGGGAGGTGGGACCTCCTGCCTGTCAGTCTCCCTGTCGGCTGAGGGGCAGCGTGTCACAGGGAGGGGGGGGGGGGGGGGGGGTCCCTGGCTTCACTCCATGTTAGGATGGGTGGGTCACAGGATTTACCCCCGGCCATGGGATACGTCACTGGGCGCATTTTCCTATTGGCCAGGAGACATCCGTGAGGTTACACGCTCTGTGCTGCAGACCGCTGTCTTTGTCAAAGTTGGATGATGCGATGCATTCGAAAACTGTTCGTTTTCTGCTCTGCTCTCTATTACAGTGTGTATTGGGCCATTGGTCACTTGGCCCAATTATTATTACATGTATCTTTTTCAATTGTTACTCACAAAGAGATCTCTCTGGGGGAACTTCTGTCTTCCCCTCTTATGTAAGGAGCTGAATTGACGGGGTTGCCCTCAGACGCGTCATATAAGACCCGTGTCTGTGTCTTATTGACCGGCTTCCTGCTGCTCGTCCCAGACAGCATGGAGGGAACGTTGTCTGGTGTTTCTTATTAGAATTCACCATTGATGTGTTTCGGGTTCTTGACGTGCATATAGCGCTGGCCCTGGGTGCTTCCAATGTGGAACCACGTTATGGGCCGGCGCGCCTTGGTTGCCCAATTCATAGAAACGGCATTTTTTATGCGGGCGACTAGGAAGGAGATTTTTTTATTTTTTTATCCAGTGCACTAGGTTAGACTCGATGACTCACGTGCATCTCCGGGGGGAGATGACGGAGTAGATCATTACATTGGCGGAGGGGTCTCACGCCCATGAGGTGGGCCGCCAGGAGCAGTGCATTCACGTTCTGCCCATCTTGGTGGCGCCCTCTGTGATGTTTTAGATCGACACGCGTACCTAGCCCCCTCTTAGGATTGTGGATGGCGGCGTGATTAGGACGCGGGACTGGTTCTGGTCGCGCCGGACCAGGTCAGTTAACCCGTTGTCTGCCGGGGCGCAGATCTTCTGTTGAAAATGCCGGGTCGGCCCAGGCTTCGCAGGGATTGATGTCATGGATGTGTGTGTCATATGTATGCTACTACGACTTGCCCATAACGGTGACGTGCTTGGTCCATATTGTGTTGTACCTTGCGCTGTGTTAGGGGGCCTGGTCCTTCTCCGTTTGTTTCACCCCTCCCTCCCCTTGCTGGGCGGGGATGGGAGGGGGCTGTCGGGGTGGTTGCTGTCAACCCCTCTAGGCATCCCTGTGTAGGTCCTGGTCCGCCAGGCCCAGGTCCGGACTTGTTCTCGTCGACCTGTTGGCCTGGGTTAACCCTTTGAAAACTGAAACACTTGTACTGCTTGTATAGCCTGTGTATATGTGCAGTTATGTTTCTACATTTTCTTGGTGGGTTAAGGGAACAACCGCCTCCTGTTAAACTAAACATAGTTTACCCTTGGGGGTTGTCTCCCCGGCGCGCCGTCTGGCCCCACAGTATTGTGGGGGGGTAGCCTCTTGGGGCTTACGGCCATGCCAACGTGGACACGCCCGATCTCGTCAGATCTCGAGTGCTTCAGAGCGGCGTGCCAAAGGGGGGAAGGGCCTACGTTTGATTTGGGCCCTGTCCGATACGCTGGCGATGTGGGGGGTGGTGTCACCAGTGACCATCTGGTCGGGTCCCGATGCTACGGCATCGTTGACCTCACCTGGCCCCCTTTTTCGGGGGGTCCTGGCCCTCAGGTTGTTCCTAGGGCTGGGTCCTCCTCCGCACTCCGCTGCTATGGCCTTGCCACAGGGTTGGGTTCTTGACCTTCGACCCCGTGATGTTGGGGACTGTGACGGGGGTGTTTTACCTCTTTGCACAGTCGGATCCAATTCCCTCCCGTCCTCCTCTAGGGGGTCCAGGGGGCTCTGGTCCTCCCCGATTCTGATGGTTGTGGGGGGCCTCAGCGGGTACATCTGTCGAGCTTTCGCTCTGCTCAGCTCCTGTGTTCCACTACGAGCAGAGCATAAGCTATTACGATATATAACATACGTTATTCTATAACCATAGTTATATGAGTATAGCGAGCGCTCTGCTCGGACTCACTGAGGGCCCCGTGGTCTTCGCCTTCAGTGGTGAAAGACTTGGGAAGGAGCTGATGGTGTGGCCACGACCCCGCTTATGTAGAGGAGCGGATGTGGGTGTGGCCAGGCGGATGGGTGTGTGCATGTGGAGAAAATTATTAATTATTAGACTGGATAAAGGGATAGTTCCCACTACGAGCAGAGTGCTCGCTATACTCATATAACTATGGTTATAGATTAACCGTATATGTTATCATTCCACTATAGGGGGTCAAACGCTCTGGCTTGTTTGTATTCCTTTAAACCAATCACAATCCTGGGCGGTCAGGTGGCGTAGCGGAGATTGCGTTCGTCACCAACGCCGGATATGCTGGATTCGCGTGTTCAAATCCAGCTCCCGGCATTGTCACCAGCTTGGCTGGCCGTTCACACTAATACAATTGGCAGTATTAGAGGGTGGGAAAGCTGGCGGCTGGGTCCTGGGCATTGTGGACAGCAACCCCTACAGTTCGGTCGGGGCGCCTGCTCAGCGAGGGTAGGATCTGGAGAGAGGTAGTGCGGCCTCCCACACGTTACACTCTCCCAGTGAGAATCTGCGCAGCCAGGCTGGCTGCCGGCAGGCTGCACATGCGTCGGAGGAAAGCATGTGACAGTCTCCGGCCTCTCGGACCAACAGTAGGGGAAAGAGCGCAACAACCAGGAAGGGTGGGATGGGAGAAAAATCGGAAAAAGGAGGGGGAAAAAGATAATCAAAAATGTTTTTTTTAATAAAAAACAATCACAATCCTCCTGGGCGGCGCTAAGCCCAGGCTGCAGTGACGGAGCCCTCATACTGTTAGTGGAAGGGGAGGAGCTTATACCCACATCAGAAAACAACTAGTCTCTCCATTACTTAAGATGCTTAGGTTAGAGCAGCTACACAGTGACCATGTTAAAGGTTGACATTGTTTATGGCTAAATAGTGTCACATGTTGAGGACAGTGCTCCCCATTCAACCCTGCTTTAATACAAATTAAAAACATCTTTAACATGCACCTTATTGTTTATCATGTGGGATACCTTTTGTGTGACATTTACCTACTGCCTCTAACATGGGATACATAAATCAAGTCAAGAGTTATTTTATGAATCCCCTTGGGGATATTCAGGTGTCATATCAGGATGGCTAGTGTGGTAGATAAAACGTTGTCCCTCCCTCCCTTTTGCTCTCTCACCCATCTTTCACCCTTCCTCCATTCCTCCCCAGATGTCCCTCCTTTGACCCCCACCCTCTCCCGTCGGTAATATAAAGGTGTCTCCAAAGGAGGGGGGACCCTCTCTCTTTCCAGGTCTCCTGGCTAGTTACCTATGTGAGAGCCGTCCAGCCACACTCTGTCTATTTTGTATTGATCCTTTCATTCTGAGTTAATAAATTGTATTAACTTGGATCTCCACTGACTGAGTACGTTATTACAGCTTCCACCACACTGGCTGCACGCGCTGAATGACCTGAGTCTCCTCAGGAAGACCAGTCTGCTCTGTCCTTTCCTGCCTCTGTGCTATCCAACCAGGACCGTCTAAGTGTACTCCCAGGAACTTGTAGGTCTCCACCATCTCCACCTCCTCCCCTCGTATGGTGATGGGAGTGGGGGGGCCTCCTCTTGCCTCGCCTAAAGTCCACCACCAGCTCCTTGGTCTTGCTACGAAGCTCTCCACCAGGGGGCTCTCTACTCGTCCACGTAGTCGTCCGTTATGTAACTGACGATGGAGGAGTCATCAGAGAACTTCTGTAGGTGGCACGTGCTCAAGTTGTGGCTGAAGTCAGAGGTGTAGAGGGTAAACAGGAAGGAGGCAGAGGGTAAACAGGAAGGAGTCAGAGGTGTAGAGGGTAAACAGGAAGGAGTCAGAGGTGTAGAGGGTAAACAGGAAGGAGTCAGAGGTGTAGAGGGTAAACAGGAAGGAGTCAGAGGTGTAGAGGGTAAACAGGAAGGAGTCAGATGTGTAGAGGGTAAACAGGAAGGAGTCAGAGGTGTAGAGGGTAAACAGGAAGGAGTCAGAGGTGTAGAGGGTAAACAGGAAGGAGGCAGAGGGTAAACAGGAAGGAGTCAGAGGTGTAGAAGGTAAACAGGACGGAGTCAGAGGTGTAGAGGGTAAACAGGAAGGAGTCAGAGGTGTAGAAGGTAAACAGGAAGGAGTCAGAGGTGTAGAAGGTAAACAGGAAGGAGTCAGAGGTGTAGATGGTAAACAGGAAGGAGTCAGAGGTGTAGAGGGTAAACAGGAAGGAGTCAGAGGTGTAGAGGGTAAACAGGAAGGAGTCAGATGTGTAGAGGGTAAACAGGAAGGAGTCAGAGGTGTAGAGGGTAAACAGGAAGGAGTCAGAGGTGTAGAGGGTAAACAGGAAGGAGTCAGAGGTGTAAAGGGTAAACAGGAAGGAGTCAGAGGTGTGGAGGGTAAATAGGAAGGAGTCAGAGGTGTAGAGGGTAAACAGGAAGGAGTCAGAGGTGTAGAGGGTAAACAGGAAGGAGTCAGAGGTGTAGAGGGTAAACAGGAAGGAGTCAGAGGTGTAGAGGGTAAACAGGAAGGAGTCAGATGTGTAGAGGGTAAACAGGAAGGAGTCAGAGGTGTAGAGGGTAAACAGGAAGGAGTCAGAGGTGTAGAGGGTAAACAGGAAGGAGTCAGATGTGTAGAGGGTAAACAGGAAGGAGTCAGAGGTGTGGAGGGTAAACAGGAAGTAGTCAGTGGGTAAACAGGAAGGAGTCAGAGGTGTAGAGGGTAAACAGGAAGGAGTCAGAGGTGTAGATGGCAAACAGGAAGTAGTCAGAGGGTAAACAGGAAGGAGTCAGAGGTGTAGATGGCAAACAGGAAGTAGTCAGAGGGTAAACAGGAGGAGTCAGAGGTGAAGAGGGTGAACAGGAAGTAGTCAGAGGGTAAACAGGAGGAGTCAGAGGTGTAGAGGGTAAACAGGAAGGAGGCAGAGGGTAAACAGGAGGAGTCAGAGGTGTAGAGGGTAAACAGGAAGGAGGCAGAGGGTAAAAAGGAAGGAGTCAGAGGTGTAGATGGCAAACAGTAAGTAGTCAGAAGGTAAACAGGAAGGAGTCAGAGGTGTAGAGGGTAAACAGGAATGAGTCAGAGGTGTATAGGGTAAACAGGAAGGAGTCAGAGGTGTAGAGAGTAAACAGGAAGGAGTCAGAAGGTAAACAGGAAGGAGTCAGAGGTGTAGAGGGTAAACAGGAAGGAGTCAGAGGTGTAGAGGGTAAACAGGAAGGAGTCAGAGGTGTAGAGAGTAAACAGGAAGGAGTCAGAGGTGTAGAGGGTAAACAGGAAGGAGTCAGAGGTGTAGAGGGTAAACAGGAAGGAGTCAGAGGTGTAGAGGGTAAACAGGAAGGAGTCAGAGGTGTAGAGGGTAAACAGGAAGGAGTCAGAGGTGTAGAGGGTAAACAGGAAGGAGTCAGAGGTGTAGAGGGTAAACAGAAAGGAGTCAGAGGTGTAGAGGGTAAACAGGAAGGAGTCAGAGGTGTGGAGGGTAAACAGGAAGTAGTCAGTGGGTAAACAGGAAGGAGTCAGAGGTGTAGAGGGTAAACAGGAAGGAGTCAGAGGTGTAGATGGCAAACAGGAAGTAGTCAGAGGGTAAACAGGAAGGAGTCAGAGGTGTAGATGGCAAACAGGAAGTAGTCAGAGGGTAAACAGGAGGAGTCAGAGGTGAAGAGGGTGAACAGGAAGTAGTCAGAGGGTAAACAGGAGGAGTCAGAGGTGTAGAGGGTAAACAGGAAGGAGGCAGAGGGTAAACAGGAGGAGTCAGAGGTGTAGAGGGTAAACAGGAAGGAGGCAGAGGGTAAAAAGGAAGGAGTCAGAGGTGTAGATGGCAAACAGGAAGTAGTCAGAAGGTAAACAGGAAGGAGTCAGAGGTGTAGAGGGTAAACAGGAATGAGTCAGAGGTGTAGAGGGTAAACAGGAAGGAGTCAGAGGTGTAGAGAGTAAACAGGAAGGAGTCAGAAGGTAAACAGGAAGGAGTCAGAGGTGTAGAGGGTAAACAGGAAGGAGTCAGAGGTGTAGAGGGTAAACAGGAAGGAGTCAGAGGTGTAGAGAGTAAACAGGAAGGAGTCAGAGGTGTAGAGGGTAAACAGGAAGGAGTCAGAGGTGTAGAGGGTAAACAGGAAGGAGTCAGAGGTGTAGAGGGTAAACAGGAAGGAGTCAGAGGTGTAGAGGGTAAACAGGAAGGAGTCAGAGGTGTAAAGGGTAAACAGGAAGGAGTCAGAGGTGTGGAGGGTAAATAGGAAGGAGTCAGAGGTGTAGAGGGTAAACAGGAAGGAGTCAGAGGTGTAGAGGGTAAACAGGAAGGAGTCAGAGGTGTAGAGGGTAAACAGGAAGGAGTCAGAGGTGTAGAGGGTAAACAGGAAGGAGTCAGATGTGTAGAGGGTAAACAGGAAGGAGTCAGAGGTGTAGAGGGTAAACAGGAAGGAGTCAGAGGTGTAGAGGGTAAACAGGTAGGAGTCAGAGGTGTGGAGGGTAAACAGGAAGGAGTCAGATGTGTAGAGGGTAAACAGGTAGGAGTCAGAGGTGTGGAGGGTAAACAGGAAGTAGTCAGTGGGTAAACAGGAAGGAGTCAGAGGTGTAGAGGGTAAACAGGAAGGAGTCAGAGGTGTAGATGGCAAACAGGAAGTAGTCAGAGGGTAAACAGGAAGGAGTCAGAGGTGTAGATGGCAAACAGGAAGTAGTCAGAGGGTAAACAGGAGGAGTCAGAGGTGAAGAGGGTGAACAGGAAGTAGTCAGAGGGTAAACAGGAGGAGTCAGAGGTGTAGAGGGTAAACAGGAAGGAGGCAGAGGGTAAACAGGAGGAGTCAGAGGTGTAGAGGGTAAACAGGAAGGAGGCAGAGGGTAAACAGGAGGAGTCAGAGGTGTAGAGGGTAAAAAGGAAGGAGTCAGAGGTGTAGATGGCAAACAGGAAGTAGTCAGAAGGTAAACAGGAAGGAGTCAGAGGTGTAGAGGGTAAACAGGAATGAGTCAGAGGTGTAGAGGGTAAACAGGAAGGAGTCAGAGGTGTAGAGAGTAAACAGGAAGGAGTCAGAAGGTAAACAGGAAGGAGTCAGAGGTGTAGAGGGTAAACAGGAAGGAGTCAGAGGTGTAGAGGGTAAACAGGAAGGAGTCAGAGGTGTAGAGGGTAAACAGGAAGGAGTCAGAGGTGTAGAGAGTAAACAGGAAGGAGTCAGAGGTGTAGAGGGTAAACAGGAAGGAGTCAGAGGTGTAGAGGGTAAACAGGAAGGAGTCAGAGGTGTAGAGGGTAAACAGGAAGGAGTCAGAGGTGTAGAGGGTAAACAGGAAGGAGTCAGAGGTGTAGAGGGTAAACAGGAAGGAGTCAGAGGTGTAGAAGGTAAACAGGAAGGAGTCAGAGGTGTAGAAGGTAAACAGGAAGGAGTCAGAGGTGTAGAAGGTAAACAGGAAGGAGTCAGAGGTGTAGAGGGTAAACAGGAAGGAGTCAGAGGTGTAGAAGGTAAACAGGAAGGAGTCAGAGGTGTAGAGGGTAAACAGGAAGGAGTCAGAGGTGTAGAGGGTAAACAGGAAGGAGTCAGAGGTGTAGAGGGTAAACAGGAAGGAGTCAGAGGTGTAGAGGGTAAACAGGAAGGAGTCAGAGGTGTAGAAGGTAAACAGGAAGGAGTCAGAGGTGTAGAGGGTAAACAGGAAGGAGTCAGAGGTGTAGAGGGTAAACAGGAAGGAGTCAGAGGTGTAGAGGGTAAACAGGAAGGAGTCAGAGGTGTAGAGGGTAAACAGGAAGGAGTCAGAGGTGTAGAGGGTAAACAGGAAGGAGTCAGAGGTGTAGAGGGTAAACAGGAAGGAGTCAGAGGTGTAGAGGGTAAACAGGAAGGAGTCAGAGGTGTGGAGGGTAAACAGGAAGTAGTCAGTGGGTAAACAGGAAGGAGTCAGAGGTGTAGAGGGTAAACAGGAAGGAGTCAGAGGTGTAGATGGCAAACAGGAAGTAGTCAGAGGGTAAACAGGAAGGAGTCAGAGGTGTAGAGGGTAAACAGGAAGGAGTCAGAGGTGTGGAGGGTAAACAGGAAGTAGTCAGTGGGTAAACAGGAAGGAGTCAGAGGTGTAGAGGGTAAACAGGAAGGAGTCAGAGGTGTAGATGGCAAACAGGAAGTAGTCAGAGGGTAAACAGGAAGGAGTCAGAGGTGTAGATGGCAAACAGGAAGTAGTCAGAGGGTAAACAGGAGGAGTCAGAGGTGAAGAGGGTGAACAGGAAGTAGTCAGAGGGTAAACAGGAGGAGTCAGAGGTGTAGAGGGTAAACAGGAAGGAGGCAGAGGGTAAACAGGAGGAGTCAGAGGTGTAGAGGGTAAACAGGAAGGAGGCAGAGGGTAAACAGGAAGGAGTCAGAGGTGTAGAGGGTAAACAGGAAGGAGTCAGAGGTGTGGAGGGTAAACAGGAAGTAGTCAGTGGGTAAACAGGAAGGAGTCAGAGGTGTAGAGGGTAAACAGGAAGGAGTCAGAGGTGTAGATGGCAAACAGGAAGTAGTCAGAGGGTAAACAGGAAGGAGTCAGAGGTGTAGATGGCAAACAGGAAGTAGTCAGAGGGTAAACAGGAGGAGTCAGAGGTGAAGAGGGTGAACAGGAAGTAGTCAGAGGGTAAACAGGAGGAGTCAGAGGTGTAGAGGGTAAACAGGAAGGAGGCAGAGGGTAAACAGGAGGAGTCAGAGGTGTAGAGGGTAAACAGGAAGGAGGCAGAGGGTAAAAAGGAAGGAGTCAGAGGTGTAGATGGCAAACAGGAAGTAGTCAGAAGGTAAACAGGAAGGAGTCAGAGGTGTAGAGGGTAAACAGGAAGGAGTCAGAGGTGTAGAGAGTAAACAGGAAGGAGTCAGAAGGTAAACAGGAAGGAGTCAGAGGTGTAGAGGGTAAACAGGAAGGAGTCAGAGGTGTAGAGGGTAAACAGGAAGGAGTCAGAGGTGTAGAGAGTAAACAGGAAGGAGTCAGAGGTGTAGAGGGTAAACAGGAAGGAGTCAGAGGTGTAGAGGGTAAACAGGAAGGAGTCAGAGGGTAAACAGGAAGGAGTCAGAGGTGTAGAGGGTAAACAGGAAGGAGTCAGAGGTGTAGAGAGTAAACAGGAAGGAGTCAGAGGTGTAGAGGGTAAACAGGAAGGAGTCAGAGGTGTAGAGGGTAAACAGGAAGGAGTCAGAGGTGTAGAGGGTAAACAGGAAGGAGTCAGAGGTGTAGAGGGTAAACAGGAAGGAGTCAGAGGTGTAGAGGGTAAACAGGAAGGAGTCAGAAGTGTAGAGGGTAAACAGGAAGGAGTCAGAGGTGTAGAGGGTAAACAGGAAGGAGTCAGAGGTGTGGAGGGTAAACAGGAAGTAGTCAGTGGGTAAACAGGAAGGAGTCAGAGGTGTAGAGGGTAAACAGGAAGGAGTCAGAGGTGTAGATGGCAAACAGGAAGTAGTCAGAGGGTAAACAGGAAGGAGTCAGAGGTGTAGATGGCAAACAGGAAGTAGTCAGAGGGTAAACAGGATGAGTCAGAGGTGAAGAGGGTGAACAGGAAGTAGTCAGAGGGTAAACAGGAGGAGTCAGAGGTGTAGAGGGTAAACAGGAAGGAGGCAGAGGGTAAACAGGAGGAGTCAGAGGTGTAGATGGCAAACAGGAAGTAGTCAGAAGGTAAACAGGAAGGAGTCAGAGGTGTAGAGGGTAAACAGGAATGAGTCAGAGGTGTAGAGGGTAAACAGGAAGGAGTCAGAAGGTAAACAGGAAGGAGTCAGAGGTGTAGAGGGTAAACAGGAAGGAGTCAGAAGGTAAACAGGAAGGAGTCAGAGGTGTAGAGGGTAAACAGGAAGGAGTCAGAGGTGTAGAGGTTAACCAGGAAGGAGTCAGAGGTGTAGAGGGTAAACAGGAAGGAGTCAGAGGTGTAGAGGGTAAACAGGAAGGAGTCAGAGGTGTAGAGGGTAAACAGGAAGGAGTCAGAGGTGTAGAGGGTAAACAGGAAGGAGTCAGAGGTGTAGAGGGTAAACAGGAAGGAGTCAGAGGTGTAGAGGGTAAACAGGAAGGAGTCAGAGGTGTAGAGGGTAAACAGGAAGGAGTCAGAGGTGTAGAGGGTAAACAGGAAGGAGTCAGAGGTGTAGAGAGTAAACAGGAAGGAGTCAGAGGTGTAGAGAGTAAACAGGAAGGAGTCAGAGGTGTAGAGGGTAAACAGGAAGGAGTCAGAGGTGTAGAGAGTAAACAGGAAGGGTGCTCCGCACGGTTCCTTGAGGGGCGCCGGTGTTGCTCACCAGCACATCTGACTGGCTGCCCTGCAGTCGAACGTACTGTGGTCTGTTGGTGAGGTAGTCAGTGATCGCAGAGCTTTTTTTACACAGCGCATACTGAACCGAAGGTCCCATAACGAAACATTTCAGTACGAATACGTGTACCGTTACACCCCTAACACATATACATACACATATACATATACATATACACACACACACACACACACACCTGTGTGTATAGTATAGTATAAACCAGGCCTAGGTGTCACATTGGTCTCTCTAATCAGGACCTGGGCCAGACATGCTCTCCTGTGCTGGTAACTGAGTCTGTACTTTCACCCATCATTTCCAACGCAAACATGGTTTGATTATAGCAGGGTGAGTTTGATCCCTTTCTTAATGGTTTTCTAACGGTCTTGGTGACAGCTCTGAGGGGGGGGGGGGGGGGGTGGCAGGCTGGCTGTGTGGGCTCCAGGGGCAGTAAATGGACATGAGGAGGAATTAGTGAATCAATAAAAAGATGAATAAATGAATGAATGAAAGCATGGGCGGTTGAATGGGTGGATGAATGAATGGAGGGATGAATGAAAGAATGGAGGAATGTAAAACATTTATGAATAGATGCATGGATGGATGAATGAAAGCATGGGTGGATGAATGGAGGAATGAATGAACACATGTTTGAATAGATTAATTAATGGATGAATGAATGCATGGGTGAATGAATGGGTGGATGACTGAATGGAGGAATGAATGAAAGAATGGCGGAATTAATGAAAAATGAACTAGAATGGATGCTGAAAATGTATTCCCTAAACAATTATAAATGAATGGATGAATTAATGGGTGAATGAATGAATAAAGCAAGTGATGAATGAATGAATTGATAAATGAATGTATGAATGAATTGATAAATTAATGTATGAATGAATGGATGAATGCATATGTAACGGAGGTGCGTGAGTATATCCACAGTCACGATAAGAACGCGTGTGTTGAGAAGTGACTGTGGCAGTAAGCGGGCTGCGAGTTAAACTCACTTCCCCATAACAGGGTTAATAGACACATAGATAACGGTACCCAGGAGTGAATTCACCTCTTAGTGCAGCGGTCTATGTCGTCGCCCGCGGAGCGGGAGACCCGGGTTCAACTCTCCCTCGGGGCATCAGCATTTAATACACAACGCAGAGGAGTCCGACATGATCTGTCACACATAGTTGAAGGAATGGGTTAATGAAGGAATGGATGGATGGATGAATAAATTAATGAATGGATGTAGGAATTAATCAATGGCTTCGATAATGGATGGATGGCTGAATGAATGGACGAATGAATGAATGAATAAATACATGGAGGAATGAATTCATTTATAAGTTAATGTATGAATGAATGGAGTAATGCATGAATGGATAAATTAATGAATGTATGGATAAATGAATGAATGGAGGAATGTATGGAGTAATTAATGGATGGATGAATGAATAAATGGTTAAATGGATGAATGAGTGAAAGATGGATGGATGAATGTATGCATGAATGAATGAATGGATGAATGAATACATTTACATTTACATTTAGTCATTTAGCTGACGCTTTTATCCAAAGCGACTTACAAGTTCTGTACGACAAGTCATCAGGAAGGGCACAACTCTATCAGCTGAGTAACAATGTTCATCAAAGTGTTGAGTGCTACAGTGTAGGTTAGTTTATTAGGACAAGTGCATGACAGTATGGTTAGTTAGGGTTAGATTATTATTATTTTTTTTTAATTTTTTTTATTCAGATAATGGTTGAAGAAGTGCGTCTTTAGTCGACGGCGAAAGATTGGACGTGAATAGAATAGATGAATGAATTAATGAGTGAGTGAAGTAATTAATGGGTGTAGAAATTAATGCCTGAATGAATAAATTAATGAATTAATGAATTGCTAAATAATGTATGGATGAATGGATAAATTAACAAATTAATGAATAGATGCATAAATGGATGGAGGAATGAATTAATTAATGGATTCATTCATTATGGAGGGATGGATGCATGGATGGATGGATGGATGGCAGAAGGGGTA
Organism: Notolepis coatsorum; assembly: GCF_963971535.1. Lineage (NCBI taxonomy): Eukaryota > Metazoa > Chordata > Actinopteri > Aulopiformes > Paralepididae > Notolepis > Notolepis coatsorum. Next base: position 34,630,457 of record NC_140173.1, on the reverse strand, counting down.
TTCATGGCATTCTGTGACATCACAACATGGCCATATTTGCTAAACCCATTACAACTTATATCCAACTATCCACAACATTTACCTGAAGTCCACTTAAAAAAATTTCCCCTCAAAAAGTGTCTGCGACCGCAGGACAACTGAATGTAAGGTGCAGGTGTGATTACCGTATACAATGTGATTGCCACCTCACCACCCTGATGTCTGTCTAGCTCATCCATCTGCCAAGTACAGGGGTCTGTACGTCCATGGCTTTAACCCTTTCACTACCACACTACAGAATGTTAACCCTTTCACACCCTTTACAGAATGTCAACCCTTTCACTACCACACTACAGATGTAGTGTGGTAGTGAAAGGGTTAACCTTCTGTAGTGTGGTAGTGAAAGGGTTGACCCTTTGTCATGTGGCAGTGAAAGGGTTAACCTTCTGTATTGTCGCAGTGAAAGTGTTAACCTTCTGTAGTGTGGTAGTGAAAGGGTTAACCGTCTGTAGTGTGGTAGTGAAAGGGTTAACCACCTGTAGTGTGGTAGTGAAAGGGTTAACCTTCTGTAGTGTGGTAGTGAAAGGGTTAACCTTCTGTATTGTTGCAATGAAAGGGTTAACTCTTTGGTAGTGTGGTAGGATTCATTGGATTACCTTTCCTGCTGCGATATCTGGTTTTCAACGGCAAAAGTGTGACCTATACATGTAAGCAACATCTCTCACACTTCATCCTCTCTTTGAAACCCATGTCCTCAAACATTCAGCAGAGTAATCCTCAGATAACAAGATCCGACATGACGGATTGCATAGTTGCAGAGCCATATAATTTCTCTCCCACTCTTACTAGTGCCACCAAGGCAAATAATGAACACGCACTTCCCAGCAAGTCTAGCCAATACAACAGGGCTATTCAACTAAATTGTTCAGGGGGCCACATTGTCAGAAACCCAAGGGGCCAGGGGCCGGACTGCCACGGCGCCTCCCCGTGCTATGAATATTTGTACACTTGACACAACACGCAACCACATTTTCACAACTTTTATTTAACTATATTGCAAAAGTAGTATACTTTTCAAAAAAAGTGCTTCATTTATGACTGTGCAACAACTGCAACATCTCCTCTTCAACATTTCAATATAAAAAATAAAATAAAAAACAAACAAGTGCATGATGTGCATCTGAACATTCTAACATCAACACTTGAACAAAAAACACATTTATAGTGCAGCTGAGCTTATGAAAAAGTGCTTCATGTCTGTGCAACAACAGCAAATCACAGCATCTTATTAGCACTTATTGTCCACTCTTAACTCTCAAACATCAGGGGGGTGGGGGGCAGACAGGCCTAGCCTACATACACACAGGGTTCATAGGTGAGGGCTACCCGCAAACAGTGATGCAAATGCTCATTTGTCAAGGAGGCATGGTTGCTTGTTTTAATGGCATTCATGTGAGAGAAACTGGATTCACAGGTGTATGTTGAGCCAAACATTGTTAGCACAGATATTGCCAGCGTTTTTATTTTGGGGAATGTGTTGACATGAATACACTTTATCCAAAATGTTGTGGTGGATTCATTCTCAAGTGCCTGCTTCAGAGCAGATGATGCTTGCATGTCAATTATTTCAAGTTGCAGGAGACCTTCATCAATGTGAAGTGATGCAAGGAACTCTTGTCCTTTTGTGGAAATAGAAGCTACATTGGCAAATGGGTTGCTCACAAAATGCATCAATTCTCTGGGCATGTCAAATTCATCAAATCGACTTGCAAAGTTTTCCCTCAATTTATCAATGAAATCTGTCATTAATTGAGTGACTTTTGGCTCAATTGTGCGTGTGAACGTTGACATGAAAAGAAAAAAGTAAAAAAAAAAAAAAAAAAATCCCGCGGGCCGCCAGTTGCAATACAATGTTAGATCAATGTGACACAGCGGATAACAGCACAGTTGGCTGGGTTACGTTATAAATGTATCCCATTACAATTGGGATAGCAAAACATTTATTCCAGTATTACAAGCATTACATTAAAGTAAGGTGATTCCAGTTACTTTTGGATTACCTCATTGCCAAATATGAAACAAGACAAAAAAATTACGTTTAACCTAAAGGAACACGCCAACATTTTGGGAAATTCGCTTGTCGTCTTCTCCAGAGAGAGACAAGAAGATAGATACCAGTGTTCTCTCTGTGTGTTCAGTAGAAAGCTATCTGTCAGCATGTTAGCCTAGCTTAGCACAATGAATGGAAGCGGATATGGCCGGTTAGCCTTCGGGAGAGGTATTAGGGCTAACCGGCCGCGTGTTGCTTTTTAACAGCGGAGGAGTGCAAGAATGTGACAATGTGACCATGTGACCGCGGCAGCGCGAGAGAGCGGCAGTGCGGAAATAGGCTGTCTATTGCCATTCTCTAAGACAAACGCTAACCTTAACCAGCTCCTTAACAGCGCCTAAACTTAACCTTTCTAACCTTAACCAACTCCGAAACAATGCCTAACCTTAACCTTAACCTTAACCATGCCTAACCTTAACCGGCGAAAGAATACAAAAAAAAAAAAAAAAAAAAAAAAATTGATTGGATTCGAACTTGAAACCGCAGGACCGCCGCACTGCCAGGTGAGCTAAGCTTCGAATGAGAATCATGGCGGATTACGGCTAAATAATGCCGCAAGCTCTGCCGCTCCGCTCTGCGGTTGCTGCGCCTGCCGCGGGGCGTGTCGCAGCCAATCAGGGAAAACGCGGAAGCATTCGGCGCACTCCTCCGCTGTTAATAAGCAATAGGCTAACCGGCCATGTCCGCTTCCAGCTAATTTCCCAAAATGTTAGTGTGTTCCTTTAAATGAGACGTGGAGTCAGGGACGGTCTGGGACCAAAAAAATGGCTCTGGACTTTTTGACCCAGACCGGCCCACCAGCCACCACCAGCCTGCAGATACTCCTGCACCCCCCACCCCTGCCCGTCGGAGCACAAACAAACACACCACCACTTAGAGGCTGAGCATAATGGATGGATACTCTAGGCCAGTGGTGGCTCAGACTTGGCCAACTCAGGGCCACATTGACAAAAATATTTCTGAAAGAGCCACATTTACACAAAAACACCCCATTCCTCAACCAAACCAACACCAGGCTACTCATATGCGATTAACAAGCTATGGAAAATCATGATAATATAGGCCTACTGCGTGCTGTACCAGTAGGCTACTGACATGTATTACCACTTCTTAACTATTAATAATTTAGTAGTTAATAGTGTAGTTCTTTGTCCTTTAAATCTGGGGTGCCATGGGGCGGCTGGGTAGCGCAGCAGACTAAGCGCTCGCCTACCACCGCAGAGACTTTGGGATCGAATCCAGCTGTCAGCGGTACCTCCGGCTTGGTCAGTCGTCCCTACTAACACAATTGGCAGTGTTAGCGGGTGGGAAGCCGGTGGGGTATGTATCCTGGTCGTTGTAAACAGCGACTCCTACTGGTCGGTCGGGGCGCCTGTTCAGCAGGGAAAGGATCTGGGGGAGATAGTGTGATCCTCCCACGCGTTACACTCCCCCGGTGAGAGTCCTCGCTGTCAGGTGAAAAGAAGCGGCTGGCTGACTCCACATGTATCGGAGGAAGACATGTGGTAGTCTTCTCTCTCCCCAGGCCGACAGTAGGGGGCAAAAGCGTGCAACGACCAGGAAGGGAATTGGCATAATGACTCAATTGGGATGGGAGAAAAATACAGAAAAAGGGGGAGAAAAAGTAGATAAAAAAAAAATCTGGGGTGCCATTTGTATGTAACAGTTTGAGTTAAAGTTGCTGGGCTGTCCGTCAGGTTACTACAGCTCCTTCAGTTGGTAGTAGGGCTGCTTCATTTGGTGGGGGATGGGGAGACTGATGGGACTGCTTCATTGGGTGGGGGATGGGGAGACTGATGGGACTGCTTCATTGGGTGGGGGATGGGGAGACTGATGGGACTGCTTCATTGGGTGGGGGATGGGGAGACTGATGGGACTGCTTCATTGGGTGGGGGATGGGCAGACTGATGGGGCTGCTTCATTGGGTGGGGGATGGGGAGACTGACCGGGGCTGCTTCATTGGGTGGGGGATGGGGAGACTGACGGGGCTGCTTCATTGGGTGGGGGATGGGGAGACTGACACAGCTGCTTCATTGGGTGGGGGATGGGGAGACTGATAGGGCTGCTTCATTGGGTGGGGGATGGGGAGACTGATAGGGCTGCTTCATTGGGTGGGGGGTGGGGAGACTGACACAGCTGCTTCATTGGGTGGGGGATGGAGAGACTGATGGGGCTGCCTCATTGGGTGGGGGATGGGGAGACTGACACAGCTGCTTCATTGGGTGGGGGATGGGCAGACTGACACAGCTGCTTCATTGGGTGGGGGATGGGGAGACTGATAGGGCTGCTTCATTGGGTGGGGGATGGGGAGACTGATAGGGCTGCTTCATTGGGTGGGGGGTGGGGAGACTGACACAGCTGCTTCATTGGGTGGGGGATGGGGAGACTGATGGGGCTGCCTCATTGGGTGGGGGATGGGGAGACTGACACAGCTGCTTCATTGGGTGGGGGATGGGCAGACTGACACAGCTGCTTCATTGGGTGGGGGATGGGGAGACTGACACAGCTGCTTCATTGGGTGGGGGATGGGGAGACTGATAGGGCTGCTTCATTGGGTGGGGGATGGGGAGACTGATAGGGCTGCTTCATTGGGTGGGGGGTGGGGAGACTGACACAGCTGCTTCATTGGGTGGGGGATGGGGAGACTGATGGGGCTGCCTCATTGGGTGGGGGATGGGGAGACTGACACAGCTGCTTCATTGGGTGGGGGGTAGGGAGACTGACACAGCTGCTTCATTGGGTGGGGGATGGGCAGACTGACACAGCTGCTTCATTGGGTGGGGGATGGGGAGACTGATGGGGCTGCCTCATTGGGTGGGGGATGGGGAGACTGACACAGCTGCTTCATTGGGTGGGGGATGGGGAGACTGATGGGGCTGCCTCATTGGGTGGGGGATGGGGAGACTGACGGGGGAAGGGACAACTGATTTAGTCTAACTAGTTTGCTAAAGGTTTGACTGCATTGATTAAATGGCATCTAAAAGAGCAAACACTCAGAACTTTATATTTGAAGATATTAGCTAAGTAACTAGCTAATGTTAGGCAATCATGATGAGTAGCCACTTCTTCAATCAAATAAAAAAAATTAAAATAATAATACAAATCTAATCCTAACTAACCTTACTGTCATGCACTTGTCCTAATACTACTACTAATACTACTAACCTACACTGTAGCACTCAACACTTTGATGAACATTGTTACTCAGCTGATAGAGTTGTACCCTTCCGGCTGACTTGTTGTACAAAACGTGTAAGTCGCTTTGGATGAGCTGCCAGCCAGCAAACTTGTGCTATGGGAGCCAACACACAGGCATCGATGATGAGGACGTCCCACATTAACCTACGTGGACATACTCAGGAGAGATGCGGGAGCAGAAAGTACCGGCGAGCTAGACAGATGCATGGAGCATCGGGATGACTGGAAGCACAGATGGAGGGCCCGTCCAAGGACAACCTAGAGAGAGAGAGAGAGAGAGAGAGAGAGAGAGAGAGAGAGAGAGAGAGAGAGAGAGAGAGAGAGAGAGAGAGAGAGAGAGAGAGAGAGAGAGAGAGAGAGAGAGAGAGAGAGAGAGTCAGCTAAAAAATGACAACATGTAAAATGTAAATGTAGCCTATTTCACGATGGACTAAGGCGCTAACAGGGTTCATTTCCACCTCTCTGTGTGGAACATTGGGTGACGGACTGTTGCCTTTTCTCTTTCTTCTCTCTCTTTCCTTCCATGTTTTGGAATCTGAGGCATGGTGTCTCACCGGCACTCCTTTCTCACAGTCCTCTGCTAGTAGCAGTACTGTTCTGCCGTAATGTCATCACAATGGGAGCTCTCCTCACAATTCCTCACTCTCCTCACAAAAAAAGTCCCAACCCTTACTTTCAATCGGTAGAACAAACTAATCAAATCGTAGCCAAACCCTGTGGGCACGCGATGGCGTTTGTCTGTCGATGACTGGTTGGAGAAATGCCTGTCAAAATGGCGCCTGCGTTTTGCATTCAAATAGCTACTCCCCTTAACACTATCAGTGCCGACCTTGTTGACCTTTTTACTCCGTTGAATGCCATCATCCACTTCAATGTTAGCGTTAAAAACGCATAATCTATGTTTTAAATTATGGCTATGTGTCTAATCTGCCCGTCGCTTATCAATGACTTGTTTGCAGTCAACATTGTGGAAACGGATTGTTTTTTAATCGGTTCATATCCTTTTTATAGCATTTCGAAAAGCGATCGTTCTCTCGAAAATTTTAGGAAAATAGAAAGTTCCCCCCATAAACAGCATTTATTGGAATATACTCAAATACACTAGACACGTTGTCATTTGTCGGCCTATTAATGAATCGTTTTCAAATAAACGCTAGATTATTGATAGTATATGTGCACTTAGCTGAAAAATCTATTTTCTCGTTTCCTCAAGATCACACACACACACACACACATACATACACACATAACACGCTGTTATCTCAGTGAATACAGCTCCGATTACCCCAAGACTGGTAACATAGACTCCTTACCTTAGATCAGATGTTCTCCAAAAAGATTATTCCAATTCCTGATCACCATTCCAAATATTGATCGCGTTTATTGATTGATTATTGGCTGCTGTAAATATATATTCAAGGCTGCTTTCCGTCTCGCGATCAGATCCCTCATCATCAGATCCATCGCCAGCATAATGGAGCCAGTTGGCTCCACCTCTACAGATCCCACAGGGATCCAGCAGTATAATCGACTGACCTGCAGTTACACAGGGATAGACGATAGGGGGCGGTTTTTCCCCATCTGAGCTCCTACAGGGGCTGCTGTACCAATGGGAGACTCGGTTGATGAAATATGAATTCAGATCGCTATTAAAAAATGTAAACGGCATTTCTCGTCGTCTGCACTCAACGGGGGGTCTGATAAAACGAGAATAGTCGTCGTCGGCATTCAAAGTGTTAAATAGGAGCCGACAACAAGGTTTTTGCATCGAAATGTTGCATCAAGTCTCGACTATCACTGTAAGAAAAAAAGAAAACTGTAAATGTCTGGCATCAATGGTTTCCAAATACTTACTGTCAAATTACAGTAAAATCAAATACATTTACAGATTACAACCTTTATTTAATGGTTAATATTTTGATAAAAGGTAATGTACTGTATTTCTATGGCATTTACACTTAAAGTAGAAAAACAAAAGTAATCTGTAAAATAATACAGTGAATTTCCTGTGAAAAAACATTTATTTCTTACAGTGTACAGCCGCGTAAAGTCGGATTATTCTTTCCATTTGGCACCTTTGAGTTTTAAAAGATTATTTTTTGGGGATTTCTGTATTTTTCACCCATCCCAATTTAGCCGTTATGCCAATTCCCTTCCTGGTCGGTGCGCGAATTGCCCCACCTGGGGAGGGTGTAGAACTATAACTAACTACTAGAAAATCTCTTCACCTTAGCTTTTTAATACATTCTGCCACTTTACACTCATTACATCCACATTGTGATTATTGTGTTGTAAATGATAGCTATTCTATTGTTGTATGCTGCTATTTTAAGTTGTATAGTTGTGATCTTGGCAGATAAACCTTCACAGGAACCTGTTTTTTGAGAAAGTCAGGACTTATACTGATGAGTATTTATTTTAAAGTTATATTGTTGTAATTACTAAGAGTAATAAGAAAAGGTCTGTGACCTTGAACTCAAAGACTGCTAACGCCACAAGTGCAGCGCAAAATATTGTGGATGACCAAGATTGTCCGTTGATGATTGGTTAACAATATACAAGAAACGACGAGTGATATTGGTCACAAGGTGTTCGGATTTGTATCGTTATTACCTGCATTGCTGTTACCCTTTTTTGTTATTCTCTGCATTGCTTTTACTTTGTCTATTTATTTTGTCTCATTGTATGTCTGTTTTTACTGCTGTGAAAGGTGCTATACAAATAAAGTGTTTTATTATTATTATTATTATTATTATTATTATTATTATTATTATTATTATTATTATTATTATTATTATTATTATTATTATTATTATTATTATTATTATTATTATTATTATTATTATTATTATTATTATTATTATTATTATTATTATTGTAGCTGAGGGGTACAATTCCCCGACTGTATTGCTAGATATGATATTTAATACCACTACCTCATGTACTTTAACTTCTGGCCACCCAGTACAAGACATAAGTATGATGAACACTTTCCCACCTGATGAAACGAACCAACACAAATGTACCAAATCGAACATTCAATACAGCAAAGGGTGTATACAACATTCACTTAACTACATTTATGATTTGAAATATTGAATATGCACTTTTATGGCAAATGAGTATTCGTAGGTAAATCAACATTGAATGTCCAATCTCTGGCAGCAGGAGGGGGGGGCCAGAGAAGCCGCTGGCGGTATCCCATCTGGCCGACGGTGTCCCGGGAGAATCCAAAGTCCTAGACACAGTGCCCACAGAACCTCGGGCCGCAGACGAATACAGCCGGACCCTCTGTGGAACGGTATCTGCCGGTCCACAACGGAGAGACGTGGTGCGACCTCACGTGTAGAGCGCCGCCTCACCTGGAGTCCTCTCCGGGGGGTAATTCCAACACTCGACAGTGTTGGCCTTTATCCATGGAATAATCAAAGCACACAAAGCATAATCCAAGAGCCGTGGAAGGCTCGCCGTCGTCGGGTAGAGTAATCCAATATACAGGTCCAGTCGCTCTTGACCCGGAGCTCCTCGGATGCAATCACCACTAGGGGTCTGACCAGCCTGGATAAGCGTCCAGATAACGTCAGGAACGATGGGGGTACTGATAACTGTAGAACTCGAACCGAACGATGCACCATACATAAATAGACTATTATTAGCTTAATAGAATATGTCCAACTCGACGCTATGGTGCCAAACTATGACCATTCAACTATTAATCTACACGATATCTCAATGCCTATTCTGGGCCAAGTAGGCCCTACTACACCGCACGTGCTTCGTGGGGAGGCTTTTGCGTCTGTCACTCTGTTGGAGGGTAAAGAACTGGACTAAAAGAAAGTTCTACTTTACGAGCGCCATATATATATGCGCTATGAACAAATAGTACCACACGTATTTCGCCCGACATATTACTGCGCGGAACCGGGGGCTGCCTCGACATGTTAGGCGGCACGATTGAACTTGGACCTAGGGGTATGGCAACCTGGCGCCAGGTTCTCGTCCAATGGTAGAATGAAACTATTATGGGCTGTTTAGTAGAAACGGGGATATTCAATGCATATTGTACAAGGAATATACAGGGGATATCAAACGATATACAAATACAATTAAATATATATATATAAATAAATATACATATTCGGTTTAATCTGATCCTTCACAACAGCCGCCCCCTAATTAGTCCCACCTAATTAGCTAAGCAGAGACAGATTAACCGCACTGTCTTCCACTCAAGGTCCGCTGTAAGGTCAGTCAACTCACAAAGTCATAGGGTCATGGCCATCATCGATAGTATCTGGGAGTCGGGGCAGTTCTATGAGCCTCGCCACGGGCCGTGTGTAGGTGCGCCCTTGGACGAGTACTTCAGCTGCTCGGACCTTGCCATCGGCACCGGTGATCACTTTGCTTACGCGGCCAGCCGGCCACATAGCTCTGGGGAGTGACTGGTCAACTATCATGACGACTGTTCCTTCTGTCAAGTTGTCTCTCTCTTTTACCCACTTCTGGCGGGTCTGTAGAGACGGTAGGTAGTGAAGTAGGAAGCTGCTCCAAAACTTGTCAGCTAGTACTTGGCTGTACCTCCACAGTCTTCGGCCGTTCGCTTCTTCGGGCCTGTACATTGTCTGGGGTAGCGCGGGGTCCAGCCGCCCCATTAGGAGTGTGTTGGGGGTGACTGGGTCGACATCTGCTACATCACTGGAGACGTAACCGAGGGGCTTTGAGTTCAATACTCCCTCGATCTCCGTGAGGACTGTCATTAGGACTTCCTCTGCCACAGTCTGGGCTCCGAGTACGGCATACAGGGCTGTCTTTATAGAACGTACTTCTCGTTCCCAGGTTCCACCGAAGTGGGGTGCGTTCGGGGGAATAAACTGGAAGTCAATCTGGGCTGGAGCGAGGTGGGTCTTAAGTTCTGGGCCCATAGCTTGGAAGCTCTCTCTCAGCTCTCTTTCTCCGCCTTTGAAGTTGGTCCCGTGATCAGACAACAATGTAGACGGTTGTCCTTTCCGTGATATGAATCTCCGGAAGGCCATAAGGAATGAGTCTGTGCTCATGGTCGGAAGGAGCTCGATATGTATCGCTCTGGTGGTCATGCATTTGAATACAATACCCCACCGCTTCTCGGTGCCTCTTCCTCTCTTTATATACAACGGGCCAAAACAGTCCATGCCTGTGGAGTGGAATGGCTTGTCGCCGATTCGGAGGCGACAGGGGGGTAGGTCAGCCATCCGTGGTATGCTGGGCTGCGCGCGCCACTTACGGCAGTCTAGACAGGTTCGCTGGAAGCGCCGTACTGCTTCTCTGCCTTGCAATATCCAATAACGACGTCTGATCTCCGCGAAGACTCTCTCTGCTCCTGCGTGGTGCACATCCTCGTCGTATTTCTTTATGATCAGCTCTGTGACCTTGTGTCGGCTGTTCAAGACGATCGGGTGCTTAATGTCATCTGGTAGATCGGGGGCTCTCCGCAGGCGACCACCCACTCTGATGAGATTATGTGCGTCACTCTCTGGTGCCAGGTGAATCAGTCTGCTGTCTGATGGGACGGGGTTTCCTCCCTGTAGACAGTCTAGCTCATCGGGGAACGAGTCTCTCTGGGCTCGTTGTAGTAGAAGAAGTTCTGCTTCTTCGTAGTCAGCTGCTGACATGTCAGTGGTGGACTGAATCTCTGGGTGGTGCCGCAGGAATGTTCTTTGTTGCGCACTCTCTAGGGTAATGCAGTCATCTATGTTCGGGTCTGTGGAGGCGACAGTGCTCAGTCCACAGAACATAGGCTTCTTGTTCTCAGCCTCCTCGCTACTTGCTTCCCTCGGGGTGGGCGTAGGCCAATCTCCTTCCGGGAGCTGGAGGAATGCTGGTCCGTCACTGTAGATGTTGCGACGGGTTAGGTCATCCAGGGACATTCCCCGGGTGATGACGTCAGCTGGGTTGTGTTTGGTATCCACATACCTCCAGCTTGCTTCTTCCGTTAATTCTTGAATCTCGGTGACTCTGACTCCCACGAAGACTTTGTATCTGCATGAATCAGACTTAATCCATGTGAGTACTGTCGTGGAATCTGACCACAAGATTGTTCTATGCACCGGAATGGTGAGTTCACGTTGGATTAACGTGGCTAGATGCGCTCCTGCGAGGGCTGCGCAGAGCTCTAGACGTGGGATAGATTGTTGCTTACGTGGGGCTATCCTTGAGCGGGCCAGTATGAAAGCAGTGTGTATCTCTCCTCCCATCTCTTGGGCACGCAAATAAGCAACCGATCCGTAGGCTACTTCGGAGGCATCGCTGAAGACGTGTAGCTCAATCTCGCATGTCTCTGGCCTCACTGTGGATGGGAAGTAGCTGCGGCGTATATTGACACCTGGGAGTGAGCGGAGTTCCGTCTCCCACTCTCTCCATGTTGAGGCAAGGTGTGCGGGTATTGGGTCGTCCCAGCCCTGGTCCTTGTCCCATAGTGCTCGTACAATCATCTTTGCCCTGGTGGTGTAGGGTAGAATACATCCCAGCGGGTCATATTGTCTGGCGAGTGTTCTGTACACACTCCGTCTGGTGGTCGGTATCGCCGCCGACCTTCCTTGCTCTGGAGCCAAGGGTTTGTGTCTATAGTGGAGCGAGTCTGTTTTGAAGCGCCAGACTAATCCTAGTGTCATTTCTTGGGCTTCTCCTGGGATTGTCGCCATCCAGGTCTCGCTGCTGGCAGCCTTGTCTGCGGAGGAGAGGCTGCGCAATACGTGCGGGTCACTGCTGGCCCACTGCCTGAGATCAAAGCCTCCTTTGATTAGGGAGGCGCGTAACTTGATTAGGAGAGCCTCGGCTTCTTCTTGAGTCGAGACGCTTTGTAGACAGAAACTGTGCTTCACACTGTGTTGGACCTCTTCATCTGCTGCTGGGTCCTCTGTGACGTGTTTCTGTAGTGCAAATGTAGCACAGCACGGGCTGCATGTGGTTCCGAAGGGGAGTACTTCCCACTGGTAGATGGATGGGTTCTCATCTCCGATCTTCTCTCTCCATAGGAACCGTAGCAGAGGCTTGTCCTCCTCTACTAGTCTCACTTGCAAGAACATCCCTTTGATATCCCCGCTTATAGCCACCTTGTCCTGGCGGAAGCGCAGTAGCACGCCTAGTAGGGAGGGGCCGAGTGTGGGGCCGGGCAAGAGCTCTTTATTCAGATTTTGGGATCCGATCTGGTAGCTGCAGTTAAACACAATGCGATCCTTGCCATTGTGATGGACCTTGTGTTGCGGCACGTACCATGATTCGGTCGTCTGATCGGCCTCTTTAATGTCAATCTTTGTTACGTGTCCCGCTGTGATTAGCTTCTCAATCTCAGCTCGGTACACACTCTGTTGAGCGGGGTCTTTGGCTAGGCGCCGCTCTGTGTTCAGTAGATAGCGCTCCGTGGCGTCTTTCTTTGCGTGAAAGGGGGGCATTCCCTCTCGCCTCAGGAGTGGAGTTGCGTATCTCATCACTCCGCCGACTGTGACTCTCTTTGTCCCCTGCTCGAGTAGGTGGATGGCGTAAATGTCTTCTTTAGAGCGAATGTCTTTCTTTTCGTTCTTAAAGGGCATTGTCTCTAGGGTCCATAGCCTCTCGACATGCTGCAGGAGAGTGGTGTCTTCTTCTGTCGTTCTGGAGTGGAAGCAGCTAGTGGCTGCGGTTCGGTTGAGAGATTTAGCGAGGGGGCCTTGTAATGTCCATCCTAGGCGGGTCTCGACTGCTGCAGGACAGCCTCGGGGGCCTGTATGGACCCGGTCAATCGGGACTATGAGTTCTGCATGGTCGGAGCCTATCAACAGGGTCGGGGTAGCGCCGTCTATGAGCGGGATAGGTAATTGGCGCAGGTGCACATATTTATCCATCAACTTGGTGACAGGGTAGGTGTACTGCGAGAGTCCTATTTCTTGGCTGGTGAAAGCATTTGTGATCTCGTACCGTCGCTCTGGCTGCCCGTTGGCTGCGATAGTGAAGGAGACATTCTCGCCCTTTATCGTCTTTAAATCTCTTCTTATTGTCCGAATCGTCATTTCGTTCTTGCTCCCCCGCAGTCCCAGTTGAGTCGCAGCGGAGGCGAGCAGAAGGGTCTTCTCTGACCCGTCATCAAGGACGGCGTAAGTGTCCATGACTTTATCCTGGTAGCTCAATGTCACACGGACTACCTTTAAGAGCACTTGAGCTCCGTTGCTGCTGGCGGGGTCAATGTACATGACACTTGCCTTGGTGCCGCTCCGTGGTGCAGGTATAGGCCGTCTTCCGTTACTATCGTGTAGTATATCTAGATGGGCTCCATCGCACCGGCTGCACCTTTTCTTTAGGCGGCATTCGGCTGCCATGTGGGGCCGCGCACATCGATAACAGCGCCGGTTGGACTTTATCCATTGGCTCACTTCTTCTGCATTCATCTTTGTGAATGAGTCACATTGTGACAGCCAGTGTTCTTTCTCACAGTAGGGACACGCTATCTTCCACTTCTCCTTTCTCGAGGGGGTGCTGTGACTCTTACTGCTCGGTACTGACTCTGATTGGTGCATGACAGTCACCGATCTTCTTCCATCACTTATTCTCCTGGGTCCCTCTCTGGAGCTTGGCGTGCTCCGCCCGAAGGTGTCCAGTCGTAAGCTGCTGACCTCTCTCGCCAGGAAGTCGGCCAGATCAAGGAGGGATGGCTCGGGGCCGTCGGGATCTCGGTAGTCCCTCTGCCGCCGAAAGCGCTCCTGTCTTGCGGGTGGCAGCTTCTCCAAAATCCTCTCAACGTTAGAGTTGGCATACAGCTCATGCCTGCCCTTCTCCCGTTGAGCTCCCAGCATCCCCACCAGGGACTGCACTTTGATTGACAGGTCGTCTAGTGAGCGATTGTCTGTGGCTGGGGGTAGGCGGTCAATATGCCTTATCTCCTGGATTACGTAATCCCATATACGTCCATATCTTTGATCCAGCGCTGCAAGGGCCGCTGTGTATGGGGTCGAGGAGGTAGCATAGGCTAGCGCTATATTGTGCGCTCGCGGTACTTTCAGGTGCTTCAATAATATTGCATACTTGTGGCGTTCATCAACGACATCCACCATCATTGTCTCTAAGCACATCCGGAGCTCCGTGTACTGTGCTCGACTCTCATAGGCGAAGTCTGGGAATGACGGCGTGGCGTTGTATGACGCCATGGATGGCGGATACATCGGCGAGCGTTGGGGGAGAGACCTCCTGGGCGAGTCCCCTCTTGCGCCTCGCTGTGGGCTGGTACTGGCAGGGTACCATGGCCCGCTGGTCCAGGTACTGTTCCTCGGGGCTGGTCGTGCGTCGTGCTCACCCGTAAATAGAGTCGGGGGTCTGTAGCGCAGCGCCGCGGGGGTATAGCCTGGACTGTATGGGACCTCCTGGTCCGGTGGAGTACTGTGCTGTCGTCGGGCTTGGTTCTCCTCTTCTCCCTCTTCTTCTTCTATCAAATCTTCCAGATCTTGTAATCGTTTATTTAGCTTCTCCGCAGTGTAGGCCGCTCCTTCCTTGTAGCTGGGTCTCGCTTGGACCGGTATGGGAAGGGGGTCTGCGGGGGGTCTAGACTCGGTCTGTTGGTCAAGTTCAGGGTCGCTTGCTCGTTGCGGTGACGCTGCTCTTGACTGCTGTCTCGACGAGTTCCTTGAGCCCCTGGCGGAGGGAGAGGGAGTTGTCCTTTTGATCAGCTGCTCTATTAGTTGCGCTTGTAGTCTGTCGCGCTCTGCGTCTCTTTGGGCACCGGCAGCGGCGCGCTGGGCGTTGGCGGCGGCGCGCTCTGTTTCTCTTTGGGCACCGGCAGCGGCGCGCTGGGCGTCGGCCCGGTCTCTTGCCATATTCTCTTCCATCTGGAAGCGTCTCATCTCCAGACTTGTGCGCTGTTCTTCGCTCCGTTGCTGTGCTTGGAGGTGTTCGCGCTCGCTGGTCGCCTGGGCTTGGAGACGTTCGCGCTCGCTAAGCGTCTGTGCTTGGAGCCGATCGCGCTCGGTAGAGGCTGTCAGGCTGACGAGGAACGCCTGTTGTAGTATCCTCTCCGCTTCGCTGGGGGAAGGCGGTAGTGGAGGTGAGCCGCTCCTGCGTGAACCGCTCCTGGGGGTACTCGTTGGGGAGTCCTGGAGCTCTAGTTCCTCGGCGCTCTCCTCTTCTTCTTCCGTGCAGAGTTCCCTCTCTGTAGGGCTATCTTCCTCCCGGGGCGTGTCGGGGACTACTTCTTTAGTAGTGGCGGGGGGTAAAGGCATATCAATTCCCTCCTGGTCCCCACCGTGGGCTTGGTCAGTTACATTAGGACCTACTAGGGCCTCTGTGGTCGGGGAAACCTGGTCGTTAAGGTCAGACATAATTTTACTTTCTACTTTTACCACGTTTACCGTTTGTCGAAGGCTAGGTAGTTGACTGACAGTGTAAGCCTCTAAGTACTGAGGTGTCTGTCGTCTGCGCCGTGGGCGTTCTAGGTTAGGAGGATCGTTTCGTGGAGTGTTCATCATAGGCCATTTCGATATTAATAACACTATATTAATATTACACTAGTTACCATCCGGCTCGAAGGACCAATTGTAGCTGAGGGGTACAATTCCCCGACTGTATTGCTAGATATGATATTTAATACCACTACCTCATGTACTTTAACTTCTGGCCACCCAGTACAAGACATAAGTATGATGAACACTTTCCCACCTGATGAAACGAACCAACACAAATGTACCAAATCGAACATTCAATACAGCAAAGGGTGTATACAACATTCACTTAAATACATTTATGATTTGAAATATTGAATATGCACTTTTATGGCAAATGAGTATTCGTAGGTAAATCAACATTGAATGTCCAATCTCTGGTCGCGCAGGGAGCAAGCACACAACCTGGAATATTTAGGAAACGATAGCGATGGTACTTAAATGATTATAGCTGGATACACCAAGGGGGGGGGGGTCCCGCTGGTTGCAAGACAGCAGGAGGGGGGGGGGGGGCAGAGAAGCCGCTGGCGGTATCCCATCTGGCCGACGGTGTCCCGGGAGAATCCAAAGTCCTAGACACAGTGCCCACAGAACCTCGGGCCGCAGACGAATACAGCCAGACCCTCTGTGGAACGGTATCTGCCGGTCCACAACGGAGAGACGTGGTGCGACCTCACGTGTAGAGCGCCGCCTCACCTGGAGTCCTCTCCGGGGGGTAATTCCAACACTCGACAGTGTTGGCCTTTATCCATGGAATAATCAAAGCACACAAAGCATAATCCAAGAGCCGTGGAAGGCTCGCCGTCGTCGGGTAGAGTAATCCAATATACAGGTCCAGTCGCTCTTGACCCGGAGCTCCTCGGATGCAATCACCACTAGGGGTCTGACCAGCCTGGATAAGCGTCCAGATAACGTCAGGAACGATGGGGGTACTGATAACTGTAGAACTCGAACCGAACGATGCACCATACATAAATAGACTATTATTAGCTTAATAGAATACGTCCAACTCGACGGTATGGTGCCAAACTATGACCATTCAACTATTAATCTACACGATATCTCAATGCCTATTCTGGGCCAAGTAGGCCCTACTACACCGCACGTGCTTCGTGGGGAGGCTTTTGCGTCTGTCACTCTGTTGGAGGGTAAAGAACTGGACTAAAAGAAAGTTCTACTTTACGAGCGCCATATATATATGCGCTATGAACAAATAGTACCACACGTATTTCGCCCGACATATTACTGCGCGGAACCGGGGGTTGCCTCGACATGTTAGGCGGCACGATTGAACTTGGACCTAGGGGTATGGCAACCTGGCGCCAGGTTCTCGTCCAATGGTAGAATGAAACTATTATGGGCTGTTTAGTAGAAACGGGGATATTCAATGCATATTGTACAAGGAATATACAGGGGATATCAAACGATATACAAATACAATTAAATATATATATATAAATAAATATACATATTCGGTTTAATCTGATCCTTCACAACAATTATTATTATTATTATTATTATTATTATTATTATTATTATTATTATTATTATTATTATTATTATTATTATTATTATTATTATTATTATTATTATTATTATTATTATTATTATTATATCTTTATTATTAGACACAAAAAAACATTTCGACAAGCAAGGTTGTTGTCAGGGTCAAACATAAATTTGTTTTCATGGTTTGGCTTCTATAAAACCCATACATAACCTTTCATTTCCAAGTCCTGGGTGTCAATTTAACACGTATTTTACTGTTATTTCTTTTACAGGACTTGAAGCCACTTAACGTACTCCAGACACACAACATGTTTACTGAATAGTCTTCAATCGGTATCTGTTCAGAATCCACAGTCTGCAGCTCATTCAGGATCCTCAGATATATCCAATAATGCTCTTCAGACAAATCCCATGTTAGTCGGCGTGGAGAGACGGAACATATTATGTTCTCACACCACTGGCATTTTTGATGGAGAGGAGATAGAGAAAGAAAGGGAGAGATGGGCAAGAGAGAGAGAAAAGGGAGAGATAGGCAAAAGAGAGAGAGAAAGGGAGAGATAGGCAAGAGAGCGAGAGAGAGGGAGAGATAGGCAAGAGATAGAAAAGGGAGAAATAGGCAAGAGAGAAAGAAAGGGAGAGATAGGCAAGAGAGAGAGGAAGGGAGAGATAGGCAAGAGAGTGAGGGAGAGAGATAGGCAAAAGAGAGAGGGAGAGATAGGCAAGAGAGAGATAAAGGGAGAGATAGGCAAGACAGAGAAAGAGGAAGGGAGAGATATGCTAAAGAGAGAGAGGGGGAGAGATAGACAAGAGAGAGAGAGGAAGGGAGAGATAGGCAAAATAGAGAGAAAGGGAGAGATGGGCAAGAGAGAGAGAAAGGGAGAGAGGCAAAAGAGAGAAAGAGGGAGAGATAGGCAAAAGAGAGATGAAGGGAGAGATAGGCAAGAGAGAGAAAGGGGGAGAGATAGGCAAAAGAGAGAGGGAGAGATGGGCAAGAGAGAGAGGAAGGGAGAGATAAGCAAACGAGAGAGAGATGGAGAGATAGGCAAGAGAGAGAGAAACGGAGAGCTAGGCAAGAGAGACAGGGAGAGATAGGCAAGAGGGAGATAGGCAAGATAAAGAGAAAGGGAGAGAGGCAAAAGAGAGAGAGGGAGAGATAGGCAAGAGAGAGAGGAAGGGAGAGATAGGCAAGAGAGAGAGAGAAAGGCAGCGGTAGGCAAGAGAGAGAGAGGAAGGGAGAGATAGGCAAGAGAGAGAGAGGAAGGGAGAGATAGGCAAGAGAGAGAGAGGAAGGGAGAGATAGGCAAGAGAGAGAGGAAGGGAGAGATAGGCAAGAGAGAGAGAGGAAGGGAGAGATAGGCAAGAGAGAGAGAGGAAGGGAGAGATAGGCAAGAGAGAGAGAGGAAGGGAGAGATAGGCAAGAGAGAGAGGGAGAGACGAATGCTAGAAACAGTTAAAGTCATCATGCTCGATCTCCTGAGTCTCTTTGTGTGCTGTGGTTTGTGTACTTGGAGCCAAGTTGAGAAGTGTGTATGTGTTTGTGTGCGTGCATGCACTGTAAAAAATTATGTTCTTTCATGGGAAATTCATTGTATTATTTTACAGATTACTTTTGTTTTTCTACTTTAAGTGTAAATGCCATAAAAAATACAGTAAATTACCTTTTATCAAAATATTAACCATTAAATAAAGGTTGTAATCTGTACATTTATTTGATTTTACTGTAATTTGACAGTAAGTATCTGGAAACCATTGATGCCAGACATTTACCGTTTTCTTGCAGATTTCTTTCTTGCAGTGTGGTGTGTATAGTATATGCACGTCTGTGTATGTGCCCATGTGGCTGTGTGTGTGTGTGTGTGTGTGTGTGTGTGTGTGTGTGTGTGTGTGTGTGTGTGTGTGTGTGTGTGTGTGTGTGTGTGTGTGTGTGTGTGTGTGTGTGTGTGTGTGTGTGTGTGTGTGTGTGTGTGTGTGTGTGTGTGTGTGTGTGTGTGTGTGTGTGTGTGTGTGTGTGTGTGTGTGTGTGTGTGTGTGGTAGCCTCACAAAGAATTTATCAGAGATCAGCCCAAGTGGGTACAGTCTGCCAGAATCCTACTCTATCAACTCCAACAAGAATTATTAATATTAGAGAGAGAGAGAGAGAGAGAGAGAGAGAGAGAGAGAGAGAGAGAGAGAGAGAGAGAGAGAGAGAGAGAGAGAGAGAGGAGAGAGAGAATATCTGAAATATCCATTCATTCAATTATCCCTCTCTCTTTGTTTGTCTGAGAGAAAGACCTCCTTTCCATCTCTCTTTCCCTCTTTCTCTCTCTCACACACACACACACACACACACACACACACACACACACACACACACACACACACACACACACACACACACACACACACACACACACACACACACACACACACACACACACACACACACACACACTACAGTGTGGTTTAGTACTACAGTGTGGTTTAGTACAGTGTGGTTTAGTGCCTTTGCTCCACCCTACAAAGCTCCACCAGGGCCCTGTACTCCTTCTCGTTGTCGCCTGTGATATAACATACAATGGAGGAGTCATCTGAGAACTTCTGTACGTGGCACCCACTCGAATTATGGCAGAAGTCGGAGATGTGGGGGATGAACAGGAAGGGTGACGGCACAGTTCCATGTGGGGCGCTGGTGTCGCTCACCAGCACTGACGTACTGTGGTCTGTCCGTGATCCAGGCCACCAGGCCATACTGCAGCCCCATCACCGTGAGCTCCTCCACTAGCTGCAAAGGCTGGATGGTGTTTCAAGCGCTGGAGAAGTCAAAGAACATGATCGTCACTGAGCTGCGTGGCTTCTCCAGGTGCGCATAGGCTGTGTGTGTGGAGCATGTAGATGATGGCCTCCTCCACCCCGATGTTTGCCTGGTGTGCAAACTGCAGAGGGTCGAGGGAGTCACTCACCAGGGGCTTGAGGTGCTGCAGGACCAGCCTCTCAAACATCTTTATGACGTGTGACGTCAGAGTGACCGGCCTGTAATCGTTGAGGGCGCGAGGACGTCCCTTCTTGGCTACCAATGCAGGAGGCCTTCCAGAGCTGGAGCACCCTCTCCAGCCTCAGGGAGAGGTTGAAGAGGTGCTGAAACGCATGCCTTGAGCACCTGGGGTTGGTGTTGTCTGGTCCTCTGGCCTTGAGCAGCCTGGGGTTGGTGTTGTCTGGTCCTCTGGTCCTGAGCACCTGGTGTTGGTGTTGTCTGGTCCTCTGGTCCTGAGCACCTGGGGTTGGTGTTGTCTGGTCCTCTGGCCTTGAGCACCTGGGGTTGGTGTTGTCTGGTCCTCTGGTCCTGAGCACCTGGGGTTGGTGTTGTCTGGTCCTCTGGTCCTGAGCACCTGGGGTTGGTGTTGTCTGGTCCTCTGGTCCTGAGCACCTGGGGTTGGTGTTGTCTGGTCCTCTGGCCTTGAGCAGCCTGGGGTTGGTGTTGTCTGGTCCTCTGGTCTTGAGCACCTGGGGTTGGTGTTGTCTGGTCCTCTGGCCTTGAGCAGCCTGGGGTTGGTGTTGTCTGGTCCTCTGGTCCTGAGCACCTGGGGTTGGTGTTGTCTGGTCCTCTGGCCTTGAGCACCTGGGGTTGGTGTTGTCTGGTCCTCTGGTTCTCTGGCCTTGAACACCTGGGGTTGGTGTTGTCTGGTCCTCTGGTCTTCAGCACCTGGGGTTGGTGTTGTCTGGTCCTCTGGCCTTGAACACCTGGGGTTGGTGTTGTCTGGTCCTCTGGTCTTCAGCACCTGGGGTTGGTGTTGTCTGGTCCTCTGGTTCTCTGGCCTTGAACACCTGGGGTTGGTGTTGTCTGGTCCTCTGGTCTTCAGCACCTGGGGTTGGTGTTGTCTGGTCCTCTGGTCTTCAGCACCCTGGGGTTGGTGTTGTCTGGTCCTCTGGCCTTGAGCACCTGGGGTTGGTGTTGTCTGGTCCTCTGGTCTTCAGCACCTGGGGTTGGTGTTGTCTGGTCCTCTGGTCTTCAGCACCTGGGGTTGGTGTTGTCTGGTCCTCTGGCCTTGAGCACCTGGGGTTGGTGTTGTCTGGTCCTCTGGCCTTGAGCACCTGGGGTTGGTGTTGTCTGGTCCTCTGGTCTTCAGCACCTGGGGTTGGTGTTGTCTGGTCCTCTGGTCTTCAGCACCTGGGGTTGGTGTTGTCTGGTCCTCTGGCCTTGAGCACCTGGGGTTGGTGTTGTCTGGTCCTCTGGTCCTGAGCACCTGGGGTTGGTGTTGTCTGGTCCTCTGGCCTTGAGCACCTGGGGTTGGTGTTGTCTGGTCCTCTGGTCTTCAGCACCTGGGGTTGGTGTTGTCTGGTCCTCTGGTCTTCAGCACCTGGGGTTGGTGTTGTCTGGTCCTCTGGTCTTCAGCACCTGGGGTTGGTGTTGTCTGGTCCTCTGGTCCTGAGCACCTGGGGTTGGTGTTGTCTGGTCCTCTGGTCCTGAGCACCTGGGGTTGGTGTTGTCTGGTCCTCTGGTCCTGAGCACCTGGGGTTGGTGTTGTCTGGTCCTCTGGCCTTGAGCACCTGGGGTTGGTGTTGTCTGGTCCTCTGGTCTTCAGCACCCTGGGGTTGGTGTTGTCTGGTCCTCTGGCCTTGAGCACCTGGGGTTGGTGTTGTCTGGTATCTGTGTTGCTGGTAAGAGGTTTAACATTAGTGCTTTTTTTGTGTCATATTACTGTAAGCCCTGCAGCTAGTGGGCCTGTGTGCTGGTTGGTCAGTCGTTGTGGCAGCTAGTGGGCCTGTGTGCTGGTTGGTCAGTCGTTGTGGCAGCTAGTGGGCCTGTGTGCTGGTTGGTCAGTCGTGGTGGCAGCTAGTGGACCTGTGTGCTGGTTGGTCAGTCGTGGTGGCAGCTAGTGGGCCTGTGTGCTGGTTGGTCAGTCGTGGTGGCAGCTAGTGGACCTGTGTGCTGGTTGGTCAGTCGTGGTGGCAGCTAGTGTGTGTCAGAAGATACAACAATGTGTTCTGTCAGTGTTGCTGCACATGGCGCTGTTTACTATGTCATTCATGTTTAGTTTCAGCACAGCAGCACCTAGGTGAACACACACACACACACACATACACACATACACGCACACACAGGGACAATGGCAGGCAGGTCTAGCCTCCTGAGGCGCTGAGATTTTACTGTTTCTGTATTTGGCTCAAACACACCTGGGAAAGGAAGTAGTAACACTAACCCTCACACCCCAGGCCCTGTGAGCGTGTGTGTGTGTATGTGTATGTGTGTGTGTGTGCGTGTGTGTGTGTATGTGTATGTGTGTGTGTGTCTGCCTGTGTACGTTTCTCTATGTGTGTCTGTTTGTGTGTATTTGCAGTGTGTTTGCAGCAGGTGGAAGAGTGCGCCTTGGGTTGGGGGTGGGGGGTGAAAAGGAGAAAGAGGGGGAGGGGGAGGAGAGGGAGGGGGGAGGAGAGGAGAAGAGGAGAGAAACTCAAGACGACTAGACCTCACCTGGAGGCGGGGCTTAATGCCTGGGGCAATGAGCTGTCAGTCACCACAGAAGCAATACTGTTTTTTCCCAGGACCTTTAGCTCAGGTATAGTGTGTGAGTGTGTGTGTGAGAGAAAGAGAAAGAGAAATAGAGAGAGAGAGAGAGAGAGAGAGAGAGGTGGAGAAAGAGAGAGAGAGAGAGGTGGAGAAAGAGAGAGAGAGATGTGGAGAAAGAGAGACATAGAGAGAGACAGGGATAGAGAGGAAGGCAGAGAGACATAAAGAGAATGAGAGAGAGGCAGGGAGAAAGAGACAAGGAGAGAGTGACAAAGAGAGAGAATGAGAGACAGGGAGAAATGGAGTCAAGGGGAGAGAGCGACAGGGAGAAAGAGAGACAAAGAGAGAGAGTGACAGAGAGAGAGAATGAGAGAGAGAGAGACATAGAGAGGAGAGAGAGACATGGTAAAACATGTTATTAAATCATGTGTTCTGCCAATATGTGCACCGTAAAAAATTGCTAAAAAATAACTGAATTCTTTATCCAAGGGTGAGGCGTTCATCAGGGCTGTAAGACTCTTCCATATCTATGTGAATGTATTGGCTAATATACTAGAAAAGTCTCCAGAATCAGGAAGTGAAAGGCCTGCTCTTTCCATATGACCTGGTCCTGCGGTCCCCCACAGCAGACGGCCTACAGCAGAGCCTGGATCTGCCAGAGCATTACTGTCAGACCTGGGCCCCGACAGTAAACCCCAAAAAGACCAAAATAATGATATTCCAAAAAAGACGTCATGCACTTGTCCTAATATACTAACCTACACTGTAGCACTCAACACTTTGATGAACATTGTTACTCAGATTATAGAGTTGTACCCTTCCTGCTATCTTGTCGTACAGAACTTGTAAGTCGCTTTGGATAAAAGCGTCAGCTAAATGACTAAATGTAAATGTAAAGCTATTGGAGTTATTGCGTTCCCACTGAGTATCAGCCGCAGCAGACGGACGGGATGAAATCTATAATAGCCTCGACACTAGCATATTGTATTATTTCATATTAGTTCATGTTGTATGTTGTAAGTGTTTTTTGAAAAGACATTCTGCCTAAACAGTACAGTAGACTAAAACCTCCAGCCTGGTAAATATGGGCCTGAGTACCTGAAGGTACAACATAATGATGAAACAAATACACAATACATGAACCAAAGCCAGATTAGATGCAACATACAGAAGGAAAGATGAGTTACTGGCAGATGTGATATTGGATATCTGTGCAGCAAGGGTATCTGTGTGAAAATGCATTTCTTTCTGTCTGTCTCTCTCTCTCACTGTCTATCTCTGTCTGTCTGTTTCAAGTTTCAAGTTCAAGTTTCAAGTTTCTTTATTAGTTGTCATACAAAAATACAGAATACTTGTATATGAAATGTTCTGCTCCTGAGAGTGTGCTAGATACAAATAAAATAGATAAGTAAAAAATAGAAGTCAAAAGTACGTAACAAGTGTAAACAAAAGTGTTCAAAACAAAAGTGTTCAATATATATATATACAATATACAATACAGAGTAACTGAGTTACAATACAATATAAAGTACAATGCAGAATGGGATGAGGTACAACTTACCAATCTTTACCAATTCATATAATATAAAGTGTGTTAAAGTGTCTGAAGTGGGTAAAGTGGGTGCTACAGTGAGTTGTTTATTTAAAGTGAGTGTGTGTGGATGTGTGTGCTGTGAGTGTATTTGATGGTTTGTTACATAGTGTTATTGTCGTTGAGCATTGTCTGTCTCTCTCATTCTCTCTCTCTCTCTCTCTCTCTCTCTCTCTCTCTCTCTCTCTCTCTCTCTCTCTCTCTCTCTCTCTCTCTCTCTCTCTCTCTCTCTCTCTCTCTGTGACGGGGTCCTCTCTCTCTCCCATAAAGTGTCGGTAGGATCTCGTTGGTGGTTTTTATTTCCCACCTCTAGTTCTACAAAAATGTGAAAAGTGAAAGTAATGTAAAACAAAATACCCCTATACTTACTATATCTAACAAAAGTGTGTAGCAGGGTGGATTATCCCTGCTTTATGGGAGTGGTTGTACACGGCCACCTGGTAGCGGGATGCAGTAGAGTTTAATCTAGCTGAACCCCCGTCTTTGGGCCCGGAACGTCGAACTGGAGGGCGGGCAGCAGGAGTGGATGGGGCCCAGGATTTACTAACCTGGGGGGTGGTACTCTGGTCCTCCTCGCCCTCCAGGGCGGTCAGCAGTAGCTCCCCACACACTCTCACTTCCCCCAGTACCTCCGTTAGCCCTCCCACACCTGGTGACTGTTAGTTGACTAATGATTTTGCGCTCCCCAAAGCAGTACCCTTCCTTAACGACCTGCAGAGACCTTTAACCATGGAATACGAATATGGTGGAGAAGGGTTAAATAGTAATGATAATAGTAATATTATTACCCGGGCAACAAGGGTTAAAACAAGGGCTCAGTAACAGACACACACACCGTGCTCCCATCTACGTCTCCTTTATATAAGGCCTGGTCAAGTATCAAATACAGGGTTATATCTTAATGTGGTTAATATGCAATAGATTCACATTAGGCACCGGGTGCTCTCACTCACAATACAGGGGAACGTTATTCCCAAAATAGGCACCTTGTGCTCATTACATTAATTCTACTGCCCCGCTTTGCGGTGGGGAAGACCCAGGTACATATTAAGGAGTTCAATGGGAAATTCAATAACGTCACACAATTATTACACTCAAAAAGAAATTACATGTGGGCCCACGTTACCAAATAAAAGATCCTAGCTAAAGCCGGCTTAAAATGGTTGCTAGCGTTCGTTTCGAATAGATATTGTTTTGGCACACGGAGTACCGCTGTACTTAACAGAGATGGCGAGTCCACTCTCACCACCACTCGTCCGGGTGACAAGATGGCCGTCGGGCGATCCCGCGATAACAGCCAGCGGGCTGGGGTAGACAGCAGGGGCAGTGGCAGAGCTGGAGGAGCGTGCTGTGTTGTGGCGACCTCTGCTGGAAGAAGAGGTGTCCTCGGCTGCATCGACGAGACGTCCACTGCGGGGCTGCTGGCTGAGCTGGCGCGCGCTAATCTGTGGGCTACCTTAAACACAGCTAAACTGTGGGTCTTGGTGGACCCTCCTGCTGTCGCCTATACAGCTAACGCAACGTGGCTATGTGCACCACCTGTCTTCAGCGACGCTCGCCTAGTGGTACACTCCGAGTCACTATAGCCGTTAGCAGCAAGCTAATATACCGCTTCAACTTCTAGGATAACCCGTGTTATCTACTGAAGTTTGTTCTTCTTTCCGTTTCACTGTTCACACACTTCTCTATCGCTTGTACTTCTAGGATAACCCGTGTTATAGCAGAGTTACTCGTTCTCTCCCGTTGCTCTTCAACGGGGCTCTTCGAGAGCACACGTCCGTTCATGTTCGAGTTCACTGTCGAAGAGAACTTCCTCCTGTTCCGCTCCTCCTGCCACTACCGCCCCCTGCTGGCGACCGCAAACTGGTCCCACAATGGGACACTCAAGGCAGGAATAAAGATGATTTAATGTCACGTTAATGATCCATATCGAAGCCGGAGGGAAGAAGAGAACCTTGCATTATTAGTCCGTGCGAGATATCAAAGAGAAACACTGGTTATCATGTCTTTGTGCACACAGGGGAAGTAACAGGTTAAGTCAGCACTTCTATAATAGAAGAATATTCAGGATGCTACAAGTGGAAAAAGAGAAAACAAAACACAATATACTTACTACTTAACGCTACACAATATCTAAATATGCAAATACACTACTACTTCCACTACAAGCAATACCAACACGTTTCAAAAATGATTCCCGTTACCTTCACTGTAACTCAGCCAACTCAAGACTGACCTCCCTGGGCCAAAGCAGCTCTCTTGTATCCCATAGCCCCTCCCACTAGGCTTCAAACAGGATGTAGATAACAAACACATTAACAAATTCCTACACACAAAATATATATCCCCTGTTATATATTGGGTTAGGTTTTTCCCAGGGCGATTGCCATACTCGCCCTGTATATGTACGTGGTGATTGCTCACCTGGGGTTGTTATTGTTTTTACCTGCTACCAAGTAAAGCCTCGCTACTGAGTACCTCCGTGTCAGAGTGATTATTCATTGTTATATTACCAGGATCAGATATAACATCCCCCACTATATCACACATACTTTCCAACTGTTTTAATTAAAGATAATCAAGTAAATAGTACAATACCAAATGATACAATAATGTCGCTCATGTGACCCTTGTCTCGCGCCACCCCTCGCATTTAACCTGGCGGAAATGTGCGCCTCTGTTTGGCCAACACGTCAGCCTAGGAGAAGTGCAGAGGCGAAGCGAATGCATCGTGACAATGTGAGTAAATAAATGTGTATGTGATGTGATGAATGAACGTAGCACTCCCAAGCTGTCATTCTGCTATGACAATGGAAAATAAATGAAATGATTGTGAGAATTCTGACATTCGGACATACTAAGAAAGCTGACAGGAGGGAATGTTTGGAATGTTTGGTGTGTGCGTATTAGGGATGTTCGATATTGGCTTTTTTACCGATATCCGATATACCGAATACCGATATTGTCCAACTCTTAATTTCCGATACCGATATCAACCGATACCGATATATGCAGGGTCCCCCCCCCCCAAAAAACGTTAGGTTATGACTATAACCAAGTTCTGTTAGTATAGCGACGCTCGGCATCACTAGTCTGCACTTGCATATGTGCACGCGCACTGAATAAAGACCACAAATGTACCTTTAATCCCAATATTCGTCTGACCACACCCCTATCAGCTTACCCATATAAGCAGGGGTGGGGCCACCCACTCGCCTCCTTCCCAAGCTTTCGCCACAAGGCGAGGTCAAAGGCTGCAGCGGCGTCGGATGCCGAGCGTCGCTATACTAACAGAACTTGGTTATAGTCATAACCTAACGTTCTGTTTCGTATTAGCTCTCGCTCGGCATCACTAGTCTGCAAAAGGGAGGCCGAGCGAGAGCCAACGGCCGACAAATACACCCCGCTGACAGCCCCCCACAACCATCAGAACAGGGAGGGCCGAGCCCCCCCGACCCACCCTAATGGAGGGCACCCCCCCTATTAGGGGCTTCACGGGAGGGCGACGGACCCGACCGTGCGAAGAGGCACTCAAGCAACTCAACGCACAGGGTGAGCAGACCGTGGCTTGACCCCACGACTACACACACGCACAACCAGCATGCCACCCGGGAACGAACGGAGGAACAACCTCGTTACTGCCCCCAGAATCACGGGGTCAAGGGCAAACCCAACCCCGTGGCAAGGCTGTAGCAGCGGAGCGCGAAGGAAGACCCAGACCCACCAAAAGGACTGGACTCCCTGGAATGGGGGCCCGGAGAAGTCCATGATGCCAGCATCAAGACCCCACCAGGTGGGCACGTAGTGCCCCGCCCCCCACATTGCCAGCGTATTCGGACAAAGGCCCCTCAGCCGAGCGGGCCCCGTCCCCCCAATAGTACACCGCCTGGCACACTGACCCTGCAACAGGCAGTCAGCATGGCCGTAAGCACACAAAAAAGGTTAACCAACGGAAGCAGGCAGCGCACAGGGGAAAAACCAGGCAACAGGCTATTAACCCTAGCCTGGAGACTGCGGACGAGACAGGCGCCAGAGGGGACAGCTGAACACAGCCGCCCGGCGGAAGGAGCGTAAGCTGGCGGTGTTGCATGACCAAGCCTCCATTTAAAAACCCCCACCCAGAGGGGTCGAGGCAGAGAAGGCTGACACGATTGGCAGACGTCATGAACGTGCAGGGGCACCCTCAAACGGTGAACCCGGGAGTTGACACTGCTCCAACACACCAGGGAATCAACCACCTTGGTGTTACCCAATGCGGTGGTTGTTCCTATAACCCCTCAAGAAAAAACTCCAAAACACACCTGCGGGTATACACCGGCTATACCGCAGTACAAGTGTTTCAGTTTTCAAAAAAGGGTTAACCCAGGCCTACGGGTCGACGAAACATTACTTCGGACCGGGCCTGGCGGTACGGGAAGCACAGGGTCACCAGAGGAGGTCAAAGACCACCCCCACAGGCCCCTCTTCGCCATGCGTGAGAGAGGAGCGAAAAAGAATGGAGAACCAGCCCCTAAGCACACCGTACTTGGTATTCCCAGGCGGTCTCCCAACCAAGTACTAACCAGGACCAACCTGTGTAGCGGCCGAGATCCGACGAGATCGAGCGTGTACAGGATGGCATGGCCGTAAGCCATTACGACAGTGCTGAGTAAAAACGTACCCAACCAGGGTCTCCATAGCGCTTAACCCTGTGACACCCGGACCGACCTGGCATTTTTCCCCCTGAAAAAAGCCCAAGTCCCTCAGGGTACCAGAACAGCAGATCTGCATCCCCGGCGGACAACGGGTTCAACTGATCCGGACCAGCGTGACCAGAACCAGTCCCGTGCCCTAACCACGCCGACATGCCTACTCCAGGAGAAAGGGCAGATATGCGTGTCGATCTTAACATGAAAAGAAGGCGCCACCCAGACGTTCGGGCGAACCGCGCCTGGTGGCCCACCCCAAGGGCGTGAGACCCCTCTACATATGTTCAGATCCATTCCGTCATCATCCCCCAGACATGAACGAGAATCCGTCGATAACCAACCCAGGTCGTGGGATGTGGTCGTCGGAAGAGGAAAAACCCCCATCTCAGTTTCTTTATAAAAACGCTGTTTTAACCTCAAGCAACCAAGGCGTGCCAGTCAGTCGCCTGTTTACAGCGAGCTAGCACTATACGTGCGTCGGGACACACCCCCATCAATGAACAGGCTATTTAAACCTGTCATTGAATCCCCAAGGCGCCCAGGGGAACGACAAGAGGGGTGTGACACTTCCTAACTCCAACACTTTTTGAATAGAAAAGAAGGAAGCACCAACAGTATGTATCCCAGTCTACACAGCCGGGGGTAAAAAAATTTCACATTTTTACATCCCACCACCCTCCCATAGGAAGGAGACGGGGATCCCCAGAGAGACTTCCCACGCGAGCTGTACAGATTGAAAAGAATATATTGCACCTTGAGCCATGTAAAAAATTGGTTTTAGGGCTCTCCGGGGAAGAGGCACTGAACCCATACACACTCAATAATCGAATTGAATCGAATACATACACAATAGAATAGGACACCTTCTAGAGGGTCCACTCACTTTGACAATCTGAGGAGGAAGGCTCTGTACTCTGATGGAGGCTCCCTCACATGGAAAGGAGGAGTCCGAACTCACAGAAGGCCCGAATAGGCGCTTGGTGAGGAGGAGCCCTGACCACCCCCCCGAAACAGATCCGGAAGTCCTACCAACAGAGACGCGCACGGTGACGTACTCTATGGCGGGGGAATTTCTGCGGTGCACATGCCCAATATTCCAGGCCGTGGGACCAGGAAACTCCCCCCCCCCCCCACCCCGTAACGTGCCGAACCACAACGTGACAGGAACCTTGAAGGACAGGGGGTGTACCCCTGACCGACAGAAACAAGGGGGAGAGGAAAGGTTACCAGTTCACCCCTTTACGACCCCACACCCATGATACGATGTAATGACAAAAAGAGAATATGACACAGTCATAGTCAGCTCTATGAAGCGTTTGACAGCTCCACACAGCGCATGAGCCAACCTGCTATCTGATTTTTACTAAGGAAAAAACACAGAATAGAGAGGGCTCTCTAAGAGCCCCGGTCCAACATACACATGTGCTTCTGTGGCCAGTCCAACCCAGTTGTAGGTCACATGACACACACAACCCATCATCACCTACAAAAAATGGCAAAAACACTCTACAGAGGAACGCCGTTTTTCATAATGAGAGAATACATAATTCTCGATTAGTATCGGCCACAGGCCTTGCTAAGCACACACGACAGCGACCAAACAATCTTTTTTCTTTTAGGAAAATAAAGTTTCTCCAGCAGTTTTAGCACAACCTCAGCAATCAAGCTAAGGGTTACATCGCATCCCTACCACACAAAAGACACAATGTAGTGCACAACATGTCTGATAGGAGGATGAAAAAGTCCCCAGGGAACCGGGGGGAAACACAATCCTCTTATTTTACCCTTAATACGGCCAGTTAAAACAGGAAAACCTGTTAATATGTGAACACACTGTTCATTGTCATCACAGGCTGAGAAAAGAACATTCTTTTACTCACTTGTCACTAAGCATAGCTTCATAGGTTAGTTACCTTAGTTGTGAGTACATGGTACATATAAACACACATGATGTTTCTCACACAACAACCAGATCATTTTCACATCTGTAACAACAACCCGATTTGCACGGAGAAGCTAACTGCCAGTGACAAAAACAGTTCACACATAACTCGCGTCGTATCCTAAATGCATTGCAGCAACACACGTTTTGGGAAAACATCGTTATTCACAAAACATTTAGAAAAGTAAAACCAGAAGACGTGTTATAAGGTCTGGTCAAACCTTGTCCTACCCGGAACGTAGATCAGCGAAGTGCAGTCTCAAGACCCCGTAGACAACACAGCCGATCCTGTGTTGCTCGAACTGGGCAGCGTCGTCGCTCCAACCAGTCGCTACAGTCCTCTTTGTTGACGCAATCCCCGTCCAGGCTCAGGGCAGGGTCGACGAACATCCCCTGTCAAAGATGACGTCGTAGTCAA
Source organism: Notolepis coatsorum (assembly GCF_963971535.1). Taxonomy (NCBI): domain Eukaryota; kingdom Metazoa; phylum Chordata; class Actinopteri; order Aulopiformes; family Paralepididae; genus Notolepis; species Notolepis coatsorum. Next base: position 34,599,100 of record NC_140173.1, on the reverse strand, counting down.
GAGTGTAAAACATGTTATAATCAAAGCACGTTCAACAGAGTAGCATTAAGCTAACGGTCGCCCCAACCGTCGGTCGCTACCGCCCCTGCTCGCGAGACGCCGAGCGAACGGCGCACACGACCAGAGGGAAGCGCGCGGCGGCGCGCGAGGAGCCGGAGCTACCCCGCGCTGGCCTTGTCCGATAGCAGCAAGCTAACGTTTCCTAGTGATCACAACCGGCTAGCGCCGCAGCTAACAGCTGACTGGCTAACAGTAGGCCCAACCTCTGTAGGCCACGCAGTGATCCCAGCAGGCTAACGCCGCAGCTAACAGCTGACTGGCTAACCGTAAGCTAAGCAGCTATCACCTGAACTTTGTACACAATGATATAACACTCACCCAGACAGGCCGCCGTTCTGAAACCCTCCTCACTTTTTAAGAGAAAAGAGAAACAAGATGTCAACACAGCTTTACAACGGTGATTTTACCAACACCCGACGGAATCAGCACAATACCAAACTGGCTTGTGTAGCTGACTTGAACATGGATCTTCCGCTATCGAACATCCATGCACATATCTCCTCGTGAAGGAATACTCTCATTTGGATATGAAAGAAGGGGCTTAACACGGGACAGAGAGATATCCACTCGTCCAGAAAACACAGGGATCACCAGTGTTAATGGTCGCGGCCCACTAGTTAAACTAAAATGGCTTCAGACCAAGGTCTTCTGTCGTCTAGGAGACTGGACAAAGGACCCTAGCCTGGGGCCGGTTTTCATAAACATTGTCAAGTAGCCCCCATAGCACTAACAGACAAGTGGAGCCTGCCAGCAAACATAACTCACCAGAACCAGGAACCAACCGCGTCTCACAACAGCGGCGCGTCCTACAGCCCAGCTGTGCCTTTACCGCAACCAGCACACAGCAAGTACTGCAGTTGGAAAAGCATGTAGCGGCACGAACTCCCAATACGAAAACCGGTGGAGGATTTTTAGAATGATCATCATCTTCCAGACACTCCAGTACGAAGACAATATCGCCGTATTTTCTCGAAAATAGTGAGAGAGAAAATAAAGATATGATGTCAACGTATCCTTGTTTCCCAAAGCTGCTCCTAATTCTTTCTTCCAGCATGGTGTCAAGTGTGGGGATCTACCGAGGCACTTCTTCCTTGTGGTGAAAGCGAGAAGGAGGCGAGTGGGTGGCCCCACCCCTGCTTATATGGGTAAACTGATAGGGGTGTGGTCAGACGAATATTGGGATTAAAGGTACATTTGTGGTCTTTATTCAGTGCGCGTGCACATATGCGAGTGCAGACTAGTGATGCCGAGCGAGAGCTAATACGAAACAGAACTGAATAATTTCAGGTAATTAACATTACATATCTCTTGTCGTGCAATTAACACAACTTTTGACAATAAATAAAATAAGAATTAGTTCTTACTTGCTTGCCTGGGTAAATAAAGGTTAAATAAATTTACATTTTTTATTATTATTATAAAACCGATACTGATATTTTCCGATATTACATTTTAATGCCAATATCGGCCGATAATAGCCGATAATATCGGACATCCCTAGTGCGTATGTATGCGTTGCTCCGCGGCAGATCTGGCGTGTGTGTGTGTTTTCATGTGCGCTGTTCACATAAAACGCACCACATTACATTATACGGTTATATGGTTATACATTATATCATGGAAAGATGGACAATGAGTGCGTGTGTATGTATGCGCACTGCCCGCAATCAGTGACGGAGTTACGAAAAGTTACCAACAAATTTCTTCGTAACCCGACTTACAAACTTTTTTGGCATTCTCGAACAGCTTATTTCCGTAGATTCATAGAAACAGGATTTACGAACTCGAAAAGGCAGTCATAAGTCGGGCAGACTGGTGTGCGCCCGTGTTTTTAACTGCTTAATTTGGGAGAAATCAAGTTTCAAGTTCAAGTTTCAAGTTTCTTTAATAGTTGTCATACAGAAGTACAGAATACTTTCATACAAAATGCTTCTTACTGTTACGCTCCAGAGACTGTGCTAGACAAGATAGTATCAAATAACATAGTATAGCATGTAATTTAGAAGAAGAAAATGAGGTCACAGTGTTCGGTATAGACATATGTACAATGTTCTGAGTTACCATATAATATACAATACTATGCAGTGTACTAATGTACAGTACTATATAGTGCAAAGCAGAAATGGGATGAGGTACAATTTAGGTACAATTTACAGTAAGGTGTACGAGTTGTAGTGCAATCCTTCATCAATAAATATAAAGTGTGGGGAGTGGGTGCTACAGTGTGTTTGTTTAAAGTGGGTGTGTGCTATAAAGTGTGTGGAGTGGGTGCTACAGTGTGTGTTTAAAGTGAGTGTGTGCGTGTGGATGTGTGTGCTATGTGCGTTTGGTGGTTGTTGTTGTGTAGTGTTCATTGTTCGTTTAGCAGTCTGATGGCCTGGGGATAGAAGCTTCTTCTGAGTCTTTCTGTGCTCGCCTTGAGACTCCGGTATCGCTTGCCTGACCGCAGCAGTTCAAAGAGGCAGTTGTTCGGGTGACTGGAGTCTTTAATGATTATCTTAGCCTTGCCCTTGCAACGCTTGTTGTAAATGTTCTGGAGGGTGGGGAGCCCCCCTCCAATTGTGCGTTTGGCTGAACGTGTTACTCTTTGTAGTCTGCTTCGGTCTTGTGCAGTGCTATTCCCAAACCAGGAGGTGATGTTGCCAGTCAAGATGCTCTCTATTGTACATGAGTAGAAGTTCTTAAGGATCTTCTGACTGACTTGGAACTTCCTTAGGCGCCTGAGGAAGTAGAGGCGTTGTCGTGCCTTCTTCACAACACTGTCAATGTGTGTGGTCCATGTCAAGTCCTCGGATATGTAGGCTCCGAGGTACTTAAAGCTGTTGACTCTCTCAACCGGTGCCCCGTCGATGCTGAGGGGGCTGTAGTCCTTGACCCCCGACCTCCTGAAGTCCACAATCATCTCCTTTGTTTTGCTGACGTTCAGGGAGAGGCTGTTTTCCTGGCACCATCCCGCCAGGACCTTGACCTCTTCCAGGTAGGCCCTCTCGTCGTTGGCAGAGATCAGGCCCACCACCACTGTGTCGTCAGCAAATTTGATGATTGTATTGCTACTCCGCTGAGCCACACAGTCGTGTGTGTACAGGGAGTAGAGGAGGGGACTCAGAACACAGCCCTGGGGGGCCCCTATGTTGAGGGTGATGGATGAGGAGGTGCAGTTGCCTGCTCTCACCACCTGGGGTCTGCCAGTCAGGAAGTCCAAGACCCACTGGCAGAGGTCATAGTTCAAGCCCAGGTCCCTGAGCTTGGCTATGAGTATGGAGGGGACTATGGTATTGAATGATTGTGTTCACTTCGATTCAACAGACATCCTCGGAATTAATAATTATCATAATAATAAATATGACTATATCTGTATGTATTGGTGTGCGCCCGAGTTTTTAATAGGTTCATTTGGGAGAAATCCTTGGTGATTGAATTCACTTCGATTCTACAGACATCCTCTGAATTAAATAATTATAATAATAAATACAACAATTTTTTATTTTATTTTTTTTTTCCTCCATTTTCCTCCGATTTTCTCCCATCCCAATGTTAGTCGTTATGCCAATTCCCAATCCCCTTCCTGGTCGCTGCGCACTTACCCCCCACAGTCGGTCTGGGAGAGTGGAGGCTATCACGTGCTTCCTCCGACACACGTCCAGCCAATCAACCGCTTCTTTTCACCTGGCAGCGCGGATTCTCATTGAGAGGGCGTAGCGTGTGGAAGGATCACACTATCCCACTCAAGTCCTATCCACGCTTAGCAGGCACCCCGACCGAACTGTAGGAGTCGCTGTTTACAACGACCCGGACCCACCCCACCAGCTTCTCCCACCCTCTAATACTGCCAATTGTATTAGTGTGAACGGCCAGCCAAGCTGGTGACAACCCCGGAGCTGTGAGCTGGACTCGAACAGGCGAATCTAGCCGCTGCGGGGTTTGGTGACGAACGCAATCTCCGTTACGCCACCTGACCGCAATACAACAATATTTGTAACGTTTTACCTTTATAGTCATGACTCAAGAGGCATGGTGAGCACTACATGAACACTGCAAATGACAGTGAATAAATATATATATTTTTAAATAAACCCAATCACGTGGATATAGCTATAGTGGAATAGACTATTAATATTCCATATACCGCCTTGTTCTTTATTGTTATTATTTATTGTTGGTTTTATTTATTTATTACATTGCTTAGTGCACACATCATAAGAGCCAGTGGAGAAACATCTTACACTTCAGTTCACGAGTTGAACCCACACAAATGAACAGATGAAACAAACAGACACAAAGGATACGTTTAACGAATTCCATATAAAGCTATAGCTTATTACATGAGTAATGAGTCTTTGGGTGTTCAGAGACTGCCTTAAGGTACACAAGGGAGGAACAACAGACACTAATGCTCGGCATGCTAGCCGCAAAAAAAAAGATTCTAACCGATTGGAAATCACCTACACCCCCGTGTTTCCAGAAATGGCTCAATGAAATGATCACAATCATACAGATGGAGAGGATCCGCTATTACAGATCCAAAGAGCACAACAGGTTTTCGGACATATGGAGCCCATTCATTGACTATCTGAAGGACAAATAACTGCATTCTGCAGAGACTCACCCCTGTATATCTCATGTTTGACCTGCACCTTGTAACACCTGGCTATACAACACACTTTAATGCTTTGAGTTAAAGGGGAACTCCAACATTTTGGGAAATTAGCTTATTTAACATCTTCCCTGGAGTTAGACAAGAAGATACATACCTTTTTTGTCTCTGTGCGTGCATTTAGCTTTGGGAATAGACGCTCCGTTAGCATAGCTTAGCTTCATCACTGGAAGTGAGGCAGATCCGTAGCCTTACAGTGCCTTACAGTGTATTGCAAGGTCTGACATTGACCAAACTTGATATGCATGACCTTGGTGGGCTCTAGGTCAACTCCTGAAAAGGGGGTCAATGTCAGACTTTGCAATCAAAAGTTAGGGGGCTAATAACCCTTGCCATAATTTCAGTGCGCCCCCTAACTTTTGATTGCAAGGTCTGACATTGACCCCCTTTTCAGGAGTTGACCTAGAGCCCACCAAGGTCATGCATATCAAGTTTGGTCAATGTCAGACCTTGCAATACACTGTAAGGCACTGTAAGGCTACGGATCTGCCTCACTTCCAGTGATGAAGCTAAGCTATGCTAACGGAGCGTCTATTTCCAAAGCTAAATGCACGCACAGAGACAAAAAAGGTATGTATCTTCTTGTCTAACTCCAGGGAAGATGTTAAATAAGCTAATTTCCCAAAATGTTGGAGTTCCCCTTTAAGTCACACTGGTATTTTATTTTCCTGTCTGGCAGTCTTTTTAGTTTTTTAGTTTTGTTATGTCTGTTTATTTTTGTTCTGTCTTCTCCTTTTTGTTTGTCTGTTCTTGTCTATAGTAAACTGAGAAATAAAGTATTTAAAAAAAAAAGTTATGAGTCAAAGTGTATATTTTCAGCACTACGTTTGTTTACCCATGATTTTAAGTGATATTAGCTAAATATACGTTTATAAATATCTCTGCGGATCCCGGCGGAAACTGGATGAATTAGACGCGAGGAATCAACGTGTCGTGAAAACGTTGTAGTTCTAAGAGAGAGGAGATCCAGGGCTTTCTGTTGACATAGACTGAGAAAGATTCTGACGTTATTTTTGTGATTATAATTATCTCACGGGTCGAACAAACCTAAATGTTATTGCCATAAAATAGAAAGCAGTTTGTTGCTTTACCTTTCTGTGAACGTCTAGAAAAAAACGCATCGCAATCTGATGAAAAAGGGCGGAGCTATGGACATTATAAAAAAGTAACTGTAGGCCTACCTACAGTAAATTGAATTCACAATATTCTCTGCCCTTTCACCGGCCCCTGGTCGTACTAAATCCAGAGTTAACTCTGCCATTGGAAAGCGGAGATTTGGCCACAATAAGGTAATTTATAGGCCTGATATTCTATATTCTATATTAATATTTAAAATTGCATGTTTCCGGATGGCAACATTAAGTACTGTATCTACAATAAAACCTGTAAATCATCTGCCCTTTATTCATTTGCTTAGATGTTTTGTACACGTGAGCTCAAGAAGGTGCCGAATGAGCTCAGTGTAAATTGTCCATGTCTGGTCAATGTTAGCATGGTGTTATTCACTGTCAAAGATGGAAAATAAAAATTAAGTGATATTCTCCTTTGGTTCATTACAATTGACTCAAGCATAGTAACAGACACAACATTTCTGACACTGGGAATACATTCCCTGAGATCCATAGATGTCCCTAGATACCAAGAACATGCAAATGGACCTTGGAGACATGGAGCAATCTTCCATTTACGTAGGTATGTATTTTTAGGCTAATCTTAAGGGCTTAACAGAGCAAGTGAAATGTTTGTCTCCAGCAGGCCACCACTGTGAGGACACCATGGTGGATTCAGGCTACTATATTGTATTCCATGATGAATGTCTATATCTGAACAGACTGTAGAATATATTTCAACACAGGAAATAAGTCAGATAACACCATTGATCAACGTGATCACTTTAATCTTGAAACTTGAAGGACGTCCTCTGGGTCTCTCCCCTGGGTATTGCAATAATTACAACCATCTACTGTACACAATTGTATTTCAAGTGCAGTTAAACCATGCACAATATTTAAATGAACAAACTATTTCAAAATAATATCTACATTTCTACAGAAATTAAGTACATATTTATCCCGCTGCTAAAGTATAACATTATTCCTGGGTATTGTATTGCTGGTCTATAAACAACACAATAGTATTTAAATAAACACACACACACACACACCAGGTGTTGCATGTATTTGCACTAGTGCTAGGGTATTAATTGTCCCTAAATTATAAATAATATCCAAAACCGAACAAAACCGCACTGTTCACGGAGAAAACCAGGTGGGCCGGCCAAGCCCGTCCAAGACCGATCATACTTAATCGGTTCTGAAATGCATACATTAGCTAAAATGGGCCATTATAACTATATTTGCCTGAATGCACCACAATTGAATCATACAAACACACACACACACACACACGCGCACACACATACACACACACGCACACACACGCACACACACACACACACGTCACACACACACACGTCACACACACACACTGTATACCTGTTTTAGTTGCTTGAAGGTTTTTCCCTCATGTTCTTTGGGGGTTAAGCCAGGGGGTGATGTAATGGGATTTTGACTTGACTTGACTTTATTGGAATCGGTGTCTCCTGCCTAGGAAGATAAACATCTACCCCCCCCTCCCCTCACCCCCGCTCCCTTCAACCCCCGCCCGCCTCCACCACACCCACCACCCTCGAGCAGGGCTACTCTGTCTGGATTCAAACCCGCGGGGCTTTCGTCATTGGGAAGCCAAGCATCGACCGGTCAACCGAATGGGTGGTGTCCCAGTACACTACTTATGACTGTGTTGCAAGCGGGTGTGTATCTGTGTGTGTGTGTGTGTGTGTGTGTGTGTGTGTGTGTGTGTGTGTGTGTGTGTGTGTGTGTGTGTGTGTGTGTGTGTGTGTGTGTGTGTGTTTGTGTGTGTGTTGCTGAGTGGGGGGATTCCCAGAACAGTGTTAACTGTGTCATTTTTCCCGCTCATGTCTCTGACCTCTCCCACGGCTGGATGCAGCAGACTGATCAAGTTACCTTACTGGGTGTGTGTGTGTGTTTTGAGCTGCTTTGCATATGTAAAACATGGTCTTTGTATATGTGAGGCACAACACCTGTGCGTAACCCAACCCATAATCCTAATAGGGATCCTACAGTGACTCACTATATAATATATATATATATGTAACGGTTGTGACCATGTCACCTCAAACTTCGATGCCCCGAGGGAGATTCGAACACGGGTTTGCCACGCCGCGTGCAACAACACAGACCGCTATACCAAGAGGTGAATTCACTTCTTTGTACTGTGTCTATCTGTCTTTTGAGGATGTGAGAGTGAGTTTAACCCATAGCACCGCTACTCACCCCAGCCCTTCGTGACTGTGCTTCACGATACCATCCTGGCACCGCTACTCACCCCAGCCCTTCGTGACTGTGCTTCACGACACCATCCTGGCACCGCTACTCACCCCAGCCCTTCGTGACTGTGCTTCACGATACCATCCGTTACATATATATACTATAGAAATACTATGGTGCATCGCTATAGAAACATAGTATTTCTATGGTAAAACCACAGGAATACTATAGTGATCTATACACACACACACACACACACACACACACACACACACACACACACACACACACACACACACACACACACACACACACACACACACACACACACACACACACACACACACACACACACACACACACACACACACATATATAATAATAATAATAATAATAATAATAATATCTTAAATTTATATAGCGCCTTTCAGGAGACCCAAGGCGTTTAACGTATACTAGTATACGTATACTATAGAAATGCTATTGTGAATCACTACAGTGTTTCTGAGGTAAATCTATAGCGTAGATGTAAAAAACACTGGAATACTATAGATCACTGCAGTATTTCTCCGGTAAATATCAGGCGTTCTGTAAATCACTGCAGTATTTCTGTGGTAACGGTGGGGGTGGGGGGGGGGCTCGATGTCATATATTTTCATAGAGCCCTGGCAGCATCCCAGCTTGAGTGTGTGTCTGTGTGTGTATAATGTGTAAATGTGTATGTGAGTGTGTGTACAGTATACAGTATGTGTATTTGAGTACTGTATGTGAGTGTGTGTATATGTGTACAGTATGTGTATGTGAGCCTGTGTATACAGTATATGTGTATGTGAGTGTGTGTATATGTGAGTGTGGTATGTGTATGTGAGAATGTGTATATGTCTACAGTATATGTGTATTTGAGTGTGTGTGTAATGTGTATGTGAGAATGTGTATATGTCTATATGTGTATGTGAGTGTGTGTAGTATTTGTCCCCTTATGTGTGTCAAGACTTTAGCTCTTTTGACAAAGACAATTTTGTCTTTCCCTCTCTCTCTCTCTCTCTCTCTCTCTCTCTCTCTCTCTCTCTCTCTCTCTCTCTCTCTCTCTCTCTCTCTCTCTCTCTCTCTCTCTCTCTCTCTCTCTCTCTCTCTCCAGTTTGGCGTGTTTGTGTCTTTGTGTGTGTACAATGCATGCCATGTCTTGCCTGTGGCTGCTTGTGCATGTACTGTGTGTACGTTAGGATGTGTTTGTATGTGTCTCTGCATCTGTGTGTGTGTCCTATATTATGTCCGTGGTCAGGTTACGGCGACCCTCTGCTGTCATCACAGACTGTAACACACACACACACACACACACACACACACACACACACACACACACACACACACACACACACACACACACACACACACACACACACACACACACACACACACACACACACACACACACACACACACACACACACACACACACACACACACACACACACACACACACACACAGTGTTTTTCTTCCACATGTTTATTTTCACAGGAAAGTCTTATCCTTTCCTCACTTTCCACCTCCCTTTGTCACCCACAGGGAGGAGAGAGGAGAGGAGGAGAGGAGAGGGGAGGATGGGAAAGGAGAGAAGAGGGGAGGAGATGAGAGGAGAGGAGATGAGATGAGATGGAACGGAACGGGAGGGGAGGAGAGGTGAGGAGAGGAGAGAAGAAGGAGAAGAGAGGAGAAAAGAAGGGAGGAGAGGGGAGGAGTGGAGGGGAGAGGAGAGGAGAGGGGAGGGAACGGGAGGGGAGGAGAGGTGAGGAGAGGAGATAAGAGGGGAGGGGAGAGGAGAGAAGAGGAGAGAAGAGGGGAGAAGAGAGGAGAAAAGAAGGGAGGAGAGGGGAGGAGTGGAGAGGGGAGGGGACGGGAGGAGAGGAGAGGAGAGGAGATAAGAGGAGAGAAGAGGGGAGGAGAGGAAAGGAGATAAGAGGGGAGGAGAGGGGAGGAGATGAGAGGAGAGCAGACAGGAGAGGGGAGTAGAATACAGTAAAGTACAGTAGAGAAGAGCAGAGTAGAGTGGAGTAGAGTAGAGCATAACAGAGCATAGCCGAGCTGAGCCGAGCCGAGCCGAGCCGAGCCGAGCCGAGCCGAGCAGAGCAGAGTAGAATGCATGGGGTTTGCAGATTGTGTGTATGTGTGTGTGTGTGTGTGTGTGTGCGTGTGTGTGTGTGTGTGTGTGTGTGTGTGTGTTGTGTGTGTGTGTGTGTCTTTGTCTTCCATGCATGTCATGTATATCAACAGTCCTCTACACAATGTAGTGAACCGGAGCCCGAATGTGTTTGTGTGTAAATGACAAATGCATTCTGAGTCAACTGAGCAGAAGAAGAATGAAGTGAGAGAGGAACGTGAATGAATGCAGTAACATTTTCCCCCACAGTTCCACATTTCATTCTCCTCAGTACCATGATGCATATCTAGTAGCAGAGGCTCCGGTGGGAATACAGCCCTATAACCCTGGTGGCCATATCAATGGCATTATTTACCTGTTTCACTGCACAAGAACACGAGTGAGTGAGTGTGTGTGTGCGTGTGTGTGTGTGTGTGTGTGTGTATGCACACGTGTACATCGCCTACTGGTGTGAGTGTTGATCTGCGTGTGTGCCATGTGACTCCAGAGATGACAGCCTATAATGGATGAAGTGCTGAGTGTATTTCTCTCCAGGGTCTTCCTAATGGGGGCACCGTGTGAACGTACACACACAGAACACACACACACACACACACACACACACACACACACACACACACACACACACACACACACACACACACACACACACACACACACACACACACACACACACACACACACACACACACACACACACACACTTTGTCTCCCCCCCACCGCCCCACCCTGCCAGACATTCCTGTTCACCCCAGTGCGGGAGACATTAGATGGGCTAGTCTTTCTACCCGTTCCCCAGGCTCCATATAGGCCCCCGTGCTCACTTAGCACCTCACCAGCCCCGCAGGCCCTGCTGTCCCGGTCCCGACCGGGAGGCCCTAGAAACTGGACTCCCCCGGCCCCCCCCTTCAGACGGAGGGCCTTTGATGGAGCTATAGGCTGGCCAAGGGAAGCCCTGGCTGGGGCCAGAGACCCAGCCCTTCTCAGCTTTCACAGGGGGGGCTTCCAAAGAACTCCAGGGACCGAGAGGAAAGGGGGGGAAACTATAGCCGCTATGTTTGGGATCAAATATGAGAACTTTTCACTTTTCCTCTCTCTCAGGCCAGAGCTGCTCCCATTGATCATTTTTCATTCCTGTCTCATTGATGGTTTACTTTATTTCGAGATATTCTTTTAACCCTTGTGTGGTGTTCTCCTTTAACCCTTGTGTGGTGTTCTCTTTTAACCCTTGTGTGGTGTTCTCCTTTAACCCTTGTGTGGTGTTCTCCTTTAACCCTTGTGTGGTGTTCTCCTTTAACCCTTGTGTGGTGTTCTCCTTTAACCCTTGTGTGGTGTTCTCTTTTAACCCTTGTGTGGTGTTCTCCTTTAACCCTTGTGTGGTGTTCTCTTTTAACCCCTGTGTGGTGTTCTCTTTTAACCCTTGTGTGGTGTTCTCCTTTAACCCTTGTGTGGTGTTCTCTTTTAACCCTTGTGTGGTGTTCTCCTTTAACCCTTGTGTGGTGTTCTCCTTTAACCCTTGTGTGGTGTTCTCCTTTAACCCTTGTGTGGTGTTCTCCTTTAACCCTTGTGTGGTGTTCTCCTTTAACCCTTGTGTGGTGTTCTCCTTTAACTCTTGTGTGGTGTTCTCCTTTAACCCTTGTGTGGTGTTCTCTTTTAACCCTTGTGTGGTGTTCTCCTTTAACCCTTGTGTGGTGTTCTCCTTTAACCCCTGTGTGGTGTTCTCCTTTAACCCTTGTGTGGTGTTCTCCTTTAACCCTTGTGTGTTGTTCTCCTTTAACCCTTGTGTGGTGTTCTCTTTTAACCCTTATGTGGTGTTCTCTTTTAACCCTTGTGTGGTGTTCTCTTTTAACCCTTGTGTGGTGTTCTGCTTTAACCTTGTGTGGTGTTCTCCTTTAACCTTGTGTGGTGTTCTCTTTTAACCCTTGTGTGGTGTTCTCCTTTAACCCTTGTGTGGTGTTCTCTGTTAACCCCTGTGTGGTGTTCTCCCTTAACCCTTGTGTGGTGTTCTCCTTTAACCTTTGTGTGGTGTTCTCTTTTAACCCTTGTGTGGTGTTCTCCTTTAACCCCTGTGTGGTGTTCTCCTTTAACCCTTGTGTGGTGTTCTCTTTTAACCCTTGTGTGGTGTTCTCCTTTAACCCATGTGTGGTGTTCTCCTTTAACCCTTGTGTGGTGTTCTCCTTTAACCCTTGTGTGGTGTTCTCCTTTAACCCTTGTGTGGTGTTCTCCTTTAACCCTTGTGTGGTGTTCTCCTTTAACCCTTGTGTGGTGTTCTCCTTTAACCCTTGTGTGGTGTTCTCTTTTAACCCTTGTGTGGTGTTCTCCTTTAACCCTTGTGTGGTGTTCTCTTTTAACCCCTGTGTGGTGTTCTCTTTTAACCCTTGTGTGGTGTTCTCCTTTAACCCTTGTGTGGTGTTCTCTTTTAACCCTTGTGTGGTGTTCTCCTTTAACCCTTGTGTGGTGTTCTCCTTTAACCCTTGTGTGGTGTTCTCCTTTAACCCTTGTGTGGTGTTCTCCTTTAACCCTTGTGTGGTGTTCTCCTTTAACCCTTGTGTGGTGTTCTCCTTTAACTCTTGTGTGGTGTTCTCCTTTAACCCTTGTGTGGTGTTCTCTTTTAACCCTTGTGTGGTGTTCTCCTTTAACCCTTGTGTGGTGTTCTCCTTTAACCCCTGTGTGGTGTTCTCATTTAACCCTTGTGTGGTGTTCTCCTTTAACCCTTGTGTGGTGTTCTCCTTTAACCCTTGTGTGGTGTTCTCTTTTAACCCTTATGTGGTGTTCTCTTTTAACCCTTGTGTGGTGTTCTCTTTTAACCCTTGTGTGGTGTTCTCCTTTAACCTTGTGTGGTGTTCTCCTTTAACCTTGTGTGGTGTTCTCTTTTAACCCTTGTGTGGTGTTCTCCTTTAACCCTTGTGTGGTGTTCTCTTTTAACCCCTGTGTGGTGTTCTCCCTTAACCCTTGTGTGGTGTTCTCCTTTAACCTTTGTGTGGTGTTCTCTTTTAACCCTTGTGTGGTGTTCTCCTTTAACCCCTGTGTGGTGTTCTCCTTTAACCCTTGTGTGGTGTTCTCTTTTAACCCTTGTGTGGTGTTCTCCTTTAACCCATGTGTGGTGTTCTCCTTTAACCCTTGTGTGGTGTTCTCCTTTAACCCTTGTGTGGTGTTCTCCTTTAACCCGTGTGTGGTGTTCTCCTTTAACCCTTGTGTGGTGTTCTCCTTTAATCCTTGTGTGGTGTTCTCCTTTAACCCTTGTGTGGTGTTCTCCTTTAACCCTTGTGTGGTGTTCTCCTTTAACCATTGTGTGGTGTTCTCCTTTAACCCTTGTGTGGTGTTCTCCTTTAACCTTGTGTGGTGTTCTCCTTTAACCCCTGTGTAGTGTTCTCCTTTAACCCTTGTGTGGTGTTCTCCTTTAACCCTTGTGTGGTGTTCTCCTTTAACCCTTGTGTGGTGTTCTCCTTTAACCCTTGTGTGGTGTTCTCCTTTAACCCTTGTGTGGTGTTCTCCTTTAACCCTTGTGTGGTGTTCTCTTTTAACCCTTGTGTGGTGTTCTCCTTTAACCCTTGTGTGGTGTTCTCCTTTAACCCTTGTGTGGTGTTCTCCTTTAACCCTTGTGTGGTGTTCTCCTTTAACCCTTGTGTGGTGTTCTCCTTTAACCCTTGTGTGGTGTTCTCCTTTAACTCTTGTGTGGTGTTCTCCTTTAACCCTTGTTTGGTGTTCTCATTTAACCCTTGTGTGGTGTTCTCTTTTAACCCTTGTGTGGTGTTCTCCTTTAACCCTTGTGTGGTGTTCTCCTTTAACCCTTGTGTGGTGTTCTCCTTTAACCCTTGTGTGGTGTTCTCCTTTAACCCTTGTGTGGTGTTCTCCTTTAACCTTGTGTGGTGTTCTCTTTTAACTCTTGTGTGGTGTTCTCCTTTAACCCTTGTGTGGTGTTCTCTTTTAACCCCTGTGTGGTGTTCTCTTTGAACCCTTGTGTGGTGTTCTCCTTTAACCCTTGTGTGGTGTTCTCTTTTAACCCCTGTGTGGTGTTCTCTTTTAACCCTTGTGTGGTGTTCTCCTTTAACCCTTGTGTGGTGTTCTCCTTTAACCCTTGTGTGGTGTTCTCCTTTAACCCTTGTGGTGTTCTCCTTTAACCCTTGTGTGGTGTTCTCCTTTAACCCTTGTGTGGTGTTCTCCTTTAACCCTTGTGTGGTGTTCTCTTTTAACCCTTGTGTGGTGTTCTCCTTTAACCCTTGTGTGGTGTTCTCCTTTAACCCTTGTGTGGTGTCCTCTTTTAACCCTTGTGTGGTGTTCTCCTTTAACCCTTGTGTGGTGTTCTCTTTTAACCCCTGTGTGGTGTTCTCTTTTAACCCTTGTGTGGTGTTCTCCTTTAACCCTTGTGTGGTGTTCTCCTTTAACCCTTGTGTGGTGTTCTCTTTTAACCCCTGTGTGGTGTTCTCCTTTAACCCTTGTGTGGTGTTCTCCTTTAACCCTTGTGTGGTGTTCTCCTTTAACCCTTGTGTGGTGTTCTCTTTTAACCCTTGTGTGGTGTTCTCCTTTAACCCTTGTATGGTGTTCTCCTTTAACCCTTGTGTGGTGTTCTCCTTTAACCCTTGTGTGGTGTTCTCCTTTAACCCTTGTGTGGTGTTCTCCTTTAACCCTTGTGTGGTGTTCTCCTTTAACCCTTGTGTGGTGTTCTCCTTTAACCCTTGTGTGGTGTTCTCTTTTAACCCTTGTGTGGTGTTCTCCTTTAACCCTTGTGTGGTGTTCTCCTTTAACCCTTGTGTGGTGTTCTCCTTTAACCCTTGTGTGGTGTTCTCCTTTAACCCTTGTGTGGTGTTCTCCTTTAACCCTTGTGTGGTGTTCTCCTTTAACCCTTGTGTGGTGTTCTCCTTTAACCCTTGTGTGGTGTTCTCCTTTAACCCTTGTGTGGTGTTCTCCTTTAACCCTTGTGTGGTGTTCTCCTTTAACCCTTGTGTGGTGTTCTCCTTTAACCCTTGTGTGGTGTTCTCTTTTAACCCTTGTGTGGTGTTCTCATTTAACCCTTGTGTGGTGTTCTCTTTTAACCCTTGTGTGGTGTTCTCCTTTAACCCTTGTGTGGTGTTCTCCTTTAACCCTTGTGTGGTGTTCTCCTTTAACCCTTGTGTGGTGTTCTCCTTTAACCCTTGTGTGGTGTTCTCTTCTAACCATTGTGTGGTGTTCTCCTTTAACCCTTGTGTGGTGTTCTCCTTTAACCCTTGTGTGGTGTTCTCCTTTAACCCTTGTGTGGTGTTCTCCTTTAACCCTTGTGTGGTGTTCTCTTTTAACCCTTGTGTGGTGTTCTCCTTTAACCCTTGTGTGGTGTTCTCCTTTAACCCTTGTGTGGTGTTCTCCTTTAACCCTTGTGTGGTGTGGTGTTCTCCTTTAACCCTTGTGTGGTGTTCTCCTTTAACCCTTGTGTGGTGTTCTCCTTTAACCCTTGTGTGGTGTTCTCCTTTAACCCTTGTGTGGTGTTCTCTTTTAACCCTTGTGTGGTGTTCTCCTTAACCCCTTGTGTGGTGTTCTCCTTAACCCCTTGTGTGGTGTTCTCCTTTAACCCTTGTGTGGTGTTCTCTTTTAACCCTTGTGTGGTGTTCTCCTTAACCCCTTGTGTGGTGTTCTCCTTAACCCCTTGTGTGGTGTTCTCCTTTAACCCTTGTGTGGTGTTCTCCTTTAACCCTTGTGTGGTGTTCTCCTTTAACCCTTGTGTGGTGTTCTCTGTAACCCTTGTGTGGTGTTCTCCTTAACCCCTTGTGTGGGTGTGCCTCCCACCAGTACTCTCTCTCTGCTGCCTCCCACCAGTATGCTCTCTGTGCTGCCTCCCACCAGTATGCTCTCTGTGCTGCCTCCCACCAGTACTCTCTCTGTGCTGCCTCCCACCAGTACTCTCTCTGTGCTGCCTCCCACCAGTATGCTCTCTGTGCTGCCTCCCACCAGTATGCTCTCTGTGCTGCCTCCCACCAGTACTCTCTCTCTGCTGCCTCCCACCAGTATGCTCTCTCTGCTGCCTCCCACCAGTACTCTCTCTCTGCTGCCTCCCACCAGTATGCTCTCTGTGCTGCCTCCCACCAGTATGCTCTCTGTGCTGCCTCCCACCAGTACTCTCTCTGTGCTGCCTCCCACCAGTATGCTCTCTGTGCTGCCTCCCACCAGTATGCTCTCTGTGCTGCCTCCCACCAGTATGCTCTCTGTGCTGCCTCCCACCAGTACTCTCTCTGTGCTGCCTCCCACCAGTACTCTCTCTGTGCTGCCTCCCACCAGTACTCTCTCTGTGCTGCCTCCCACCAGTACTCTCTCTGTGCTGCCTCCCACCAGTACTCTCTCTGTGCTGCCTCCCACCAGTACGCTCTCTGTGCTGCCTCCCACCAGTACGCTCTCTGTGCTGCCTCCCACCAGTACGCTCTCTGTGCTGCCTCCCACCAGTACTCTCTCTGTGCTGCCTCCCACCAGTACTCTCTCCACGCTGCCTCCCACCAGTATGCTCTCTGTGCTGCCTCCCACCAGTACTCTCTCTGTGCTGCCTCCCACCAGTATGCTCTCTGTGCTGCCTCCTGTTAACCTGTTAAGTCTGTAGGTCCCCCTTTAGGGAGAGCCCCCTAGCTAGAGCCCCCGGAGGTCGGGGGTGGTAATGTGTACTTTGGCGCATGCCTCACATATCGGCATGTAACTCGAGAACCACTGAACGGATTTTGTATCTACAAATCCTTTTGTTTAATCATCTTCCCTTTATTCATTTGCTTAGATTTTTTTTTACACTTGATCTCAATAAGGTGGTGAATGAGCTCAGTGAGCCAAATCAGAAGGAACCTCAATGTTTTCATGGTGTTATTCACCGGCAAAGATGCAAAAATAAATCATAATGTATATTCTCCTTTTCTTCATTACAATTTACTCAAGCCTAGTAACAGACACAATATTTCTGACACTGGAAATACATACCCCCAGGCAGGGCCGCCTGGGAGAAATGCGAGGCCCGGTTCGAGATTTAAAGGCGAGCCCCCCCCCCCCCCCCCCCCAAAAGGTACAAAAAAAAAAAATAATAATATAATTTTTTTCTTTCTTTCATACAGTCAACATATTCGTAAATAATAGCGCTGCCCGAGGCTGGGCATGATACAGTCAACATATAGCAAGAGAGAGAGCGAGAGAGAGCTCCTGTTCTACAGTCAATATACAGTGTACAGAGAGAGAGACACATTGGAAAGAAATTGAAATGCTATTTGGCCCTAAACAGAGAGTACACAGTGGCAGAATACCTGAGCACTGTGACTGAAGATCCTTGACTAGGTACAGACTCAGCGAGCACAGCCTAGCCATCGAGAAAGGCCGCCATAGGCAGACTGTGTGTGTTAGAAAGAGAGAGAGAGAGAGAGCATGTGTGTTAGAGAGAGAGCATGTATGAGAGAGATAAGCAAAGATGACCCCCTAAAGGATATTCAACTTTTAATGAAAGAACAAAACAGAAGGAAAAGATAACTTCACAAAGGCAACATGAATATACATAGATCCAAAAGGACAAAGATCAACACTTAAATCCAAAGAGAAGAGGGTCTATACCAGAGAAAACAAAGCAGCAAGGAGCCAATGGCCGACAGCTAAAGGCTAGCCAGGTAGGCTACTGACACCAGGCCACACAGCGTTGGCCAACGGCCCAACGCTACCCAAGCTACACAAACGACCAAGACAATGAATTCACACACAGCACATGTCGTATCTCCAAATGTTGTGAAGTAACATATGTTTTGCCTGGAAAAAAACATCGTTATTAACAAAACATTCGGGAGGGGAAGGAAGGAAGAGTGGGGTAATGTCATGATTTTCATTAATCTTACCTGCACCAAGGAACGCAGGGCGAAAGGCCGCAACACAGGTCTCCACGTTGACGAAAGGCCTCTCGCTGGCGGGACAAAAATAACCCCCTGCTATTCTCACGGCTAATGTCAATGGTCGTAGCACAAGCTAACAGCTAACTCAAGGCTAACTGATAGCATCAAACGAACGTTCCCAGCCGAGCGCAGCCGGCAGCTAACGTCGTAGCTAAACAGCTAACTGGCTAACAGTTAGCTCAACCAGGCTATTGCTAACCATTAGCTAACGCAGAAGCAAGCTATGCGGCTACATACAGGTGCTGACACCAGGCCACACACCGTTAGCTACTAGTAGTACTACAACAGCTAGTCGGCCAGTTTAGCTCCAGAGAGAGAGAGAGAGAGAGAGAGAGATGTCCACGGCGGGAATAGAATAGAGTTAATAGAATAGGTTAAAAACTCACCAAACGTCCAAGAGGATGGAGACAACCGCGTGGAGTTGACGAAGTTCATCTGCCAAACGACCATCCTCTTCATCTTGGCTGTATGCGCTGTCTCTAGGTTAGCTAACGCTAGTTAGCCTTTAGCTAAGCTAGCTACTAGCCGACATCATCATGGCTATACCATGACAAGGCTCCGGCCATTTGTCCCGCTAGCGAGAGGCCTTTCGTCAACGTTCCTTGGTGACCGACCGACTGATAATGACCGACCTCTTTCTTCGTCTTGGCTGGCATAACTAAGCATAATAGTCAAAAGCTGCACGCGCGAAATAGTCAAACGCAGCTGACTGACGCCGGCGTACTACACATGATGTAAGTAAAACCACTCCCTTCGTTGAAACCAATAGTATGTCTGCTGCAGAACCCCAGAGGCTGAGCTCCAATAGTGAGTATGTCTGCAGACCCAGGAACAAGTCAGACACATTCTACAAACGTGTCTAATGTGAAATATATAAGCATATAAGCAAAACTAGATTTTAGGTCTGTGATGAAAAAGGGCCTCGCGGGAAGGGGGGCCCTGCACAAAAAAAAAAAAAAAAAAAAAAACATTTTTTTTTTTTTTTTTTTTTTTTAATTGTGAGGCCCCCCTTCCCGCGAGGCCCTGTGCGACCGCACTGCTCGCACACCCCCTGAGGCGGCCCTGCCCCCAGGTCCCTAGATAGATACCAAGAACATGCAAATTGACCTTGCAGAAGTGGAGCAATCTTCCATTTACTTAGGCATGTACCTTTAGGCGAAATTTCTGAAAATAGGGCTACAGCTTAACAGGTTTGAGTTGGACAATATCGGTATATCGGATATCGGTAAAAAACCAATATCGAACATCCCTAATAAAAAGTATATTAAAGTATACAAAGTAAATATACTGTTTGACACACAATAGAATACGGAAGGTGTCATTTCACATGAAGGTGTATGTATGCGTCTATCTGAATATCACATATTGTTCCTGTTTGTGTGTTTTTGTGTATACAGTAGGTGAACACCTATGGATTTTGTGTGTGTGTGTGTGTGTGTGTGTGTGTGTCTGTATACGTGTGTGTGTGTGTGTGTGTCTGTGTGTGTGTGTGTGTGTGTGCGCGCGTGCGCTAACCTTCCTGTAGCAAAGCATTGAGACATCACAGTTCTGGCAATCTCTCTCTGTTCCTCTGGGATGAACTCTGTTTGACTCCCTCACACACACACACACACACACGCACACGCACACGCACACGCACACGCACACACACACACACACACACACACACACACACACACACACACACACACACACACACACACACACACACACACGCGCGCACGCGCATATACACAGACACACACACCTGAAGCACACCTGGCTGTATAACAGGAAACAAATCCGGGACAGGAAACCACAGAACTCAGCAGGAAGTGACACAGAGATGTGTGTGTGTGTGCGTGTGTGTGTGTGTGTTTGCGTGCGTGCGTCCATGCGTGTGTTTGCACAAGTGTGTGTGTGTGTAGGTACATGCGTGTTTGCAGAAGTGGAAGTACACAATACATTTTTTATGTAAAAGTAAATACCCTGATAGAACAGAACCTCCTCAATTCAAAACTATACACACGTTAAAGTATTAAATTACTTGAAATAGAATGTAATGAAGTATCAACAGTTAAAAGTATGTAGGCTACATATTCTATGTAGTTCTTGTATCAGTACTGGGGTTTGATTCTTGATGCGTTGACCTTGAAACATTGTATTAAAATTAGGACTGTCAAAGTTAATGCTTTAACTTTGAAAATTTATTAAAATTATTTAAAGCGTTAATTTTTTTTAATCTAGATTAAGCTATGGAGTGCAAAATGTTCAACGTTCTGAACTTTCAGCAGTATCTTTGCTTGTTCTTCTTTTGCATTGACTCATGCACCTTTTTGAAAATCATCTGACATGAAGATGGAACACATTTCTGTTGTTAATATGATTTATATTACTGGTAGTTCATACACGTTTGTGTTGATTCTACATTAATTCCATGATTTTACTGAAGTAAATATCTGTTACAAGCTTCGGTCTTAAGTAGAAAAATGCGATTTTAAATCTAGATTAAAATTTTGAGATTAATTAGTGAATTTGTTTTAATCTATTGACAGCACTAATTAAAATAGTTGGACGTCTAGTTCTCCTGGTGCTGATAGCCTCCTCCCAATCCAAAATAAAATATTTTTCATCCTGGAGTTTCTTCAGTGTGATTTCACATGTGTTTGCAGCGTGCCACTTGGGCAAACAGAAAAAAGCACATGGCAAATTTTTGTTCATGAAAAAGTAATACATTTTTAGATATCTGGCTATAGCTATCCAGCCTTGTTGTCAAACATACTGTCAGATCATATTCATAGGGATGTTCGATATTGGCTTTTTTACCGATATCCGATATACCGATATTGTCCAACTCTTAATATCCGATACCGATATCAACCGATACCGATATATGCGGGGTTCCCCCCCCCCCCCCCCCCCAAAAACGGAATAATTTCAGGTAATTAACATTACATATCTCTTGTTGTGGAATTAACACAACATTATGCATACTTTTGACAATAAATAAAATAAGAATTTGTTCTTACTTGCTTGCCTGGCTAAATAAAGGTTAAATAAATGTAAAAAGAAATTTGAAAACCGATACCGATCATTTCCGATATTGCATTTTAATGCCAATATCGGCCGATAATATCGGTAGGCCGTGAAATACTTAACCTGCAAATGTAAAGCAGCTCTGACATCACAGTAAGACACAGGGGACCTGTGTAGTATCACCCTCTTGCGTTCAACATGTGTAATTCTATACTGAATATACGTATATATTTCAACGGACAATGATGGAAATTAATTAAAATAAAATACAAATATATAAAACTGTATTTGAATACAGGACACACACAGGCTAGAGCATACAGTACACACACACACACGCGCACACACACACACACACACACACACACACACACACACACACACACACACACACACACACACACACACACACACACACACACACACACACACACACACACACACACACACACACACACACACACACACACACACAGTACACACAGGCTAGAGCATACAGTACATTGATTTATGAGTGAGTGAGTGTGTGTGTGTGTGTGTGTGTGTGTGGGTGTACTGTATGATCAAGCCTGCGTGTGTGTGTGTGTGTGTGTGTATGTGTGTGCGTGTGTATCTGTGTGTGTGTGACTAACCGACAGGGGAGCGTATTCCATTGTGTTCAGGCAGACAGTTGTAGTCATACCAGTTAGTCGTAGTAATTACCAACAGCGGGTTGTGCAACAGTTACCGTATAGACGGCGTGTCTGGACGTATTGACAAAGACTCTCTGTGTGACGCTGCCCTGGAGAACCATGGAGACAGAACGCCTCCCTGTCCTCAGGAGAACGCTGCCCTGGAGAACCATGGAGACAGAACGCCTCCCTGTCCTCAGGAGAACGCTGCCCTGGAGAACCATGGAGACAAAACGCCTCCCTGTCCTCAGGAGAACGCTGCCCTGGAGAACCATGGAGACAGAACACCTCCCTGTCCTCAGGAGAACGCTGCCCTGGAGAACCATGGAGACAGAACACCTCCCTGTCCTCAGGAGAACGCTGCCCTGGAGAACCATGGAGACAGAACACCTCCCTGTCCTCAGGAGAACGCTGCCCTGGAGAACCATGGAGACAGAACACCTCCCTGTCCTCAGGAGAACGCTGCCCTGGAGAACACAGTATCATCAGAAAATGTAAATAAAAGTGCGGCCGGGTAGCGCAGCGGAATAAGCGTCTGTCTACCACCACATAGACAGTGGGATCGAATCCAGCTGCGGTACCTCCGGCTTGTCCGACCGTCCATACTAACACAATTGACAGTGTTAGAGGGTGGGAAGCCGGCGAGGGTGGGTCCTGGTCGTTGTAAACAGCGACTCCTACAGTTCGGTTCGGTCGGAGCGCCTGCACAGCAAGGGAAGGATCTGGGAGAGGTAGTGTGATCCTTCCACACGTTACACTCTCCCAGTGAGAGTCTGCGCTGCCAGGTGAAAAGAAGCGGTGGGCTGGCTACACATGTGTCGGAGGAAGCCTGTAATAGTCTCCGCCCTCCCGGACCGACGGTAGGGGGTAGAGTGCGCAACGACCAGGAAGGGGATTGGCATAACGACTAACATTGGGATGGGAGAAAATCGGAAAAAAGAAGGAGGAAAAAGATAATTCCAAATTTTTTTTTTTTAAATAAAGTACTAATCGACCACAGGAAAAAAGGTACATAATGTACATTATGTTATAGCGATTTAACAGGGCTTTCCCCACGATTTTAAAACAAGATGGTGCTGAGTCACAACTAGGGGTTGGTCCGGAGGGGGACTGTGCCCCCCCCCATCCCCGTCCACGTGAAGCAAAAAATTTTGCAATAAAGAAAGCCATTTGCGGTCATTTCCTGCAACTTAATAAAAACACAATTTCAATACAATTCCAAATAAGTTATGTACGTACAGTGTACCTATAAGGTATGAGCTGGCCTCAAGCTTTCACTGCAAACATATTTTCAAAAGTAATACAAAAAATATACAGTATTATTTCTTTCCTTTTTCTAAACACATGGTTATTACACATGGTTATGGCTGTGCCAATATCGCTTAGAGATCTGCGTAAGTAATATATTGACATTTTGTATTGGCAAAAGTCCAAAACTACCCAACCACCCTGATACACAGCATTACTATGGTTATGGTTACAGTTAACCTCTTAAGCCCGGAGCCCTATTTTCTGAAAATCCGCCTAAAATACATAACTAATTAAATGGAATATTGCTCCACTTCTACAAGGTTAATTTGCATGTTCTTCTAGGGACATCTATGGAACTCAGTGAATGTATTCCCAGTGTCAGAAATATCGTGTCTATTACTAGGCTTGCTTAAATTGTGATGAAACAAAGGAGAATATGAATTATGATTTTTCTTTGCATCTTTGACAGTGAATGCTACAGCATGCTAAAAATGACCACTGAGCTCATTCAGTACCTTCTTGAGATCACGTGTACAAGAAATCTAAGGAAATGAATAAAGGGAAGATGATTAAACAGAAGGTTTTGTAGATACAGTACTGAATTCTCCCATCCGGACCAATGCAATTTGAAATATTATTATAGAATATAGAATAGCAGGCCTATAAATGACTTTATTATAGCCAATTTGCACATTTATGGATTGGGCCAAATCTTCTCTTTCAAATGGCCAAGTTCAATTTGGATTTAGTATCACCAGGCGTGCATAAGAACAGATAATGAAATCTACTGTATGTACACTAGGTTTTTTATTCTTGCCAGAGCTCCGCCATTTTTAAACTGATTTCAAATCGGATGGTTGCTAAATGCTCAAAATAGGGGAGACAAACTAACTGCGATCCAATATATGCCAATCACGTTCAGTTTTGTGGTATATAATCCCACGTAATACGAAAAAAAAAAAAAATAAGCAGGAAGTCATTTGCTTGAAGAAACCTAGAGGCCTTTGGGAAGTGTCGTTTTGAAAAATTCCAACGCTCATTGAAAGCTCTGGATGTCCTAGATTTTCCATCATTCAGCGTGGGCCGCTTATTCAAAATGGCGGATCTCCACGACCACAACAAACACATTTCAAAAACTAAAATCTTACTAATAACACTTTAACCTATTGGTAAACAGATTGATGAAAATATACATTATAACTGGTGTTGTGACATGGTTATGATGTTTGTTCTTGAACACGTTTGAAAAATTATGTCAGACAGTCTGGCGAGCTTGATTTATGATGTGATGTCATTTGCGATCCGGCCCCGGACCGCATGGGCGGAAGAGGTTAAGGTTTGTTTTAATGTTCGGTTAATGGTAAGATATAAAGTTAAGGTTTGTTTTAATGTTCGCTTAATGGTAAGATATAAAGTTAATGTTTGTTTCAATGTTTGCTTAATGGTAAAGTTAGGGTTAAGGTTATGGTTAAGATATACAGATAGGGTTAAGGTTATGTTTAAGATATAAAGTTAGGGTTAAGGTTATGGTTAAGATATACAGATAGGGTTAAGGTTATGTTTAAGATATAAAGTTAAGGTTATGTTTAATATATAAAGATAAGGTTATGGTTATGGTTAGGATATAAAGTTAGGGTTAAGGTTATGGTTAAGATATAAAGTTAGGGTTAAAGGTTATGGTTAAGATATAAAGTTAGGGTTAAAGGTTATGGTTAAGATATAAAGATAGGGTTAAGGTTATGGTTAAGATATAAAGATAGGGTTAAGGTTATGGTTAAGATATAAAGTTAGGGTTATGGTTAAGATATAAAGATAGGGTTATGGTTAAGATATAAAGATAGGGTTATGGTTAAGATATAAAGATAGGGTAAAGGTTATGGTGAATGATACTCTGAACTTGAACTTGACAGCTAGTACAGCAGTGAATGAGTTTCCCAAAATGGCGTCTCAAAGACAGAGATGAGATCAAGAAGAGGAGCCTGCTGTATTGCTCCAGGCTGTCACAATGACTTTTAGAAGTCAAAGGCAGCTGGTATACCTACTCATTACCTCTCATTGCCTCTCAAACATAAACCAGCCCTCAAAGGCTGGCTAGCAGCCTTAAAACGGGCTAGCCCACCTGGGTGCAGGGTCTGTGTGTGTGCTCCAGTTTTAAATACATATTTCAAATGATGATCTTCCATACACAGGTGGAGGAGGTGCTTTCCCTTTCTGTGTCCCTGCCCTACCTAGGTCCCACCGCTCACCTGAACCATACACAGTATTTCCTAGTGAGTCCTATTGCAAAGCTTACAGATGTGAAAGAATAGTTTGCATTTAGTCACTACTTTGTGTCTATAATTAGCACATATTTGTTAGAATTTCAATAGAAAATAAGTAAAAGATAAAATACTACACCAGCCAAAAAAGGGCACTTTTCGACTATGGGCAAAAAAGGCAAAGGTGCTCAAGCACCCTTTGGCCCTTTGTGTGCACGTGTGTGGAGGTCGGCTGAGCAGTATGCTAAATAAAGGCAAAAACTAGCTAAAAGGCTGGATAACTAACTACTGTTATGCAAACAGAACACCAACCTACCCACACACACACACACACACACACACACACACACACACACACACACACACACACACACAAACAATGCCTCGCCTATTTCAGAGGTGTTGCCAACCTGTACATCCACCCACAATGAAGCCTTCACAGCAGCCATACAGTGGAGAGAGACTGGCACGTGCAGGCACTGAAACAGATCTAATGATATCGAGTCACTACCAAGCTAATCAAGCCTGGGCACAAAGTTAAAACTGAACCAACTCCACAAGCAAATCTGCCATTTGCTTGCTTCCTCTGCCATCAAGTACCGATACTAACGTTATACTGCGGCATGGTCATGCTGGACCTACAAAAGGCCTTTGACACGGTCAATCACTCCATTCTGATTGACAAGCTAAAAGCAATTGGTTTTGATAGTCTATCAGTGAGCTGGATGCAATCCTACCTTGAGGGGAGGGAACAGATGGTGGAGGTAAACGGTACCCTATCCCCCCCCCTCACAGTGAGCTGTGGTGTTCCACAAGGAAGCATACTAGGACCGCTACTGTTCCTAATTTATGCAAATGACATGTCGTCAGCTTGTGACTGCAACTTGTTCCTGTTTGCGGACGACTCAGCCCTGCTGGTCTCTGACAAGAACAAGTTACAGGTTGAAAAAACCCTCAGCTCGGAACTAGGCAGAATCTGCATATGGCTCGCTGATAACAAACTATCATTACACATGGGCAAAACAGAGTCCATTCTCTTCGGTTCAAATAACAAACTCAGCAAGACCGACGGCTTCTCAGTTACAGTGGGTGACAATATTGTCACAAGGAAAGATGAAATTACCTACCTGGGTTCCATCCTAGAGGCTAATCTCTCCTGTGACAAAATGGCATCCAATGTAATAAAAAAAGTCAACCAACGAACTCGATTCTTGTACCGGATCTCCTCTCTGGTAAACAAGAACACCCTGAAGACTCTGGCAGGAGCACTCATTCAGGGGTACTACGACTATGCTTGCACCTCATGGTACCAAAGCACCTCAAAGGCGCTAAAAACAAAATTACAAACATCTCAAAACAAACTGGTCAGACTACTGCTTGACCTTACTCCTAGAACCCACCTCACCCCTGCCCACTTTGACAACCTAGGATGGCTTAGAGTAGACGACAGAGTACAACAACTTGCAATGGGCCTGGTCTACAAGATACACTACACGACCAAGGTACCCATGTACATGTCAAAATACTTCCCAAAGGTCAGTGAATACCACGATCACAACACCAGAGGGAGCTCCACAAATCATGTTAAACCCAGATTCGGCTCAAATAAGGGACTAAACACGTTTCGCAATTATGCCACATCAATGTGGAACGCCCTACCCAAAGCTGTAAAGGAATGTGGATCACTACCCACTTTCAAAACCTCTCTCAAGGGACACCTACGGGAGACTGCAATTCAACACTGGCCCCTGTAAATATCCTAACCCAACCCCCTCCAATGTACAGTCATTTACCTAGTATGGTTTTGTCAATAGTTCAATGTACAATTGTGTTTGTTTGTACAGTGTCTCCTCCCCCCCCCCCTCAATGTACAGTGTTACTTGTTTATACAGTGTGCCCCCCGCCCCCCCCCCCCCAACCACCTCCAATGTAAATTACCCAGTATGGTTGTCAATATCCCAATGTACCCAACCCCCCCCACCCAACCTCCTCCAATGTACAGTTTCTACGTCAAATGTATATACTCCCTTTTCTTGACTCCTTCTGTATCACAAACAGTACTGTATTTGCAAATCTGGTATGTCATAAATGTATAGATGTAGCAGTACTGACTATCTGTATGTCATGTATGTCATATATGTCTATATGAATTGAAAATGGGGGACCCTGATGGAAACAAGACAAACGTCTTTCTCAGGTCTGCATCCCCTTAACAATTGTATGTATTGAGCCGTACTGTATTGTACCCATTCTGCAATCTGTTAAATAAAGTTTTCATTCATTCATTCATTCATGCTTAGTATTGTTGTTATGCTTAGTATTAGTGTTATGTTTAGTAATATTGTTATGCTCAGTATTAGTGTTACGTATGTTTAGTATTAACGTTATGCTTAGTATTAGTGTTATGCTTAGTATTAGTGTTACGTATATTTAGTATTAATGCTATGTTTAGTATTAATGTTATGCTTAGTATTAGTGTTATGCTTAGTATTAACGTTATGCTTAGTATTAGTGTTATGCTTAGTATTAGTGTTATGCTTATGTTATGCTTAGTATTAATGCTATGTTTAGTATTAACGTTATGCTTAGTATTAGTGTTATGCTTAGTATTAACGTTATGCTTAGTATTAGTGTTATGCTTAGTATTAGTGTTATGCTTAGTATTAGTGTTATGCTTAGTATTAATGTTATGCTTAGTAATATTGTTATGCTTAGTATTAGTGTTACGTATGTTTAGTATTAACCTTATGCTTAGTATTAGGGTTATGCTTAGTAGTAGTGTTATGCTTAGTAGTAGTGTTATGCTTAGTAGTAGTGTTATGCTTATGTTATGCTTAGTATTAATGCTATGTTTAGTATTAACGTTATGCTTAGTATTAGTGTTATGCTTATGTTATGCTTAGTATTAGTGTTGTGCTTATGTTATGCTTAGTATTAGTGTTGTGCTTAGTATTAGTGTCATGCTTAGTATTAGTGTCATTATTATGTGTGGGTCTATGTTTGTGCCCTGATCAGGCACTCCTAATGTGATTCGTCATGTCTAGTTGTAGTTCTCTGTCCTGGTGTTGTAGTCCCTATCGTTCTTTCCCCAGCTGTACCCACTTACAATTAACCCAGGTGTGTCTTGTCTCGTCATCCCCATCATTTAAGTCGTATTGTTTGCCCGAGAATGTGGCGATGTACATCAATGAACGGAAGGTTGCTGAGTGCTCTGTGGCTGCGGGCCTTGTGGATGAGTTTGTTTTAACACACAGGGTGCTGTTTGTCAAGCCTGACTGCCCTAGTGGGGAGGACAGACCGGGGTGGAGCTCCGGTGGCAAACCGGTAGCCTCTGGCAGTAGCGAGCAGTTAAAACATGCGGACGCAGGTGGAGTTAGTGAGCGAGGAATGGGGGGGGACACTCGCGTGTGTTTTCACTGTGGGAAGAAAGGGCACATCAAGGACAATTGTTATGCTCTCCTTCACAGGGTTAACAGTCCTACCAGACAGATGCCACAAATATCGTTGGTTGCGATGCCCACTGCTATGGGTAAAGGCATGGCAACCTATTTACCTTTTATTAGCAGAGGGTTGGTATCATTTTGCAAAGGTGGTAGGAAAGTTCCTGTAACTATCTTACGAGACACTGCTGCATCTCAATCGATTATCCGTAGGAATGTGTTACCCTTTGATAACAGATCAAAGGCACATGCTGGGATAAGGGTCAGAGCTTTTGGTAGACATGTTATGAGAATGCCGCTACACAATATTAATTTAGAGTCGGATCTGGTGTCGGGACCGGTCGTAATCGGGGTGGATAGCCGTTTTCCGGTCGAGGGAGTGTCATTGATCCTCTGTAATGACCTGGCAGGGGGTAAGATGTTAATCAAATCAGATGTAATTTGCGTTTCAGCAGGGCCTGTTGTGGCGGATGTTCTGGCGAATGTGCATACAGGAGTTGTTCCATCAGATGCACTTACGACGGCCATGACGGGTAGTGCTGGGGGGAATTTATTTGACATAGGTGTATCGGTCAGTGACGCGGTGCCTGATGGTACTGGCCCTGTTTTGCCCATGGATGACGTGGGACGTGTACCTATGCCCAATATGCCGGTGTCAGCCTTGGTGGTGGCTCCACCTGGAGTGTTTCAGAAGAGGGGGAGCTGGAGAATGAGGTCATTGTTCCATCCGGGGCAGACGGGGGAGCTTTGAGTGGTTGGTTGGCCTTGACCATCGTCTTGGCCGTTTTTCACACCCGGGCCAGCTGGGACTGTCCTCGTGGTTTGGGTTGGGTGCCACAGTCAGACCCGGCTAGACCATCTCTGACCCCGGTTGACTGGACATAGTTTCTCTCTGGACCCTGTTGGTGTGTTTGGTTCAATGGCAATGTTATGCATAATGCGTATTGAGAGAAGGTATTCAGAATGTGTCTACTTTTCTTTTGTGGTGATATACTCTGTTGGTCCTGCTGGTTAAAAACATTGTTCTGTTTTCCAGGGGTCGGGAGTGACGTGGAGTGGTCTGGGAGCCTCTGGGTTTTCGGATTGAGGCTGCCCATTTTCTTGACCACGGTTTTCCCCTGTTGATATTTATGTACTGTTATGGGTGTCAATACAATGCTAATGTTGGTACAGTTGGTACAATATGGTTATTAGTATTAGTATCATTGTCCCATGATAATTTTTGTTGTTGTTTTCTGCTCTGTTTATGTTCATTCCCCCATTACGACTTGGGGTTATGGCCATACATTTGAGGGGGGGTCTATGTTTGTGCCCTGATCAGGCACTCCTAATGTGATTCGTCATGTCTAGTTGTAGTTCTCTGTCCTGGTATTGTAGTCCCTATCGTTCTTTCCCCAGCTGTACCCACTTACAATTAACCCAGGTGTGTCTTGTCTCGTCATCCCCTCATGTATAAGTATTCTGTCTTCCCTTTAGTCTGGTGCTGATCCTGTCTGTGTAGTATGTGTCCTTGTCTGTTGTTACTTTAGTTTATTCTTCATTTCATCCATGGTAATTATTTCATTAAATATTTCTTATAAAGCTACTTTGACTGCCGTCTCCTTGTTGTGTTGCATTGACTCGACATCGAGCTTAAAGAATGTCAATGACAACGTAACAGTCATGCTTAGTATTAATATCATGCTTAGTATTAGTGTCATGCTTAGTATTTGTGTTATGCTTAGTATTAGTGGTATGCTTAGTATTAGTGTTATGTTTATTATTAATTAGGGATGTTCGATATTGGCTTTTTTACCGATATACCGATATTGTCCAACTCTTAATTTCCGATACCGATATCAACCGATACCATTAACATTACATATCTCTTGTCGTGGAATTAACACAACATTATACATACTTTTGACAATAAATAAAATAAGAATTTATTTTAACAAACACCTGGTAATGAAAGAGTGTGGTCTCTTAACAAACATCTGGTAATGAAAGAGTGTGGTCTCTAACAAACACCTGGTAATGAAAGAGTGTGGTCTCTAACAAACACCTGGTAATGAAAGAGTGTGGTCTCTAACAAACACCTGGTAATGAAAGAGTGTGGTCTCTTAACAAACACCTGTTAATGAAAGAGTGTGGTCTCTTAACAAACACCTGGTAATGAAAGAGTGTGGTCTCTTAACAAACACCTGGTAATGAAAGAGTGTGGTCTCTTAACAAACACCTGGTAATGAAAGAGTGTGGTCTCTTAACAAACACCTGGTAATGAAAGAGTGTTGCACTCTTAACAACTATGAATGCTGTGTTCCATGTGTCACTGGGAGGGCTGTGGCAAACGCCTCACGGAGTAGAGTAGTACCTACATTGTCCAAAAGTGGATTTTGGGTGAAAACCGACCCTGAAAACTGAGTGTGGATGACCACAACTACATCTGGCATTCCCAGGATCTAATCAGGGGAGTGATGGGGTGCAACATATCAGTTCCAGCTGTGGTCTCTGTGACAGGAAATGAGTGCAGTCCTTTCCTTGAGGTGAGTGACAGCGTCGGTTTTTCGAAGCTACACCACATTATGGTACAACATTCAGAAAGCCAACGTGATGCCAGAAGTCAATCATGCCTGGACGATCATCCACAACGAGAGCATCACGAGTGGACCTCGTCGTGTCCGGGGGCACTCGCTGCGGCGGCGCGGTGGTGTAGTGGTTAACACTGTCGCCTCACAGCTAGAAGGTCCAGGGTTTGATTCCCGCTTGGGGACCAGGTTGCCGCGTTGCCAGGTACCCAGGTGGGTGTGTATCTCCTGGGCCTTTCTGTGTGGAGTTTGCATGTTCTCCCCCCATGCTCGCAAGGGTTCCCCCCCCGATAAGATAAACCCAATGGAAAAACATGCACAACAGATCGCTAACGCTGTCGAGTCCCTGACGAAGACGGACAGGAGCACATGGATGCTCCCAGCTGCCCTTTGGGGGGAAGGAGGACGGGATGGGTCAAACGCAGAGAGGAACATTTCATCGGCGACCCAAAAGAAAAAATTGCATGTGTGTGTCACTGCATGGCGACATTGTCAATGTGTGCAATGAATAAAGACTTCTTCTTCTTCAAAGTCCAGTTTAATGCATCCTTTGGCACCTATTCTTTACTTGGCGCAGAGTCCAAGATGGTGGCGGCTGATGAGAGCCTGAGGGTGACTGACGTGAAGAACAGCTGCTGGCTTGAGGCAGAGGGGATGGAGAGAGAGGCCTTTCCACGATGTCTCCATCTCTCTGTCTGTCTCTGTGTCTGTCTCTGTCACTGACTACCACCCGTCTGTGCAAAAGGTATTTAGAGAGGAGCGCCAATCAATCAAGAGAGGAGCACCAATCAATCAAGAGAGGAACACCAATCAATCAAGAGAGAAACACCAATCAATCAAGAGAGGAACACCAATCAATCAAGCATGAACCCCATCTGTGGCACATTGTGAAACATGTGAAAAAGAGGTGCAACAATATTGAGTGAGTGGATCCAGATAATAATAATAATAATGAACGTGTTTATTTATTTACTCAAAGTGCTTCACAGTAGCAAAAAAAAGTCATGAATAAAAATGAGCAATGCATAAAGTGCAGACATAAAATAAGTATAAACGAGCTTAGAACATTAAATCACACACTTCTTCACATTAGGATCTAACATCCCAATAGGCCTCTTTGTTTATGGTTTGATCGTCACACATAATATAGACAATTTTAAAATAGACAGTAATAAAAGAGCAAAATAGACTAGACAGAGTAAAATAGTGCAATAGTGCAGTGCAAACAAATAGTTAGTAAAATAGAATATAACAGATGGTCTCCGCCAGTGGATGAGATTCATTCGATCTTTATTTATACTCGATAAAATATTTATACTCGATAAAATAAACTACAAATAAATTAGACGTTAAACTAATTTACAGTGTTGTCGAGATGTTACATTCACAAGTGCGTTCATAAATATAAACTATATAACTATATAAAATCAGACAATTAAAAAAAAAATCTTAAAATTGACATAGTAAACAAATTAAAACAGAGGTAATAATTTAAAAACAATTACATATTGTGGTGACCTGATTGGTCATTAAGGTTCTAAACCGACCCGTAGACACTAGAGTGTCTAGTTTCAGAGTTTCCTGCAGGGTATTCCATGAGGTAGGGGGCAGAGAAGCCAAAAGCAGATCTACCAAGTTCAGTACAAACTCTAGGCCCTCTAAGTGTAAGACAATCACTGGATAGTCTACGACAGGGTCCAGTGGTCCATTCCAATAAATAACTAATATAATTTGGACAATCTCTAATTATGGCTTTGTAAAGAATATTGAGAGAGATGAAACCAGGCCGAAGGATAAGTGGACCTCTTTGCTGCGCCACATCACACATGTGCATCAAGTGAGACTCTCACGAGGTGCGACCGCCGTCTCTAAATCAAATCAAATCAAATCAAATGTATTTGTAAACCCCGAAATCACAAGTTAATGGCCATGGGCCGGACAAGTCTTCCTATGTCAAGAAGAAACATCACAATAAATCAAGAACAAAAAACCCACCATGAAATCCAAAATAAATGTAAAATAAATAAATGCAACACTGGCAATGTGAAGGAGAGAAACCTTAGAAGGGCAGTTCAAGGGGGGATCCCCCTTCTTGGATGTCGGTGATAGTAGTGTTGCTATGGATGATCGATGGGTGGAGAATAAAACAGGCGAAATAGTTGGTATCGTATATGTACTAGGGCTGTCCCCGACTAAGGATTTGTATAGTCGATTGGCCAACATTTGCTGATAGTCGACTGGTAGTTGACTATGGAAATTATTATTATTATTATAATTTTTTTATCATTCCATTTGGGCTGTGTGGTGCTTAATGTCTGAAGGAGTCGACGGAAGGCTTCTTGTCCTCTGCGAAAGCATGCAATTGGTCCACTGATGGATACATCTTGATATTTGTCTAGTCTAGTGTGTTCATTCCTCTGTGCCCGTTTTCTTAGGCAGTTAGCCTCTCTGGTATGCATGCCATTAGCGTTAACCACACTTCTAGGCCTCTTTGCTTTTAGAAAGAATGAAACAAAATAATAATCTATCTACAGTATATATATTGTGGCAGATATCACCCCCCCTCTCATGGATATGTGAAGGAAGGGAGATATTACTGCCACGGGAGGAGTGGACACAAATAGGTAGCTGATTAGTACTGATAGAACACACCTGTGCACCATTAGTTCACCCACATCCCACACGCACACACTCCAGACACACACACTACAAATACACTAGGATAGAGAGAGTTGAGTTGAGAGGAGGTGAGGTAGGAGCGAGGTATAGAGAGAGATTGTTGTTGACGGAGTTGTGCGAGGTGAGAGGTGAGAGGAGAGGTGAAGGCGAGAAGGTGTGTACTGGACCCTAGACTGGCTGAGAAACCCCCTTGTGTACTGACCCTGGCCCGGAAGACAACCCTGAGTATTGAACAATCCTTTCTTTTGTACGAGAGCCTGATACGTGTTTTGACCCTGGACTGTTTTTGGATTACCCTATTGCCCATTGGACTTGTGCTGATAAACAATAAATATCATTTATTTATTGAAATTGTGCTTGTGTGGACATTGAAATAGTTTGTTTTGGTCCGCGTCGAGCTTGAACAACACCAGGCTCGTCACAATATATAGTATAATTTTTATAATTAAAAATTTTTTTGCATTCGACTAAGAGGTTGGCAGTCGACTATGGCTCCTTTCGATCCATTAGTCGACTATTCGACTAATCGGGGTCAGCCCTAATATGTACATAATTATACGTGTAATAAAACACAAATGTAGGCTATACATGCAATAGCAACTGGGGTACATAAGAACATTTTTGAAAGATGTACTCCCCTGAAGATGAGCCACTACCAAAACGGTTAACCCTTTCACTGCGACAATACACAGAAGGTTAACCCTTTCACTCCAACATGACAGAAGGTTAACCCTTTACTATCACACAACCGACGGCGACCGTCTGAGACACCGGCCTGTGTCTCTCCTGGAGTCATCCAGCTATAACTTCCCACCTATTTGTACTTGATACTTTGTTTGAGCTAAATAAACCTGGGTTAACTAAGTCTATATTTGACTAATAGGCCGTATGGTGAAGGCTGAGAAGTGTCTAGAAAACGATTCTCGTTCCCACCTCAGCGGACTACACAATTTTCACTCTGGGCTAAAGATCTATTGGTGTAGATTTAGGAACAAAAAGTCCTCCATTGACAAACCTGCCCGTTTTGCGCTATCATAATTTTAAAGTCGGGACTAGATCTTTCCTCGCGAACGGATACTTTGTCACCAGTGCCACAGAGTTTTCGGTGCAACATTAGCGGACAGACATTAACAGGGCTGTACAACTGTAAATACAGAGGTTGAATAGTATTAACCTGCTAAGCTGTAGCTGTAATTTTCAGAGATTTCGCCTAAAGGTACATGCCTAAGTAAATGGAAGATTGCGCCACTTCTACAAGGTCAATTTGCATGTGCTTGAGTAAATTGTAATGAAAAAAAGGAGAATATAAATGATGATATTTTTTTGCATCTGTGCCGGTGAATAACACCATGTTACAATTGTGCGCAAACCAAGCTCGCTCACTGAGCTCATTCAGCACCTTATTGAAATCTAAGCAAATGAATAAAGGGAAGATGATTAAACAGAAGGATTTGTAGATACAGTAATAAATGATAATCGATTTTAATTATTAATTCATATTTGACCTTGAACGTGACCTTGGCCTTTATATGGCCAAATCATACATCTATGGATATGGAAAAGGCTCCTCTTTCAAATGGCAGGGTTCATCTGGATTTAGTCATTTCCTCACGGTTTTACGACAAATCTTCGGTAAAAATGAAAATATACACTTTGACTGCTGTTTTGATAGGATTATGGTATTTACTCTTGGCAATTTTTTTTTAAAATAAAATCTTAACATCCAAGGGCCCACATGTGGGCCCTCATGAGGACGATTCGTGACGCGCCACTTTGCCACCTTTAGCGGCTCGGGTGTGCATTTATTTTAATACAATATATATATATATATATATATATATATATATATATATATATATATATATATATATATATATATATATATTTTACCAAATATTTTTTTTATTTTCATTTTTTCAAACAAGCAACAACACAGCACAATAATGACAATAATACATACAGACATCCAAGAACACAACACAACACAACAATGATTAGACAATAAATTAGACCTATTATATATTTACATACACAACCAGTCAAGTAGTTAAACACAAAGTAAAAGTGTAATAAAATAAAATATATACTATAAAAAGTGCTTACAGAGCCCCCTCCGTCTCCAGGACCGGCTACAGCAAGCCACCACCCCGGAGGACCCACTGCCCGACCCCCCCGCGAGCCAAAGCACCAAGCCTCTTTAGCGCCTCAACCCGCAGGGGCCCCGAACCGCGGCCCCCCCCAGCCAGAGCCCACGACCACCAGACCCAGATCAGAAGGGGGTCAGAAAATATACATAGGATCAATATTGTATGAAAAATAATAAACAAAACAAAAAATACAAAAAACACCATAACCATCAACACATGAATATTCGCTCGTTCTCCCCCCCACCCCCCCGCCTCTCGCCCCAGGCCCCCGACGTGAGACAACAATATAACACCTTATTCAGTACTCATCTTCCAGAATCATATGCGTTCTTTTAAAGCCCTATTTGTTGCCTGTCAATTGCCCTTTCAGGTGACAAAATCCGTTCAGCGGTTCTCGAGATACCTCCGGGGGCTCTAGCTCCGTCAATCATTTGGCGATCTCGAAAACCTTTGGACAGGGTTGTAGCCAATGAGTGTGGCTTTCCAATGATACCCCATGATATGATAATTGGGGATCTAATACGGTCTTTATTGATCGATTTATGATAAAGAAAAGCAGGGTCCCCCAATTGGGGGACCTTACGGCTTA
>NC_140173.1:34532389-34557389 GCF_963971535.1 Notolepis coatsorum | reverse complement strand
CTTACCTTTCACTAACGTCATCACATGTTACACACACACCTGTTACCTTTCACTAACGTCATCACATGTTACACACACACCTGTTACCTTTCACTAAAGACATCACATGTTACACAAATTGGCTCATTACCCCCAAAGTTTGTGTAGAACAGGGATCAACGTGAACAAGACACATGCAGTCAATAGAGGGCAGTTGCACAATGATGACACACAGTGTGTGCAAGTACCATGTGTGTGTGTGTGTGTGTGTGTGTGTGTGTGTGTGTGTGTGTGTGTGTGTGTGTGTGTGTGTGTGTAGATCTATTATCACAATTAAACACCTACAGTACACATCACATATCCACAGGCCTGATAGACATGTATTAACTAAACTAAAGTATGTAATTATAAGAGGTGTTTAGACATAACACACACACACACACACACGCACGCACACACAAGCACACACACGCGCGTGCACACACTCACTCTCTGTGAGAGCTGGTCTACAGGTGACCTGGAGGTTGAGGTGAGAGCTGGAGAGACAGGAGATTTAAGGCTTTAGGGTCAAATTCACACAACCTTGCAAAAATATTACTTGGGGAGAGAGAGAGAGAGAGAGAGAGAGAGAGAGAGAGAGAGAGAGAGAGAGAGAGAGAGAGAGAGAGAGAGAGAGAGAGAGAGAGAGAGAGAGAGAGAGGGAGATGGCAACGATGTCATCAATGCAGTACAGCCACTATGTAAATCAGCTGAGAGTTTTTAAGTGTTTTGCTTATTGAAGTTTGAATTCCTGTCTGAAGGGAGGGGGTGTGAGAAAGTACCCAGCAATTTGTCCTCTAGTTTTGCCTTAAGCTATATGATTCTTTACACATGGGGTGTTGCTGCTAACCTCGATACAAGTACATAGTGCAGGGATGTAGTGGGGGGTAGCCTACACACCTTTCTGTCCTTTTTACATTTTTTTTATTAAATTTTTTTACTTGTGACATTTTATTTACTCACCTTTTTACTCACTGATATAAATCGTGACTAATTTAAATTCACTTACTTTGTATGTATTCAGAAAGTATACTAAAGTTGTGTTAAATTGACAGCAAGTTGCACTTGTTCAGTTCATTTTAGTTCAGTTCAGAGTTTTTATTTGCCACATGGAATCAATACAATCAGAGTTTCTTCATTACACAATCATAAATATAATTCCATGGACAAAAGGAGCAGGAAGAAGAATACATCTTATAGTTACCTGCCCCTTATTCCTAAACTAAACAAGTATTTACTTAATTGTCGGCGTACAACCTAATTTACACAAAATAATAATTTATACCATTATACAAGAAACACACAATCCACAGTTAAACGAGAAAATTTTTAATAATAATAATAATAGAGAATAAAGAATAAAAGAAAGAAAAAAAATAAAAGATCTCACTATTCAGATCACATTTGATTTTCATACTGACTAAATATTTTTTTTGAATACATTTTTTTGAATTGATAAACACTATTACATCCCTTAAGCTCGCTATGGAGAGAATTCCACAACTTTACACCAATAACTGAGGGACACATCTGTTTAAGTGTGGTACGTGCAAACTGATGTTTAAAATTGTATTTTCTCCTACTAAACTCACTTTCTAAATTAAAAAGATTTTGTATTTTTTCTGGCAGTGTATTATTTCTTGCCTTAAACATAATTAACATTGTTTGAAACTTAACCATGTCTTCAAGTTTAATTATTCTAGATTTAATAAATAATGTGTTTGTGTGTGCTCGATAATTCACTTTATGTGTGATTCTTACAGCCCTCTTCTGTAATATATATAATGGTTTTATATTGGTCCTATC
Source organism: Notolepis coatsorum (assembly GCF_963971535.1). Lineage (NCBI taxonomy): Eukaryota > Metazoa > Chordata > Actinopteri > Aulopiformes > Paralepididae > Notolepis > Notolepis coatsorum. Next base: position 34,555,565 of record NC_140173.1, on the reverse strand, counting down.
AGATAGTGCAAAACTTCCACAGCACCTTGTCAACAGTGTTAGATACTGTCGCCCCTCTGAAGGTTAAAAAGGTAAAAACTGATAGAATCTCTCCATGGTTAAATAAAACCAATGTTAAAGATAACAAGAGAAAATGTAGGATAGCCGAGCGAAAATGGAGGAAACTCAAACTCACAGCTCACTTTAATTTACAAAGACGCCATGGGCGCATACAATAAGGCAATACAACTTGCGAGAAAGGAATATTTTTCCAAAATGATCTCAGAAAATATGGGTAACTCCAGGGTACTTTTTTCCACCATCGACATAACATGCCACCCCCCCATATACCGCAGCAATCAGTCACAAAATGTGAAGAGTTCGCAGTTTTCTTTAATGAAAAAATATCATTGATTAGAGCAAGCATTGCCTCTGATATAGATCTGGCTGTGAGTGGAAACCCACCTGAGATAACTATGGGGGAATTCACATGTATTACATTACCTGACCTCTGTAAGATTGTCTCTGAGTATAATTCCGCCACCTCCTGCCTTGATCCTATACCAACAGCATTTCTCAAGCGGGTGTTCGATAGTGTCTCAAATCATGTCCTTGAAATCATAAATATGTCGCTTCAAACAGGCACTTTTCCAGATGCATTTAAAACGGCTGTAGTAAAACCACTACTAAAGAAAACAAACTTAGATGTAAACGAACTAAAAAGCTATAGGCCAATATCGAACCTTCCATTTATCAGCAATATATTAGAAAAGATAGTCTCAATACAAATAAACTCCTTTCTTAAAGATAATAACATCATGGAGGAATTACAATCAGGTTTCAGAACAAATCACAGCACTGAAACTGCCCTTACTAAAATAGTTAGCAACCTCAGGCTAAACTCTGATGCTGGCAAAGTCTCAATTCTTGTCCTATTGGACCTTAGTGCAGCATTCGACACGATTGACCATAATATCAGTCGTCTTGAAAGACTGGTTGGTTTTTCCGATCATGTACTAAATTGGCTCATAACATACATTAAGGGGAGAAAGTTCTATGTTAAGCTTGGAGACAATATATCAGAGAAACATGACAGCAACTTTGGAGTTGCACAAGGAAGCTGCCTTGGTCCATTACTCTTCTCACTATATATGCTGCCCCTCGGGGACATCATTCGAGACCACAATGTATGCTTCCATAGTTATGCTGATGATACACAACTATATATCTCCGCAGAACCAAATTACACTACAGCCATACAGTCCATTCCAAACTGTCTTTTAGCTATAAACAAGTGGATGAACAATAACTTCCTAAAATTAAACGAAAGCAAGACCGAAATCCTATTGATCGGCCCAAAAGCGAAAAGGGAAGTGCTGTGTGAAAACCTGGGGAGTCTGTCATCCTATGTAAAGACTGAGGTTACAAGTCTAGGTGTCATCCTGGACTCAGACCTGGGCCCTCATTCATCAATGTGTGCGTAGAACATGTTCTATTTCCACACGTAAGCACAGAATGTAGAACCAGTGTACGCACAGGGAAGTCGGGATTCATCACATGTGCGTACGCAGGCTCTACGCACACCTGTCATGATGAATATGACTTTGATCCTACGTTTGAGCTCGTGCACTGTTTTAAGTATTTGCATACCAGAAACGCCCCGATTAACCATATACGGTAATGGAATACACCCATGAAATGTGGAAAAATGGACTAAGCCGAGGGAAGCATGTCATGAGACAGGCTGACAGACGTGTACACTTACGGTGATGTCGGATATGATATCTATTAACCATTGCTGCCTGGGCAGCGCAAACACTAATAAATACCGCGCTGGAATATGACTGCCTTTTCCCGTGTTGTTTGATTAGTACCCAGGGATTAAAGTTCTCCTCAATTTTATTCCAAATCGCGATGGATCTCCCGTAAATTTTCTACCTGCTGCATATGATTTCTAGAGGCATACTACAATCTATTGGACAACACCAATCCCAGGGTGCTCAAGGTATGTGCAGAGCAGCTGGCAGCACCGCTCCAGCATCTTTTCAACCTCTCCCTGAGGCTGGAGAGGGTGCCCCAGCTCTGGAAGACCTCCTGCATTGTCCCGGTGCCCAAGAAGGGACGTCCCAGCACCCCCAACGACTACAGGCCAGTCGCTCTGACGTCACACGTCATGAAGACGTTTGAGAGACTGGTCCTGCAACACCTCAAGCCCCTGGTGCGTGACTCCCTCGACCCCCTGCAGTTTGCATACCAGGCAAACATCGGGGTGGAGGATGCCATCATCTACATGCTCCACAGAGCGTACACGCACCTGGAGAAGCCGCGCAGCTCAGTGAGGATCATGTTCTTTGATTTCTCCAGCGCCTTCAACACCATCCAGCCGTCACTGCTAGCGGAGAAGCTCTCTGCGATGCAGCTGGAGCACGGCTTGGTGGCCTGGATCAAGGACTACCTCACTGAGAGGCCACAGTACGTCAGACTAAAGGACAGTCAGTCTGACGTACTGGTGAGCAACACCGGCGCCCCCCAGGGAACTGTGCTGTCACCCTTCCTCTTCACCCTCTACACCTCAGACTTCTGCCGCAACTCCAGCGGGTGCCACCTGCAGAAGTTCTCAGACGACTCCTCCATCGTAAGCTACATCACCGACGATGATGAGGAGGAGTACAGAGCCCTGGTGGAGAGCTTCGTGGGGTGGAGCGACAGCAACCACCTCCAACTCAACACCAGTAAGACCAAGGAGCTGGTGGTGGACTTCCGGAGGGGCAAGACGAGGCCCCCCCCGATTCCCATCTCCATCCGAGGGGTGGATGTGGAGATGGTGGAGTCATACAAGTTCCTTGGGGTACACCTGAACAATAAACTGGACTGGTCGGACAACACAGAGGCCCTCTACAGGAAGGGACAGAGCAGGCTGTTCTTCCTGAGGAGACTCAGGTCCTTCAATGTGTGCAACAAACTGCTGCAGTCTTTTTACCAGTCTGTTGTGGCCAGCATCCTCTTCTATGCTGTGGCATGCTGGGGAGGCTACATCAACTCAAGGGACACCAACAAGCTCAACAAGCTGGTGAGGAAGGCTAGCTCCGTGGTGGGAGTCGAGCTACCTAGACTTGAGGTGATGGTAGAGAGGGGGATGATAAGGAAGCTGGATGCCATCATGGAGAACCCCTACCACCCCCTCTACGACGAGCTAGTCAAGATGCGAAGCTCGTTCAGCCACAGACTCATCCCCCCCCGACACTCAACTAACCGCCTCGGACAGTCCTTCATACCAGCGGCCATCAGGCTCCACAACAGTGGGCAGCGACTAGCAGCCTCCAGGCCCCACAACAGGGGGCAGCGACAGCGACTGCTCCCAGACATTGACCTGGGACTTATAGGAACCCAAGGGGGACAAAGTAGACTACCCTGGTACTTTGATTAATGTATACTCAGTAGATAGTAAATTATTATAACACTACCTCTTGCATACTGCACCTCATGTGACACTGTGAATAATGTGAATATTCCTCAGCTAGTCAGATAGTAAATTATATTGACCATATTGATCAAATTGTTTACACTGCCTGTGTTGTCTTTTACTACCTGTATACTGTGTTGTTTTACTACCTGTACCCCTCCCCCCCTCCCCCCCATGCTGCTATGATGCCTGAATTTCCCCAAGGGGATCAATAAAGGAATATCTTATCTTATCTTATCTTATCTTATTTTGATGTCAGTATTGGGTAGCCTATATAAACAATAATACGAGAGCATATACAAGAACAATGAATCTCACTGCATGTATGATGTAGCCTGCCTTTCAATACATGAACTTGAATTCCATCATGTTTGTGTGCGGGACTCACAAGGCTGTTGTCACAATGGGTGGTACCGGTACAGTAATAATAACAGTCCACACAATATCACGATCCATGCCATAGCCTATGTTCTATTAGGACATGATCTGTGACGACAAATGTTCTAGAATGTTTGATTAAGATATCATACTCTGACAGCATGCCTATGATCAACAAAAACGCGAACTTGAATCCCATCATATACATAGTCTGTCCACTATCTGGTGTCATTGCAATGCGTTTTCTATTCTTTCTTATACAGTAAAAGGGGGAAGAACACTATATTCATATGACTTGTATTCTGCTTACAGCTTCGAAATTCCACTTGTTTCGTTTAACGTAAAGCCTTTTAAATATAATCAAAACGTTCCCGTGTTTCTGCGGTCTGCGCAAAATAATAACGAGTTGAGCTTTATGATTTATGATGAATTGAAAATGGGGGACCCTGATGTAAACAAGACGAAAGTCTTTCTCTGGTCTGCATCCCCAATTAACAATTGTATGTACTGAGCTGTACTGTACTGTACCCATTCTGCAATCTGTTAATAAACTTTTCAATCAATCAATCAATCAAGCTACGCGGAGCGCAGTCAGTCAGTAGCCTACACCCCCGTATATTCCGATAACGCTATATAAACCATGCTGCATTCATTCTGAGAGAAAGATCTATTATTCCAAATGCTATTTATAGGGTTTTGACCATAATTACACTACTGTTGCTATTTTACAATGAACTATAATGAACTACGGTTCGTACAGAACATGCCAGTGTTATTATGCACAGAAGCTCATTTCCTTGTTGTAATAATATATTCTACCACTGGGCGTCAGGTAAGTGTGCTCTGACCTGTGCGTAGACGTAAGCACGGAGTCAAGTTCAAATCGAAATTGATGAATCCCACTCTTTGCTTAGAAATGATCGTACGCACAGGGTAAGCACAGATCTGTGCGTAGAACACGTTGATGAATGAGGGCCCTGACCTTTAAGTCTCATATTAATAAAGCCATGAAAACATAATTCTTTCACCTAAGAAACATAGCGAAAGTAAGACCTTTCACAAATAAAAAGGATGCCGAGACACTGATTCATGCTTTTGTCTCAAGCCGGCTTGACTATTGTAATGCACTGTTCACTGGTCTTCCCAAAGCAACCATTGGGAAGCTTCAGCTTATCCAAAACTCTGCAGCTCGATTACTAACTCATACAAAGAGAAGAGAACATATCACTCCAGTCCTAGCCACTCTGCACTGGCTTCCAATAAATCATAGAATTGATTTTAAGGTCCTTTTCCTGACATATAAAGCTCTTAACACTTTAACTGCCACACACGAGATATCTCGGGTTTATTTTTATGTGGTTGAAAGCCACTCACGAGATTTCTCGTATTTTTATTTTTTTTAGCGATCTGAAATCATATTGCATCACGCGAGCCTACCCGAGTATACACGAGCACCGCCGGAGATTATATGTGGAAAAAAGCGCCCCCTATCGTCTTTCAGATGACATAAGGGATTTTGGAATGGACTCAATGAAAATGGATGGGGAAAAAAATCCGGTACTCCACATTTTCCAGTCCACTGATCCAGCCGGGGTTACCACAGTTCATTCTGGAGCGTCTGAGCCCCGCTGATCATGGAGTTCTACTGTATCGCGTTGTATCTATACACTTATCGATTTTTTCGAATGGTGATCAGGAATTGGAATATACCAGTTGGATACCATCTGATATCAGGTAAGGACTCTATGTTATCAGTGTTAGGATAATCAGACTAATTTTGATGAAGTTATAAGCTGTTTTGTGAAATGGACTTTTACAGTGAAACCGAAAGAGCCCAAGAGGAAATCAACGCGGCGATTATCCGTGCGCGGCCCGAATGTGCTTGCGTGCACGTATAATATTGATCATCTAGCGTTTATTTGAAAACGATTCATAAAAAGGCAGACGAATATCAACGTTGTGGAATATTCCAGTAAAAGACGATTTTCATAGAATGGTCCAGAATGGGCTGTTTTTTATCTGAAAACGGGTGCTTTTCTAAATGCTCTGAAACGGAAATGACGCGATAAAAAACCAATCTGCCTCGACAGCACTGACTGGAAAATAGTCTTTGATAATGCGATGGGCAGATTAGACACATAGCCATAATTTAAAACATAGATTAGCCGATATTAACGTTAACATTGGCGCCGATGGTGGCATTCAGGGGGTAAAAAGGAAAACCCGGCGTGGCACTCAAAGTGTTAATGAGCAAGGCCCAAAATACCTAGCAAATTCCCTAGTTAGTTATCTGCCCTCAAGAACGCTACGGTCATCCACTACAGGTTTACTAGACACACCCAGAAACCAAAAGAGGATAGGAAGTATGGCATTTGCCAACTATGCCCCAAAACTATGGAACACACTACCAACACACATCAGAAACGCCAGCTCCATACACATTTTTAAAGGAAAATTAAAAACGTACCTATACAGTCTAGCTTACAAATAGTGTACCATGCCTTAGGGAAAGCGAGTATCTTATTGAAATGTTTTTATTATTGTTTTAATTTTTTATGTACTGATCTTTTACTGAAACGTTATTTTACTGTACTTTGCCTATTGCCGTACTTTTATTACTGTTGTCTTACTAATGTGATGCTTTTATTTTCTTTTTCTTTTATCTTTATTTTTTATTTATTTATTTCTATTTTTATTTTTTATTTTATTTTAAACATTGATCTTAACTGATCACTGTGACTTTATTACTTTTATCGTTATATATGCCTATGTTTGTGTACAGCACTTTGAGCTACATAACATGTATGAAAGGTGCTTTATAAATACTTACTTACTTACTTACTTACTTACTTACTTACTTACTTACTTACTTACTTACTTACTTACTTACTTACTTACTTACTTACTTACTTACTTACTTACTTACTTACTTACTTACTTACTTACTTACTTACTTACTTACTTACTTACTTACTTACTTACTTACTTACTTACTTACTTACTTACTTACTTACTTACTTACTTACCTATAAGTATTCCCCCATACTTCAACACAATAACTGATATAAGGTGAGATGAGTGAACAGTAGAGTGTTCTCATTGCCTCATACTCTAACACATCCTTTACTTTATTCATAACAAAAATACTCTTGGACATCTTTTTTCGTGTGATGTGAGATTTTCATGTTAATTTATCATCCATAATCACACCAAGAAAACGAAATTCATTAACTCTCTCTATATCAACTCCATCTATGGTCAGTACTATATTTTCATCTAGTTTTCGATTGCCAAAAATCATACATTTTGTTTTTTTCAGATTCAGTGATAGCTTATTTACATCAAACCATTTCTTTAGCTTTGTCATTTCATACACAATATATTCAGATAGTTCCTTTAAATTATTTCCAGAGCAAAACAAATTGGTATCATCAGCAAACAAGACAAACTGCAATAGTTTTGAAACATCACAAATATCATTAATATATAAAAGAAAGAGTTTGGGTGTGTTAAAAGGCGTGTACTTAAGATGTACTTGACAGTACATTTTTAGGTAGTATTGGTTACTTTTGCTTACCAAAATAGTACTTTTTTTTACTATGTCTACTAAAGTACAATTTAAGTTTGGTAAACATTTCAGATTACACTTCAGATTCAGATTACGCAGAACACTTTGAATGAATGAAAGCATGTAAGTAAGTAAACTTTATTTGTATAGCACCTTTCACAGATAAAATCACAAAGTGCTTCACAGAAGTAAAACACAGCAACAGTTACATAGAGATGAACGCACTACACATAAAACAATTCTGACACAACGTAAGCATATAGGCATAACAAAAGTAAATTAAATAACTAAATATGAGTGCAACATAAATGTCAGTCCTAAAAACAAAACAACAATTATAAATAAATAAACAAAGTATACAACCAGGAATTAATTCAAATGAATTAAAAGCATGTAAGAATCTTAACCCGGATGAAGGCAACATAGCTGTTGAAGCGTCTCAATAAATGAATGATCGGAGTCTCATTTGAGTGCACGGGCTACTTCTATCATTTAAAAAAAAATTATATACTTTTTACACACTTACAAATATAATGTTGTAAATATATATTTTCAGTATGGAAAAATATACACACTATTGACAACCCACACAAATGATGACAGACACAAAGGACAAGTTTAATGTGGATTCCATAGAAATCAATAGTTTATTAGCAACGACGCAACAGCCTGAAAAATAAAACACGTTTGGATGCAGAATTGAATGTCATAATTATCAACATTTTATTTCACCATGTACACAATGACGATCAAATGAGCCATTAGGAGTTAGTGTGTGTGTGTGTGTGTGTGTGTGTGTGTGTGTGTGTGTGTGTGTGTGTGTGTGTGTGTGTGTGTGTGTGTGTGTGTGTGTGTGTGTGTGTGTGTGTGTGTGTGTGTGTGTGTGTGTGTGTGTGTGTGTGTGTGTGTGTGTGTGTGTGTGTGTGTGTGTGTGTGTAAGTGTAAGTGTAAGTGTAGGGCTGACTCTGAAAGGTCAAAGTACAAACTCTGTACTGATAGTTGGATGAAAGAGAGAGAGATAGAGGGTGAGAAACTGAACTACCAGAGGCCTTGGTGGAAGTTGATGTTCCTGTCCCAGAGGGCAGTGTGTGTGTGTGTGTGTGTGTGCGCGCGTGTGTGTCTGTCTGTGTGCGTGTGCACCCGGGGCAGAGTATTAGTAACAGGATACGGGCTGCAATAGAAAACTGGAAACTTGTACCTCCTTATCTAGAGGGCAAGTGAGACTGAGTGTGTTGTTTCTCCCATACATACCTGATCCCACTGATAAGATCCGTCCTCCGTGTGTCTGTGTGTGTGTGTGTGTGTGTGTGTGTGTGCGTGCGTGCGTGCGTGCGTGTGTGTGTGTGTGTGTGTGTGTGTGTGTGTGTGTGTGTGTGTGTGTGTGTGTGTGTGTGTGTGTGTGTGTGTGTGTGTGTGTGTGTGTGTGTGTGTGTGTGTGTGTGTGTGTGTGTGTGTGTGTGTGTGTGTGTGTGTGTGTGTGTGTGTGTGTGTCAGAGCAGTCTCAGCTTTCTGTAAAATCCCCCAGATACTGCTGCGAGGCAGGGAGACAAATAGGGAATCGAACTTGCGTGTCAGTACACAGTACATTTTGCAGAGTACATTTTACTCAAACTGAGTACGTTTTACTCAAACAGTCAATTTTACTCTGCGAAATTTACTGTATAAGTACGTTGTACCCCATGAACATCCTCCAGTGTAGGCAGTATACTTTACCCCCTGAGACTGTTTCAAAGCACTTTAACTCTCGTTATCCAGTGGAAGCAGAATTGGAGGGTTTCAAAAGAGTAGGGCCTCTGTTATAATCCTCTTTTGTCATCTCATTTGATTTGTTTAGTCTTAAAGGGTAAGGCCGAAAGAAAGTTATGTACTATTTTCTTCTTATTGTCAATGAAAAGACCAAAACCTACAATGCCTTTCTCACAAGTCCGGTCCATGCAGCCAACACCTGATAACACAGCTCATATCCAGAAGCCGTAGAACTCTGTTGTTGTTCTAAAAAACAAGTTCAAACAAGTCACAGAGGCGTTTGTTTTGATCAGAATAATTCATCATTGTGATATGAGGAGCATCACAATCTTTCCTGGAACTACTTTACGAGGTGGTTCCGCTTCGGGCAGACGCAACGCAACACTGTAGCTCTGGAAAAACACTGTCTTCAGACTCAACGATGAATTATACTGACCAGAACAAACAGTACTGTGACTTGTTTTAACATGATGAATTATACTGACCAGAACAAACAGTATGACTCTGTGACTTGTTTTAACATGATGAATTATACTGACCAGAACAAACAGTACTGTAACTTGTTTTAACACGATGAATTATACTGACCAGAACAAACAGTACTGTGACTTGTTTTAACATGATGAATTATACTGACCAGAACAAACAGCTCAGTGACTTGTTTTAACATGATGAATTATACTGACCAGAACAAACTGTACTGTGACTTGTTTTAACATGATGAATTATACTGACCAGAACAAACAGTACATTGACTTGTTTTAACATGATGCATTATACTGACCAGAACCAACAGCTCTGTGACTTGTTTTAACATGATGAATTATACTGACCAGAACAAACAGCACTGTGACTTGTTTTAACATGATGAATTATACTGACCAGAACAAACAGCTCTGTGACTTGTTTTAACATGATGAATTATACTGACCAGAACAAACAGTACTGTGACTTGTTTTAACATGATGAATTATACTGACCAGAACAAACAGTACTGTGACTTGTTTTAACATGATGAATTATACTGACCAGAACAAACAGTATTGTGACTTGTTTTAACAAGAATTATACTGACCAGAACAAACAGCTCTGTGACTTGTTTTAACATGATGAATTATACTGACCAGAACAAACAGTACTGTGACTTGTTTTAACATGATGAATTATACTGACCAGAACAAACAGCTCAGTGACTTGTTTTAACATGATGAATTATACTGACCAGAACAAACTGTACTGTGACTTGTTTTAACATGATGAATTATACTGACCAGAACAAACAGTACTGTGACTTGTTTTAACATGATGAATTATACTGACCAGAACAAACTGTACTGTGACTTGTTTTAACATGATGAATTATACTGACCAGAACAAACTGTACTGTGACTTGTTTTAACATGATGAATTATACTGACCAGAACAAACAGTACTGTGACTTGTTTTAACATGATGAATTATACTGACCAGAACAAACAGCTCAGTGACTTGTTTTAACATGATGAATTATACTGACCAGAACACACAGTACTGTGACTTGTTTTAACATGATGAATTATACTGACCAGAACAAACAGTACTGTGACTTGTTTTAACATGATGAATTATACTGACCAGAACAAACAGTACTGTGACTTGTTTTAACATGATGAATTATACTGACCAGAACAAACAGCTCTGTGACTTGTTTTAACATGATGAATTATACTGACCAGAACAAACAGTACTGTGACTTGTTTTAACATGAAGAATTATACTGACCAGAACAAACAGTACTGTGACTTGTTTTAACATGATGAATTATACTGACCAGAACAAACAGTACAGTGACTTGTTTTAACATGATGAATTATACTGACCAGAACAAACAGTACTGTGACTTGTTTTAACATGATGAATTATACTGACCAGAACAAACAGTACAGTGACTTGTTTTAACATGATGAATTATACTGACCAGAACAAACAGTACAGCTCTGTGACTTGTTTTAAAATCATTGGTAAACAAACGTAGTGCTGGAAAAATACACTTTGACGGCTGTTTTGATAGGGTTAGGGTCTTTACTCTTGGCTACATTTGAAAAAGAAACGCAACATTAATTAATACGGACTGTATTGATCTATTTATGATGTGAAATAAATCTCGGCCTGATACCTGGCCGATCGGGCTTAACTCATTCAGCGCCAGACCCGAGTTGTTATCTCGCCAGTGGTTGAGCGCCATACCCGAGATTTCTCGGGTTTTGATCCTTTGATATTTTTCCTCTGATCCCCATTCTAAACCATCATCCGGATCATTCTATGTGTCCCTGGCTCATTTGCCTACGTTAGAATTGCAATGCCGATCGAATATCACCAGGTGGCAGTATTGCCTACCTTTTGAACTCTGATAGAAAGGGAACAGGACAGGCAATGAATGAACCGGACTATCGAGACTCACTCTGAGGGGGAGGAGCTCTTCCGAAGCAATCGCTAGCAGATCTGCTCGCCTCAAAACCTATAGTGTCCCGCAAACACGTGTAATTATATATAAACGAGTAATCGCAATCGCCGATGGGATCATTAGAATTATTCTTTTTGGATTACCTTCTGGCTAAGGTAAGGACCCCTATGTCTATTTTACCGAACCTGAAACATGTTTATGTAACGATCACAGTGTCTTACTTTACCGGACATAAACCAAGCGTTTTGTAACAATCACATTTTCGGGGTAAGACTACCCCCCCCCCCCTTGATCATCTTGTGAAGGCACATGTGTACATGGTATATACCTTTGATTTGGGAGTATTTGGGGTTTCAGGGGATCAACCAGAACGGTTTGGGCTTATTGCATATAACGCGTTTTATGTTGCGATCTATGGAAAAAGACTGGATTATCTTGGAAATGGACGATGTTTAGCGTGTAATAAACTACAAACTACAGTGTGTTGAAACAAACTATAATTTTTTTACATGTTGGACTAGAAATAGTGTCTGTCAAATGAGCCATACTATTGTCTCCATAGCTATAATATAGAATATACAATAGCTCCGCAAAGATCGTGAAATATCGCGGAAATGGTCATGAAAAGCTGGCGCTAGACAGTGAAGGATGGGGGAAGCTTATGGCGCTCAATGTGTTATGGGGTTAAAGGAACATGCCAACATTATGGGAAATGTGCTTGCCGTCTACCTATACCAATTTCCTCTTTATGCATTTGGTAGGAAGCTATCCACCCTGCAAGCTAGCCTAGCTTAGCACAAATGCATGGAAGTGGATACGGATCACTAGTTTACCCTAAAACTCCAGAAGAGGTGTTTTTGTTCAACAGCTGGGTTTTTATCCGCTTGCATTAATTTGTGCTAAACTCGGCTAGCTTAGTTTCTGGAGAAGACAGTAAGTGCATTTCCCATAACTGTTGGCATGTGCCTCAAAGTAATTTCTCTCAGTTTCAGTAATGACGGTCCGTGAGTATATCCACAGTCACAATGGACTTCAAGTGTTGTGAAGTGATTGTGGCACGTAGCGGTACTGCAAGTTAAACTCACTCCCCCTTAACTCATTGACCGCCAGTAATTAGACGGAGCCCATCATAGCACTGCCACGCTTTAAAAGATAGCAGTGAGTCACCTTGTTTGTAGAGCTATAACTATATTCTATATTATAGCTATGGATACAATACTATTTGACCATTTGACATCACCTATCTATCGTTCAATATGTGAAAAAGAAAAAACATTTCCATCCATACGTTCCCGTGTTATACCATGGTGAATATAAGTATGGTTTTAGAGCGGTCTAGGGTAATTCCCGAAATGCTGAGTTATAGCCTCATACGTCAATTCCACTATAGATAGGTATTATGTTCCATCATGGATGCCTGAAATGGGGGGGGGTCGTTTCTGATTATTTGATTGTCAGTAACGGCATTCGTATTGAACACTAAAAATGCTTATCAGCCCGATCGGTATAAAAGCATTGCAGGATCAAGCTAAAATTGACGTCAGATCGTCCTTACCTGTGATCGGGAATATTCCAAAAATAATATTCCAATCGTTTGATCGCCATCTGGTACATCCAATGTCCATTTGGTCCACGGCATAACCCAACACAACATATGGATCTGGATTGGGGATATTTGATGCGCTTCAATGGAACCGGGAGAACCACTTGCCTCGCCCGACAAGAAAAAGTCAAACCGGAGACATTTGGCCATTACACAGGCCAAGATACAAGGTTACAAAGGGTGCTCGATACCGCCGTCTAGCTGGATGCGGCCGGTATTGCACTTTGGCGACCTCAGACTCATTCCCTATGGTAACACCAAGGTCCCTGGATGAATAATGAATACAAATATCGGAAAAAAAGAAAAACGATCAAATAACGTATATATACGTGGTTGGCGTTCAACGGTTGTTGGCCAAACACATATATAATTGTTGTTGGCGGGCATTGAGTTAAAGGCATGCAGACACGTTGCCAATAAGTGAATTCACCTCTTGGTATAGCGGTCTGTGATGCCACCCGTGGTGCGCCCGACCCGGGTTCGAAACTCCCTCAGGGCATCGAAGTTTAACACAATGCAGAGGTGCCAATTCGAGCCCGGCTACATTAGCATAGTTACTGCAGAGCTGATGACTGATGAAAGAGTGTAATATGAGAAGTCATTAACCCTTCATAATTAACGCCATGAATCATCTCTGCTGGAAGGATGCCACTGGTATGAAATTAGCCCAGGGTGTGTGTGTGTATGTGTGTGTGTGTGTGTGTGTGTGTGTGTGTGTGTGTGTGTGTGTGTGTGTGTGTGTGTGTGTGTGTACATGCTGTACATGTTGCTCTTTTGTGTCTTATTACGGTTTGTACAAAGGAAGAAGAATAACTCCTTCCTCAAATACTGTATTATATAACAATGGTGAATCTGTTCAGAAAGCAAGTGAAACAGGGCTCCATGTTAGCCTAGCTTAGCACAAATAATGGAAGCGGACAGTGCCGGTTAGCACTGTCCGCTTCCATTCATTGTGCTAAGCTAGGCTAACATGCAGCCAGATAGCTTTCTACTGAACGCACAGAGAGGAAACTGGTATCTATCTTCTTGTCTATCTCTGGAGAAGAAGGTAAGCTAATTTCCCCAAATGTTGGTATGTTCCTTTAAGATGTTAGCAGGGCATTTTAGTGAAAATGTGATGACTTCCATGGGTTCACATGGAATTAGCCAGGGTCCCGCTCTAGCACTGACACACTTTAAAAGATAGCAGTGAGTCACCTTGTTTGTAGAGCTATAACTATATTCTATATTATAGCTATGGATACAATACTATGGCCCATTTGACATCACCTATCTATCGTTCAATATGTGAAAAAGAATGAATTTTTCCATCCATACGATGGATCGGGGATATTTGACGAGCTTCAATGGAACCGTGGCAACCGTTCGCCTCGGCCGACAAGGAAAAATGAAACCTGAGACATTTGGCCGTCCCACAGGCGAAGATACAAGGTTACAAAGGGTGCTCGATACCACCGTCTAGCGTGATGCAGCCGGTATTGCACTTTAGCATTCTCAGGCTGATTCCCAATGTTAACCCCGAGTCCGTGTGACTGTAATGAATAGAAATATCGAATAAAAGAAATAACGATCAAATAACATACGTGGTTGGCGTTCAAAGGTCATTGAGTTAAGGTAGCTATTTTGTGTGCAGTGTGAAGTGGATCTCCAGTCAGTTTGTACAGACAGCTTGACCCCATTGGTTTGTGGCTAATTATCTGGATAAAGGATTCTACCTACATCAACGTTAGTAAGTATCAAATATGGCTCTAGGGCTCCAAAAACAATAACTAACTAACTAACTATAAAGGAAGGAATCTCTGTCTGTTTGCTTGCGTGTCTGTCTGTCTGCTTGTGTGTCTGTCTGTCTGCTTATGTGTCGGTCTGCTTGCGTGTCTGTCTGTCTGTCTGCTTGTGTGTCTGTCTGTCTGCTTGTGTGTCTGTCTGCTTGCGTGTCTGTCTGTCTGTCTGCTTGAGTGTCTGTCTGTCTGCTTGCGTGTCTGTCTGTCTGCTTGCGTGTCTGTCTGTCTGTCTGCTTGCGTGTCTGTCTGTCTGTCTGCTTGCGTGTCTGTCTGTCTGCTTGCGTGTCTGTCTGCCTGTCTGTCTGCGTGCAGGTCTGCGTGCATGTCTGCCTGTCTGTCTGTCTGTCTGCTTGCGTGTCTGTCTGCCTGTCTGTCTGCGTGCAGGTCTGCATGCAGGTCTGCCTGTCTGTCTGTCTGTCTGTCTGTCTGTGTGCGTGTCTGTCTGTCTGTGTGCGTGTCTGTCTGTCTGCTTGGGTGTCTGTCTGCTTGTGTGGCTGTCTGTCTGCTTGTGTGTCTGTCTGTCTGTCTGCTTGCGTGTCTGCGTGCGTGTCTGTCTATCTGCGTGCATGTCTGTCTGTCTGCGTGCCTGTCTGCGTGTTTTTTGCGTGCGTGTCTGTCTGTCTGCTTGCATGTCTGTATGTCTGCTTGTGTGTCTGTGTGTCTTTCTCGTATCTGGAGAACCGTTCATCTGATCAGCTCAGTGGGTTTATCACTGAGCCCCCAGGGGAGTGTGGTGTTGAATTTGGTGTCATTCGACCAGATGGTGGCGCTATAACAACAAACCTTATGTTTTGTCCTGTAACATTTGAAGTGTAACTCTCAGAAACCTGGATGATTCTGTGGGTCTAGACGAATCCATCCATCTAAACCACTCCCATTTATGTCTAGAATTTCCTGCTCCAAGAATCTTGAGCAATGGTCACCAAGTGGGGTACAGAGCATTGGCAGGGTTTGGGCTTATTTTGTACATTATCTAACGTTAACACGAACCTAAACTAACTTTAGGTTAGTTGTAACGTTAGTTTAGGTTCGTGTTAACGTTAGATAATGTACAAAATAAACGTTTTCCGCTGCTATAGACGTCGCTCTTTTATTTTGAAACTCCCCAGAAAGGAAGTCATTACTTTACTGACCGTCCGGTTCTGTGTTAGCTCCGGTTAGCTACGTGCAGTAGTTAGTATTATATTATCAATACCAGCCATTGGATTACTGTTTTCTAAATTGGGGAGGCTTTTAATCGTCAAGGTAAGAGGATTTTAAGTCATGGTATCCATAAACTTCAATCGGTTCGGATCCTTTGAATTAATGAGAATGTCCACAAACACGGCTTCACGTAGAAATCACTGGCTGCGCGCAGAGACGAGTGCTTAGGCAAAAAATAGTTCAGAGTATATTTGCTTAGAAAACGTAATTGTCTAATTCAATTACTTTTTATTTCTCCACGTGGTAAATACACAGGTCACAACATGTTTACAGGAACGTTTTGGAGTTGTATTTGGAGTGTATTTGGTGACTGTATACACTGTAAGGGAACGTCAGGCTATTGTCCTCCCCCACTTCCAGTGATGAAGCTAAGCTACGCTAACGGAGCGACTGTTCCCAAAGCTTAATGCACGCACAGAGACAAAAAAAGGTATGTATCTTCTTGTCTAACTCCAGGGAAGATGTTAAATGAGCTAATTTCCCAAAATGTTGGAGTTTTCCTTTAACGTGGGGCGCCCCAGACTACTGTCTTCTTGTGTTCACTATTTCCCTCTCCTGCATTAAAAAGGTGTAACATAACTTTCTACAGAACTGTATGTATGTCAATGGACAACAATGGAAATTAATTCATTCATAAAAATTGCCCGATGTGAAAGATATTTGCACACAAACACAAACAACTCCCGCACGCTGCTATGATGCCCGAATTTCCCCAAGGCGACCATTCAAGGAATAATCTTATCTTATCTTATCTTATGTGAGGCAACTGGGCTCAAAAAGGGTCATTCGATTAAGTAATATCAATTAATGTTAACATTTTTCAAATGAATCAAGAAAAAGATCAATATATATTTTGACAGCCTTGGTTACTATACAAGATATGAACTAAGTGTTCAGGATGTGAACACTTGACGTTCATACAGGTCTCTATAAAGACAATCTATTGATCACCAGATTACCACTTCACTGGACTACTACTGGACACTGGCCGTCATATGGTAACTTCTCATAGCTCCTCACGTGTACAGAAGGCAGGAATACCCATTATGTCACATTCAATAAAACACAATATTCTGTTTCACTACGTCTAGTGTCCAACATCAGGCGTGAATGACCAGATATATCCACTCTGCCGGGGGAGCCTGAAGCCTGAAGCCTGATCTCATCCTCTTCATCTAGAGAGTTTGAACGCTCCCTTCAAACTAATGGCCCCTTCCCATTGTTTTAATGGAGGGCTCAGCTCAGCTGTAATCCAAGTCATAACACCAGGACGCAACAACTGTTTCTCTTCATGTCGCCAGTGTGGCTTGTAGAGCATGAAACAGACAAGGTAGACAGAGAGATCTGAGTCACCTCATACGAGGGGGAGGGGGAGGGGGGGGGGGGGGGTGGGGGGGGGGGGGGAGGAGGGGGAGGGGAAGGGGGGGTTAAATCTGGCGAAACGATCTGTATGAACTGTAGTACTGTAAGCCTTTTGTCTAGAACAGATTGGCCTGGATTGTGTCTGAGTCTGTCTCTGTCTGTATATCTGTGTGTGTGTGTGTGTGTGTGTGTGTGTGTGTGTGTGTGTGTTTGTGCGTGTGTCTGTGTGTGTGTGTTTGTGCGTGTGTGTTTGTTTGTGTGTGTGTGTGTTTGTGCGTGTGTGCGTGTGTGCGTGTGTGCGTGTTCGCCTATATACTACAGAAGAGGGCTGTAAGAATCACACATAAAGTGAATTATCGAGAACACAAACATATTATTTATTAAATTTAGAATAATTAAACTTGAAGACATGGTTACGTTTCAAACAATGTTAATTTGTTAATTTGTTAGGGCAAGAAATAAGACACTGCCAGAAAAATTACAAAATCTTTTTCATTTAGAAAGTGAGTTTAGTAGGAAGTTTGCACGTACCACACTTAAACAGATGTGTCCTTCAGTTATTGGTGTAAAGTTGTGGAATTCTCTCCATAGCGAGCTTACGGGGTGTAATAGTGTTTGTCAATTCAAAAAGAATTATACAAAAAAAATATTTAGTCAGTATGAAAGTCAAATGTGATCTGAATAGTGAGATATTTTCTTTTCTTCTTTATTATTATTATTACATATTTTCTTGTTTAATCTGTGGATTGTTTGTTTATTTGTATATGGTATAAATAATTATTTTGTGTAAATTAGGTTGTACGCCGACCATCAAGTAATACTTGTTTAGTTTAGGAATAGGGGGCAGGTAACTATAAGAATTCTTCTTCTTCCTGCTCCTTTATGATTTTGTATGAAAACTCTATGATATATTGCTTACATGTGGCAAATCATCTATCTATCTATCTATCTATCTATCTATCTATCTATCTATCTATCTATCTATCTATCTATCTATCTATCTATCTATCTATCTATCTATCTATCTATCTATCTATCTATCTATCTATCTATCTATCTATCTATCTATCTATCTATCTATCTATCTATCTATCTATCTATCTATCTATCTATCTATCTATCTATCTATCTATCTATCTATCTATCTATCTATCTATCTATCTATCTATCTATCTATCTATCTATCTATCTATCTATCTATCTATCTATCTATCTATCTATCTATCTATCTATCTATCTATCTATCTATCTATCTATCTATCTATCTATCTATCTATCTATCTATCTATCTATCTATCTATCTATCTATCTATCTATCTATCTATCTATCTATCTATCTATCTATCTATCTATCTATCTATCTATCTATCTATCTATCTATCTATCTATCTATCTATCTATCTATCTATCTATCTATCTATCTATCTATCTATCTATCTATCTATCTATCTATCTATCTATCTATCTATCTATCTATCTATCTATCTATCTATCTATCTATCTATCTATCTATCTATCTATCTATCTATCTATCTATCTATCTATCTATCTATCTATCTATCTATCTATCTATCTATCTATCTATCTATCTATCTATCTATCTATCTATCTATCTATCTATCTATCTATCTATCTATCTATCTATCTATCTATCTATCTATCTATCTATCTATCTATCTATCTATCTATCTATCTATCTATCTATCTATCTATCTATCTATCTATCTATCTATCTATCTATCTATCTATCTATCTATCTATCTATCTGTAACGGATGGTACCGCGAAGCGCAGTCATGAAGGACTTCAGATGTTGTGAAGTGACTGGGGTGAGTAGCGGTACTATGGGTTAAACTCACTCTCATCCTCAAAAGACACATAGATAGACACGTTACAAAGCAGTGGATTCACCTCTTGGTATAGCGGTCTGTGCTGTTGCCTGCGTTGTGGGAGACCCGGGTTCGAAACTCCCTCGGGGCATCGAAGTTTGAGGTGACGATGTCACAAACCGTTACATATCTATCTATCTATCTATCTCTGTCCTTCCATCTATCTATCTATCCATCCATCTATCTATCTCCGTCCGATCCATCCATCTGTCCTGGTCAGTCATCAGTCAGTCAGTAAGGCTGCGTTCCATTCTACAGTGTACATAAACAGTACTCCCCTGCTCCCCGTTAATGGAAAGTAGGTTAAGGGAACTTAACCCTCAACAGAATCATTCCATTCAGAACAGGCCTGCAACGTCACCAATGCAGACATCACTTCCTCCCCGTGTTACCATGGTAACGTAAACACCTAGGATACCTGTTGCTGCTACTGTGGAAATGTTACACTGACATTTTTACTGGTCTACTCTGTGTTTGTTAAACTGGTCAACTTTTTACTGGTGTCAAACACGAGACTTGAGCTCCCTCTTAGTGTTGTGACAAGTTAGAATTACTGCTTTAAACAGACTTTTCTCCCGCTTTTATTTTGAAGGGCAAAACCGTTATACCAAGAATGAAACTGCTGCGAGGTGCTGCTGGCTAGCATCGTCCGACTAGCAGTGTCCTCGCATCCGGCAAAGGTGATGATAATGACATTCTAGAAACAACTGACTGAAAATGAAGTAATGTGATGATTCCATATTAAACATAAACAGAAAGTTATAAGAACGTGTTTGGAAAAGCTTGTCTCTGGGGCGATGGCTTCCGGCTGCCATTTATTTAAGCGGATGTTGGGGGTTAGCGAGACGCAATGGCTGATGGTAATCTTGCATGCGAACTTCTGGAGAACCGACGAACCAGTTCTTCCTACACAGTTCACAGTTTGGATTCTACTCAACATGGCTGAATACCCTGTAGGGTCCAGTTCACAGGGAACTAGTAGGGTGATCGGGACGCATGATTCAGCCTGTCTGTCTCTTACTTGCTCACTCTAACTGAAGCAAGATTGTGTGTGTGTGTGTGTGTGTGTGTGTGCGGGCCAGTGAAAGCCAGATGTCGAGGTGAGCTATCTCTCTCTCTCCATCTCTCTCTTTCTCTCCATCTCTCTCTCTGTCTCTCTCTCTCCTCTTCTTTCTCTCCCTCTCCATCTCTTGGATGAAACCTAAATCTCTCTTTCAGTGACCAGAACTGAGAAAAAATATATTCTCCTGCCACAATCTGAAAGGCTGTCTCCTCTCTCTCTCTCTCTCTCTCATCTCTCTCTCTCTCTCATCTCTCTCTCTCTCTCTCTCTCTCCTCTCTCTCTCTCTCTCTCTCTCTCTCTCTCTCTCTCTCTCTCTCTCTCTCTCTCTCTCTCTCTGCCCTGTCTTTTCTATATATCTCTATCTGTCTGCCTGCTGAATCCTCATCTCTGTCTCTGTCTCTCAAATTCATTTTAGAGAGGCTTCCTTGACCTGACCATTGGTGAAGTACAGTGGTATCTACATGACCATGGTGAACTACTATAGGGGTTGAACGGTATGCATTTGAACCGTACCACCGTTCGATACGACCTCCACGGTTCGGGGCATGTGTGTATTGTTCGGTTATATAACGTTAGCCTCGAGCTAGGCTAACGTTACGTTAGCTACGAGCTAACTAACTTTAGCCGCGAGCTAGCGAGCTAACCTAACCGCAAGCTAACCGTGGAAACACTCACAGCGAAGTGACTCCACGACACCAGTTCGATTAGTGGGAAGTGGGGTATATTGACGAGGCTTGACAACAGAGGTTCAAATATAACTGTTTGTGTTCAATAACGAGCCAGGAGACTAGAGCGTGTGTGTCAACTGTGTCTGTATTGCCAACCCATAACATCCTGGTCCCTGCTGCTGGGACGTACCAACTCCACACACCACTGTGGGGGGGTTTATATTACCCATTCCCTTTTAACATCTAATTTTTTTTTAAGATAACAGTTACAACATTCCTTAGCGCAAATTATTATTAATACAAGAAACCCCATAAACGTCCTTATTAAAACCCTAATAATCTTTTCTGTGACTTTTACTTTTTGATAAGAAAGTCTAGTGCCTGGGCGGCCAGGGTAGCGCAGAGGACTAAGCGTCTGTCTACCACCCGCAGAGACAGTGGGATCGAATCCAGCTGCGGTACCTCCGGCATTTGGTCGACCGTCCATACTGACACAATTGGCAGTGTCAGCGGGTGGGAAAGCCGGTGGGGTGGGTCCTGTCGTTGTAAACAGCGACTCCTACAGTTCGGTCGGGGCGCCTGCACAGCGAGGGGAAGGATCTGGGGGAGGTAGTGTGACCCTTCCACACGTTACACTCCCCCAGTGAGAGTCCGCGCTGCCAGGTGAAAAGAAGCGGTGGGCTGGCTACACATGTGTCGGAGGAAGCATGTGATCTCCGCCCTCCCAGACCGACGGTAGGGGGGGTAGAGTGCGCAACGACCAGGAAGGGGAATTGGAATTGGCATAACGACTAACATTGGGATGGGAGAAAAATGAAAAAGGAGGGGGGGAAAAGATAATACAAAAAATAATAATAATAATAAAAAAAAGTCTAGTGCTGGTTGAGCATTATGCATACTTTATGTTGGCCTTTGTCTATAATGTGGCCACAAAAATGGAAAGGTTTAATTATTTTGTTTGTTTGCACTAAGTTAATACTTTGACAAATGTTGACTATATTTTTCAGTCAGTTCGGTCTTTTTTACCAAATAAATGAGAAGCATGTTTAAATCAGCAATGCCTCCCCTCTTGCTGTACCAAAATCTCTAGCTAACCATCACTGTCAAAATAATGTGCCTGATGTCAAATAGCCTCATTCTTTCAGTTTTTGCATGACTACGTCCTTGAGGATAACTGAACAGTTGGATTATTTTTTAGGCTATATATCTTAATGTTGATGTATGGTATTTTTGGAGTGTTACATTAAAAAAAAAACGAAAAACCATATAAACCTAAAACCGTGATACGAACCGAACCATCGATTTTGTGAACCGTTCCACCCCTATGAACTACAGTGGTATTGCCAATGAACATTATACAAGGTAGTACAAACAGGGAAAAGTATAGTTTTAAGATACAAACAACAATGAAACAATTATCTTTCTGTGTCTCTGTTTTCTGTCCCTCTCTGTCTCTCTTTCACTGTCTCACTATCTCTCTGTCTCTCTTTCACTGTCTCACTATCTCTCTCTGTCTCTCTTTCACTGTCTCACTATCTCTCTCTGTCTCTCTTTCACTGTCTCACTCTCTCTTTCACTGTCTAACCTCTCTCTTTCACTTTCTCACTCTCTCTTTCACTCTCTCTCCCTATGTCTCTCTTTCACTGTCTCACTCTCTTTCACTGTCTCTCTCTCTCTCTCTATATCTCTCTCTGTTGCTCTCTCTCTCTATCTTTCTGTCTCTCTCTCATTGTGTCTCTCTGTCTCTCTCACTGTCTGTCTCTGGCACGCTGAAGATATATGTTGTGATATATTAGGATGTAATGTGTGGTTTCTCTCTGTCTCTGTCTCTGTCTCTATCTCTCTCTCTCTCTCTCTCTCTCTCTCTCTCTCTCTCTCTCTCTCTCTCTCTCTCTCTCTCTCTCTCTCTCCTCTCTCTCTCTCTCTCTCTCTCATCTCTCTCTCTCTCTCTGTGTTATGTGATATAGGTGTCAGGTCTCTACTGGTCATGCTGGACAGATCCATGAGTCATGGTTCTATTCTGAAGTCGGG